>NC_080703.1:43010310-43329845 GCF_030445035.2 Dasypus novemcinctus | reverse complement strand
GAAGCAAAACTATAAAACTCTTAGATGAAAACACAGGGAAAGATCTTCAGGTTCTTGTATTAAGCAATGGATTCCTAGATTATACAAAAAACATAAGCAACAAAAGAAAGAAAAAATAGATAATTGTGACCTCATCAAAATTTAAAACTTTTGTACGAAGTACTTCATCATGAAAGTTAAAAAAAAGACTACATACGGAATGAGATAAAATATTTGGATACCCCAATGCTGGTGTAGCAGTTTGATATGGTTATGGATTCCAAAAATAGATATTGGATTATGTTTGTAATCTGATCTGTAACCTGGGCATGACTGAGTTATGATTAGGGCATTGAATCCTCACCCTTGGTGGGTGGGAACTCACAGATAAAAGGCATGGCAAAGAACAGAGTTGAGAGTTTCTGATGTTGGAATTTTGATAGAGTTTGATGCTGAAGCCTTAAGCTGGAGCCCCGGGGAAAGAGACAGAGCCGTTCACTTGATACTCTACAGCTGACCTTGTGGAGAGAGGCAAAGCCTAGAGAGCCTCATAGTCTACAGTAGATCTTGTGGAGGAAACAGAGGAGCTGAGCCCAGAGGAACCCAGGAAGCCTGAACCCTGGCAGACGTCAGCAGCCATCTTGCTCCAACATGTGAAATAGACTTTGGTGAGGGAAGTGACTTATGCTTTATGGCCTGATATCTGTAAGCTTCTACCCCAAATAAATACCCTGTATAAAAACCATCCAATTTCTGGTATTTTGCATCAACACCCCTTTGGCTGACTAATACAGCTGGTAAGGGTTTACTATCCAGAATATACAGAGTTGTAGGAACAACTCAACAACAAAAAGACAAACAAACCAATTAACAAAACAGTAAAAGACCTGAATAGACAGTTCCCCAAAGAAGTTATACAAATGGTCAATAAGTACATGAAAAGATGAGATGCTCAACATCATTTGCCATTAGGGAAACACAAATCAAAACCACAATTAGATACCATTTCCCACCCACTGGAATGGTTAATATTAAAAATACAGAAAAATAAGTGTTGGAAAGGATGTGGAGAAATAGGAAGACTCATTTATTTTTGATGGGAATAAAAAAATGGTTTAGTCACTGTGTAAGACAGTTTGGTAGTTCCTTAGAATGTATAGAATTATCATATGACCTGGCAATCCCACTGCTAGTATATACCCCCAAAATTGAAAACAGGGACTCAAACAGATATTGGCATGCCAATGTTCGTAGCAGTGTTATTCAGAATTGTGAAAAGATGGAAGCAACCCGAGTATCCATCAACAGGTAAGCGGATAAACAAAATGTGATATATGCATGTAACAATATTACTCAGCTATAAAAAGGAATGAAGTTCCCGAAACAGTACGGACAAAACTTGAAGACATCATGTCACACTTTCTGATTTTTTTCTGTAAATCTATACCCACTCTAATAAAAATAAAGGAGGGAAATGGATGTGGCTCAAGTAGATGAGCACCTGCTTTCCACATGGGAGGTCTCGGGTTTAGTCCCTGGTGCCTCCTAAAAACAAAACAAAACAACAAAAATTAATGAAAAAAAAAACAACTCAGGGGAGCACGTTCTTCCCACATACGAGGTCCTGGGTTCAATCCTGGGCCTGGTACCTCAAAAAATAAATGAATAAACAAAAAAATAATTAAAGGAGGAAAATAAAAATAATGTATAACATTATAATTTTGGAAAAAATTAAGCCAGACCTCAAAATTAAAGAATCTAACTACATTAAAATCTTAATCTCTGACAAAAGAAATCATAAAATAGAAACAAGCAAAAGCCTAGAAGAACAACAATTATATCTGGAATATATGAAGCACTTCAACAAATAAATAAGAAACCACTGACCCTCAACAGTAAAATGGGCAATGGCTATGAATAGGCAATTCACAGCAGCGGTAATCAGAATGGTCTATGAGCACATGAAAAGACCCTCCATCTTACCTGTACCCAAGGAAATGGAAATTAATACAGCAATAAGATTCTATTCCCCTTCTGGTAGACTGGCAAAAATTAAGGAATTTAACAATATCAGGAGTTGTCGGATATAGAGAAATTAGAACTCATGTACGTAACTGGCAGGAAAATAATTTGGTACACTTACTTTGGAAAGCAATTTGCCAATATCTAGGAAACTGGAATATGATCCAGAAATTTCATTTACCGTATATAACTTAAACATGTGCACAAGGAGATCTAAAAAACATTTGTAATTGTGCAAACAGTTCACGAAGAGAAAAATGAGTGATTTATCTGTTGTATATTTATACACGGGAATATTCAAGAATTAAATGGTTACTTTAGAGATACATGATTCAACAGGAATAAATCTCACCACAGAGTGAGAAAACTTGTTGAAGAGTGACATGGCCTATGCATCGCTGGCCGCGAGGCTCGGGCGGGGTGTTCCAGAGTGTAATAAGCCTTCCATGTAAGACTAAAGGAACACACGAATAGCACACATTCAGCAAAGCTGGGATTGTGCAAACCAACCTGAGAACAGCAGCTCCCTCTGGGAGGGCAAATGGGAAACGGGATGAGAGGAGGGATCAAGGGGCATATAATCCTAACATAATGATTTATGTCTTTTAAAAAGTCTAAAACAAGCATTACAAAATGTTGATGTGTGCTAAATCTGAGTAAGGGATCATTATTACAGTTCTCGCTTTACTTGTCTGAATGTTTGAAAAAAAAACCTAAAAGGAAGGGGAAATGGGGAATAGATGTAGCTCCGTGGCTGAGCGCCTGCTTCCCAAGTATGAGGTCCAAGGTTCAATTTCCTGTACCTCTTGGGGAAGAAAAAAAAAAAGGAAGGAAGGAGAAAAGTGCTAAAATGATACAATGCAGCAAGTAAGAAGGAAACAACAGAGGCATTTTTAAAAAGATTTATGTTCTATTTATTTCTCTTTCTCTCCTCTCCCCGCCCCCATTGTCTGCTCTGTGTCCATTCGCTGTGTGTTCTTCTGTGTCCGCTTGCATTCTCAGTGGCGCCGGGAATCTGTGTCTGTTTTTGTTGCGTCATCTTGCTGCGTCAGTTCTCTGTGTGTGTGGTGCCACCCTTGGGCAGCTCAATACGGGGCACACTCCTTGTGCATGAGGCTCCCCTACACGGGGGACGCCCCTGCATGGGAGGGCACTCCTTGTGTGCGGCAGTGCTGTGCATGGACCAGTAACCGCATGATGGGTCAGGAGGCCCTGGGTTTGAACCCTGGTCCTTCTATATGGCAGGCAGATGCTCTATCAGTTGAGCCACATCTGCTTCCCAACAGAGGCTTTTAAAAAGTCCTGTTCACGCTCCTGATAACTGATCTGTTAGGGCTAGTGGGGTTACATGAGAACCAGGTGAGGAAGTGCGCCCCGAGGTAAACTAAGTGATGCGAAGAGGATTCACACTTGGGAAGTGGGAAAAGCAATGGAGAGGGGGAGAGTCCAAGACATTTAAAAAGAATAATTTAAGAAGCTTAGTACAAATTTGGTTATATAAGGGTGGGAGCTTCCAAGATGATGTATGGAAACAATGCAAGATACCAAATGCTGAATATGTGCATTTCTGCTTTCACTTCTATTTATTTTCTTTAAAAAGAATCCTGGGATGTTGGGATATGAAAGAATTATTGACAGAGACAAGAAAACGTGGTAGATTTCCTATGGCCACAAGTTCTTTGCTACCTCCCTCTTCGGGGCGAGGCTAGCTCCCCGCCTTCAGCATGGGCTAGATTTAACCATTATTTGCCTGGAAAGGGGCAGAAGCGCTGTCTCGAGACTTTCAGCGCCGCCAGAGGTTCACAGCTGCCGAGGCTCCCGCACTGGTGTCCTGGAGCAGCCGGCCCCAGGCGAGAGGGGTCACCGCTCTGGGACTTCCACGCCGAGAAGCAGCCAGGAGGGCCCACGGAGACCGTGTGGAGCGAGACGCGGAGCTGTCCTTGTGACCAAGCCCCGCCGGGCGAGTGACCGCACACGCTCCCTGGTGCCCGGGCACCACGCACCGGGCCGGAGCGCCCAGGCAGCCCGCGGAGCCG
The DNA here is from genome assembly GCF_030445035.2 of Dasypus novemcinctus. Classification (NCBI taxonomy): domain Eukaryota; kingdom Metazoa; phylum Chordata; class Mammalia; order Cingulata; family Dasypodidae; genus Dasypus; species Dasypus novemcinctus. Next base: position 43,325,808 of record NC_080703.1, on the reverse strand, counting down.
CGCCGCGGCAGGCCACCACGATGCGGAAAGCTTCCACCCGGACAGTGAGGGAAGTGGCCCAGAAGCAGGATGGGTTTTTGAAATGCTGTCTGGTGTCTCCAGGTCACGCACGCGGAGACCCTCACGGGACGTGCAGCCACGAGAGCCGGCAGGGCCGCCCGGAGGCCCCTGCTCCGGCCAGGCGCGGCATCAGCCCAGGGTCACCGCCCGGCAGCACAGCCCTGGGTCCCGGAGCCCACAGCCCGCAGGGGAGGCGGCTGGAAGCCGCGGCGGGGGCCAGCGCTGCGCAGGGGCGAGCCCCGGGCTCAGGGTGCTGGGGAGGCCTCGCCACGCCTTGGCGGGAGTTGGCGACGCAGGCAAGGGCGATGCAGGGGCGATTTTTCCAGAAGAGGCGCTGCTTCAGCGGTTCTGAAGAACCAGGACACGGGGTCAAAGACAGGGGTCCCCGGGGAAACGGTCCATGGAGGGGTAGGGTCACCGATGGGCCAGCACTGCCGGGACGGGCGGTCACTAAGCAGGCCCTTAGGCGATTTACGTATCACCCTCAGGACACAGCCAGGAGCCTCCCACGTTGCTGCAAAAGCTACGAGAAAAAGTAAGATGCCAAATACGACCCGCAAATTCACGTAACTGTTCATCTAACATCTTCCAAGGTCGTATTTCATCCTAAGCTCCAGGCACGGGCTATTCCCTAAGATTTAAAAAAATTCTCTATTAAAAAATGAAAGGCATGGTTTATCCCTTTTGGGGGACAAACCTGTATTTTTACAGTTCACGAGGTGCTTTTCCTTCCCGACTTTCCCATGCGTTGCGCTCAGCCATCCCCGTTTTACAGATACCGACACTGAGACACTCAGTAGGCGCGGACGATGGCCCCGAGGCCGCATGGCTGGCCAAGAGCAGGATGTGGACTCAAACGATCTAGCTCTCTTTGCAGGGCTGCCCCTGCTTTAAGGTGGTCCGCTGGAGACGGGCGGCTGAAGCACGTGTGTGTGTCGATACACGAGACCACGAGCAGACAGCTGCAAAGGCGTGGCCGCGCCGGCGTGCTCGGGGCATGGGCATGGGGTGTGCTCTGGCCGGGAGGGGGGCTGGTGGAGCCCCCCTGCCGCGGCGAGTTTGGGCCAGATGTTGTGGAGAGCGGAGCCCCTGCCCTGGGGAAGGAAGGGGAGAGGGTGGGCTTAGGGCAGCAGCGCAGCTCTGGGTCAGCACGAGAGCGCCAGAGGAAGGAGCCGACAGGAACACTGTCACCGTGGGGCACATAGGGCAGCGGGTCTCGTTTGGAGAGGGTTTCGCTCCCCAGGGGACTTCTGCCTGGCATGACTCAGGGCGGCGGGTGCTCTGGCACCCGTGGGTGGAGGCCAGAGGCGGGGCTCAGGCTCCTCTAGAGCACACCAGAGCCCCCGCCAAAGAGCGTCACCGCCGGGCTGCAGACCCCACCTCGGTGGTGTCACTTTCCAAAGCCCGTGAGAGCCTGTGTCCTCGTTCTAGAGATAGAGGAGCCCCCTCCGCCGGGTGCAGCACCAGCAGTTCACTACGCTGAGCGCGCGTGGGGTGGGTGCCAGGCTACCGCTGGCCGAGGTTTAGCTCGTTCAATCCTCAGAACAGCTCGCAGGCGGCCACCGCCGTCATCACCATTTAGAGGGAGGCCAGGGATGTGCAGGAAGTGGCCAGCGGTTTTAAGCAACTGTGCTGGGTGACACCGGAGTTTCCCGCTCCAGCAGCAAGAAGGGCCAGGGGCGCGCACTTCAGATGCTTTCCCAGGTGAGGCTGCATGGCTGGCTGGTGACCACTGGGGAAGGGCGGAGGCCGGCTGGTGACCACTGGGGAAGGGCTGAGGCCACCTGGTGAGCACCTGGGGAAGGGCGGAGGCCACCTGGTGAGCACCTGGGGAAGGGTGGAGGCCACCTGGTGAGCACCTGGGGAAGGGTGGAGGCCACCTGGTGACCACCTGGGGAAGGGCTGTGGCCGGCTGGTGGCTACCTGGGGAAGGGCTGAGGCCACCTGGTGACCACCTGGGGAAGGGCTGAGGCTGGCTGGTGGCCACCTGGGGAAAGGCTGCTCCAGGCCCGGGGCCGCCCCCTGCTAAGTAGCTGCGGGCGAGAGGGTGGCGGCGCACACCCGCCCCAGCATTGACTGGGCCCACGCGGTGTGCCGGGTGCTGCAGCCAAGCGTGGACGAGCCACCGGGTCCTTCTCCTCACGCCCGTGTCCACGGCAGGGGCCCGGCCCTGGTGGGAGGTGTGGGGCTGCCAGTGTCCACGGCACCACTACCCGCGGGCTGGTCCAACAGCAGGGGTGTGGCTCCCGGGTCCAGGGCCAGAGGCTGCCTGCTCCTGGAGCTGGAAGCACGCGGGCTGCAGCCTCAGGGCCCTGCCCATCGCCCATGCACGGCCTCGGAGGGAGTCCCATCCAGGCCCAGCTGGCGCCCGGCTCCCAGCTCCCCCAGCACCTCTGCTAAGGGCTCAAGACGCCGGCTCCATCGCACTCCTTGCCTAAAAAGAAGAGCCTCGAAGGCCCTGCTGAGAGGGTGGGGTCACCCCAATGCGCTAAGATCAAGGACGTGTGTCTTCCCGGGGCTCATGATTCACCCGCCACAAAGCGCAGCAAGGGCCAGAGGAGCTCACAGCAGGGTACTCTCCGCGGGGGGCGGGGGTCAGGGGTCAGGGAAGACGCCCCCGAGGAAGTGGAGAGAAGCAGGCCTCGCGCGGTGACTCCACAGAGACCAGCCGGCATGGGCGAGCACAGAGGAGGGGGCTTGCGCGTTTGGGGAAATGAAAACAGCGCAGCAAGGCAGCCATGCTCTCTTCCCCCCATCCCCTTGGCACGGTGTCACACCATCTGCCTAACTCGAGAGTCCAATACATTTTCTGTGCTTCATTTCCCTTTTCTTGAAAATACAAATAAAAAGACTGTTTTTCCTGGATTCGAAGTGCACATTTCCCGCTCCCCCCTTTTTAACATTCGTGAAATCAGGATGGGTCTTACGATAGATTTGTCTATTTCTTGTTTTGTTGGTTGGTTGGTTGAACTACCTTCCTTAAAACCTACTGGCCAATGGTTAGGATTTGTAAAAGGTGGGGCCATTTTGTTTCACCTTACTGACCCCCTAGGGCTAAGAGAATACAGACTATCAGAGGAGATTAAGGCCCAACACAGTGGTTCTTAGCAGCACCCGGGAGCTTTTCCAAGGTGAGCCATCAATGCCTCTGCCCCATCCCAGAGCCCCGATTTTATTGATCTGGGGTAGGAACCTGATGGGTATACTTTGAAAAATGCCCAAGTGATTCCAAGGTGCACCCAAGATGGAGAGCACCCACTTGTCCCAGTGGGTCAGCAAAGACTGTCTACGGGCCAAAGCTGACCCCCTGCCTGGGTTGATCGATAAAGTTTTATTGGAACATGGCCCTGTCATTTGCTTACCAGGTGTGTGCGGCTGCCTTTGTGCTACCAGAGCAGAGCTGAGCAGCTGTGACGGAGCCACGACGGTCGTTAGCTAGCTCCTTACTGAAGGAGCGCCAAGCCCTGCCCTGCGTCCCAGCTGCTCAGAGCGTGGCCCCCGGGTCAGCACCCCCGGGGTGCTGTCAGAAGAGCAGAACCTCGGGGCCTCCGAGTTGGAGGCTGCACTGAGCAGGACGCCCGGGTGATGGGTAAGCTCGGTTCAGCGGGGCACCGCCCTGTGCTCCCGCCGCTGCACGCCCCTCATTGTCCCCAGGTCTTCACGGCAAGCTCCTGCCTGGGCGAGGACCTTCCATCCCAGTTTAGGCCAGGCCTGCTTGGGGAGTCCTCTCATAGCACATCGTGGTCACTTGCACCTGCGCGTTTCTCTCTAACGTCTGTTCCCTCCCTAGACTGGAAGCGAGAGCGGAGGCAAGGGAAAGGGCTGTGCAGGGGCCAAGTACGGCTGGGTGCTGCTTCCAAGAGCACAGCAAGGAAGAGAAGGAAGAGCAGGCTTGGGAGCTGGTGGAGGAGAAAGAGCAGAAGGCGCAGTCTAGAAGGCCCGACGGGGTGCAGCTAGGCTAGAGCTAACCTCCTCTTTCTGTATTCAGCATTTTAGGTGAGTATTCAGTCACACAGAGACCCTGAGGCACTTTGGGAAACCTCCACAGAGCAAGGATCCAATTTCACCAGCTGTTCATTAAGCGAATCTCCACGGACAGATCGGGAATTTAATTAGAAAGGCCGAGAGCCAAGGATGCGATCACTGCTGAGAACGTTCCATTTCAGGAAGCCTTGCCCTTCCAGCAGAATGGAGGAAACGCGTGCTCGCATGCTCCTCTCCCTCTTAACCACAGCCTGCCTCGACTCATTTTTTCCAAATGCCCTTGGGGGTGGAGGGGAACATTTTTGAAGGCCAACTTCTTGCGTGGAGATTAAGCCCACCAGCTGCTCTCGTCTGAGAAGCTGAAGGGCCTTTCAAAACTGAGCACAAGCTTCAGATGGCTTAGCTGACCTCCTCGGGGTCCGGGGCACAAGGCTCACCGACTAGGAGATAAGGTCCATGATCTCGGCTGGAGAAGAAAGCAAGTTCAAAGGAAGAGGAACATCAGGGACTCAAGGTGGGCCAACAGAACCTCAGGGTAGAACCATGCCCATGCCTGGCTCAGCAGACGGGTCATCCAGTAGATCTTGGGGAGATCTTTCATCTCCCCAAGATAAAAGAGGAAGAGGTTGGGAAGGGGCTTCATGGGAAGGGGGAAAGTTGCCCGAATGAGGAGGGTGGAGACATGGATTCTGGTCCCAGGTAAGAGCTGTCGGCCAATCCCTTAATTTAAACTCTCCGAGACTCATTTTCCTCATTTATACAATAAGACAGTTTCAGCTTATTTGTTCATCCAGTCACTTATGCATTCCTTCTTTCATTCAAGAAGTATTTATTGAGTTCTACTAAACGCTAGGCAGCGTGTTAGGCAGCAGGTATCAATGGAAAACCAAAGGTCTTTGTTCTCATGGGGTTTACAGTCTACTGAGTGAGGTGTTTATGAAAGATTACATTAGTGAGTGTAAAATTACAACTGTGTTACGTGCTGCAAAGAGGGGGTTTCTCTGAAATACCAGAGCCAATTCTTTAAAAAGTGAAAGTACACACTTTCAAACTAACTTTTGCTGCTGATGGCAGATGACAATGGAACATCTTGTGTCTAATTGCAACCTTCTTCATGAAGAAATTAAAAGAAATGATGAAGTACTGAGAAATAAAATAAACAGATAAATAAAACCCTTGGGCTTTTGGGAGAAAGCAGACCTATGTTTAAAGTATTTTGCATCTCAGAATACCTATTTATGGATTAAAGTCTATCCAAGAGAATGAGTTGGGTCTCCAACAGAGGCAACTCCATCAATCATGCATTTCGGTTTTTTTTTCCTCTCCAGAATAATGAGTGCTAATTACAAATGACTCTGTGTTCCTAAATTGTTGGGCTATGCAGAACCAAAAGGAGTTTATAAACTGTGTGTGTGTGGTGGGGGGGAGATGGGACATCTCTGGCCCCAGTGAATTTGAAAACTGGATTGCCACAGATGATTAGGTAGGTGTGCCAAAGCAGTAACTTGGCAAAAGTGCTGAACAGTCTTTAAAGTGTGCTGATAGCTCCCTGAAGTGCTATTTTTGCCATTTCCAACCCAATTCTGTACGTAACTTGCTCCTCACTACTAAAGTCTAAAAGTTGGCTTACTCGCTGACCAGCGCAGGCCTGTGAATGTGTTTAGTGCATGCCACCTTGTCAAATGACCTACAAACGTGCGTCTGGGTTCATGAGCATTTCCAGGACGGTTCCCTGAGGCTAACAATTAGGCGCTTATGGAGCTGCTCTGGAATGACGACAGTGGTCACAGAGAGGGGACAACCCCAGAAGATTCTGCTACGGCAAACCCTTGGGAAAAGCGCCTTGGTTTAGAAACTGCATTCATGGCATTGACCCAGGGAATGCAGATGTGGACCTCGAGGAGAAGGCAGAGTCTCTGGAAGGAACCGTGAGAGGGAGTGAGGCACCAGGATCTGATATGACACTGCTGCCGTTTCCAAGGGCACCGCCCATGCAGGGCTTCCAAGGCTGAAGGGCGTTTTCCTCCCGAGTTCTACCCAAAGCCCCCGTATCGAAGTGCCCCCTAACCTATGCCTCCAGGAGTGGGCAAGTACCCTCTCAAAACATCACAGGATCAAGTGAAACAGAGTACTTACCATGCTGAATCCAAAGTAACTATCGTTTATTGAGCATCAACTATGTGCCAGGCACCATAATTTTATCAAATCCTCTCAATCACCCTGTGGTTTAGGAGTTATTTCCCCCTTAGATGAAAAAACCCAAGTTCAGAGAGGTTCTATGACTTGCCTGGGACCACTCGCTAATAAGAAGCCTGGGCCCAGCTCATTTATTCTACAACAGCTATCTCCTGAGCATCTCCTAAGTGGCTACTGAACAGGGAGGATGAAGTGGACACAGTTTAGGGGGAGAGGCCACTAATCCAGGCACAGCATTGTGGCTAGGGGCCCAGGGTTGGACGGGGTCACAGAGCAGGGCACCCTACCTAACAGAGGGTCCAGAAATGCCTTCCCAAGAAATAGATGTGTCAACGAGTCCTAAAGGAGGAGGAGGAGGTCAGCTGAAGGGTCTGTGGATGCTATTCTAGGTTGAGGAACCCTCAAGTGCAAATGGCGGGAGGTGGGAGAGAGCAAGGGTCCTTGAACAAGTGGAGGGTTGGGATTGGTGGCCAAGGAAAAGGCAGGCATGAAGCAGAAGAGGTAAGCAAATGTTGGACGGTAGCAGCATTTTCAGTTTTCAGCCAGGACAAGAATCTCGGGTTTTAGCTGAAGCCATTGGAGGATTTTATGTGCAGGTGGTGTCGGGAAGCTCCCTCAGGCTGTGAGAAGGGGGCTAGACCAGAGGAGGGAGTGCACCAGGAGCAGGTACTGTCTGGGTGAAAGAAATGATGGCGGCCTGGGAACTGGGGGTAGTGGTGATGGAGAGAAGAGAGCAGTTTGCAGAGATCCTCAGGAAACTAAATTGCTAGGATTGGGGGTTGGTTAGATGGGATTGCTGATGAGGGCCAAGGACAGGGTCAGCGGTTCAAGACTACTGCAAAGTGTTCTGGTGGAACCATTGACTGTGCCTCCACAGGAAGAGGGCAAAGCCTGGGGAGAAGACAAGGCATTCTGTATGGGACTAGTTGGATTTGTAAGGCAAGGTAGTCAAGTAGCTGATGGGTTGTTAGATATTTAGATCTGGAACGTAAGGAAAGGACGGGCCTGGGATTGTGCGTTAGGAAGGCACCGGCAAGTAAATGGTGGCTAATCCTGTGGAAGAGATATGGCGGGCCAGGAGGGACAGGGACAGCCAGTTCCACCTTTGGAAAGCGTGTCTGGGCCACTCACAACCAGCCAAGGTGCTCTTTGTGCTACTTCTCCAATGCCGGGGTCCCTCGGAGCCTTCACTGCTATCTCCCTCCATCTCCCTGTGACAGTTCTCCGAAGAGCTGACGGGAGTTTGCGTAGCATTTGGATTGGGCCATGGCCAACAAACTCTCTGACCCAGACCCAAGTGAAGCACCACGAGGTAGCAAAAAAATCCCGTTCTCTCATGTGGAAAGCCAGAACTCACTCTTGATTTTTGGCTCGAATGGAATCTATAGTACGCTTACAGCTAAAACACTGCATCACCAAAACAGCTTGCAAGCTGTCATAGGTTGGGTTTCAATTAGTTTATTTGGGTGGTAAATCCCGGAAAGATGGATAGAGGAGTGGGGAAATGAAAGGGCAGAGGAGGAAGTCAACCTGGAATTGTTCATGGGCAGGCAGGCTGCTGCTCTGTGCAGCTGGAGCTTAATTCCACCGGGCACCTCTGGAAGAATGCACAGATCTTACCTCGAGCTGCCTCTCCCATGGTGGGAGAAGGCTGGGGCACTCACAACTTCCATCCTTTGTGGGGTGAGGGGATGCTCTCTGGGGGTTAGCCTCCAGGATCTCTGACCTGTGCTACCCAAGTCAGGCATGCACAAAGTCAGAGACGCCCTTAGGTAGAGCCGCAGGCGTGCAAAGTGAGAAAGCCTCACCACCCATGGATGAGCGAAAATGGAGGGAAAACAGCAGGGCATTGGCTCATCCTCAGGCCAGGAGAGAAGAGAAGAGTCTGGGCCCTGCGGGAATCTGCAGGATTCTTCTGGGTATTACAGATTCTAGCCATGGAAGGGGACGGGGTCACAGAGCTACCGCCGCATGCTGCTTGGGGTGAGGTAGGGCACCAAAACACGGGAGCCAGCCCATGAGACTCCCTGCCGAGACACCTTCCCACCAGACACTAATGGCCAAATGTGACCATGACTTGCTCATGACCTTCAACGTTCTATTGGATTTGGACTTATGCAGTGGAGACTTGCCGTCAGAATTCCTTGCCAAACATTAATCAAGTTGTTTTTTTAAAAGGACTCAATAAGTGATTAGTTTATGATTTTTCAAGCCAGCACTGATGCCTTTGCCAGCTAACTCTGGCAAAATTCTTCCTCTCTGAAGTCTAGGATATAGTACTTAGAGCATTCCAGAAACATTCCAGAGTCCAATCAATACCCAAATCCCAAATTATAAATGGTTAACTATGTATTTATTTATTCCTCAGCCTATAGGGGAAGGTCGAGGCTCAGGTCCACAAGACTAAATGTAAACTCATTCTTCCCTCTCCTCTATTGTTTGAGCACTTGGGAAAAACTGTCTCATTGGGCCAAAATTAAATCATTAAATTTCCTTAGACTTGTTATTTGGAACTGTAAAAAGTGTTAGCGAGTTGTCTCAATCAAGACAGCTCATAAAGGTAAGATTTTGTCAGAAACGAAACCAAGTGTTGCTTGTTTTAGCAATTCTTGACTTCATAAGCAGCTGACACTGCCATGTATCTTGCATGGAGATTTTGCACGTTACTGGATTTTTAAAAAGCGCAACTGCTCCAGCTTTATGTGAGGTGCATACTTCAGCCAAACCTTTGAAGTTGTTAGGTCACTTACCAAGTATTTATTGGCTACCTACAAATTGCCAGGTACTGTGGCAAGAGTTAGCCATGTAGGAGATGCAAGAAATTTTTTCTTCTGCACGTGATTTAGGCCAAACAGGATCTATTTTCCCCCATGGCCACAGGGAGTCTCTTCCAAACCTCCCTGCCAGGGCCTTGGGGTTACCCCAAGGAAAGACAAGTTCTGGAAGGAGGGGAGGGGTCAAGAGAAATGGTGAGGCAAAGCCGCTATTATTTCTTCATTAAAAAAAAAAAAGTTTGACCTTTAATTAGTCACATTTTGCACAGGATCCTCTATGCCTCTTTAACTCCCCAGTCCCTTAAACAATGGAGGGTGGCTCTGGGACCTTTATTTTAAAAAGCTGAAAGCAGAAATCACAAAACCATCACCCAGAGAAACTAAATCACCGAAGGTACTTTTCAGAGCCGTCTACCTGCAGCGCTGCTTCCCCAGGAGAAGTCTCTCCACGCAGAGGGCACGGGCTGCAAAGGGGCAGCGTAATCAAACCAGAGGCCACAGCCCCCAAGCCTCTTTTAGGACAGGGAGCCTGGGCACAGCCTCTCCTTAACCGGTCTCTGCAAACTAGAACACCTAGGCAAAAGGGAGACGAGGCCGTCGGGCTAGGCACTCATTTCTGGTGTTCACGTCGCACTCCGTGGAAACACGGTGTCTGAGGGAGGCCAGAGCCCAGAGGAAAACTGCTCGCGGGAACTGTATTGGGGGAAGGCTCCCTCCTGCTTGACCGTCAGCCCTGCGGCCACCACCAGCACCACCGCCCTCTTATCAGCATGCGCTTGCTCCTTGCAGGATCTCCCTGTTCTCCCCACCCAGACACAGGTGGGGTCACTGCTCCGTGCGATGGGGGGACGCGGGGCTCCGGAGGTGAAGGGGCTTGTCCCAGCTGGTCTGTAACTCGAAGGCAGACTTGTTGACCAAAGCGAAACCACTGCCCACTTTACACAACAACCGTGATCAGGAAAGGGGAAGAAGGGTTTTGGCAACATTTGATCTTCCTGGACAAGTCTTTGTATTCAGGATACTTATTTGGCCTGGATATAGAAAATCTAACCCTCCTACTCTGACTTGGGGCTGCAGGGCCCAGTGTGCTCCGGTTTCAAACACGTCTCCAGGAGCCTGGCGCACTTTCTCTTATTGGCAGGGCTTCCAGCTAACGATCGTGTATTATTGAGAATTTACAGAGGCGGGGCGTATGGACTGACAGGGAAGTTCTTTTCAGAACCTTTTAAGAACATCACATAAGCAGTATATAGTATACTGTATATAAATATATATACACACACATGTGAATATATGAATAAAAATGCACCAACTTTTCTCATAGTTCTTGTAAATTGACCTTCATTTGGTGACTTAATTTGCTACTTTTGGTATGGATTTCTGTACTAACAAATAAATCTGCATTTCTTCATAGCTATTCTCACTATTCAAACTTTCTGAAATTCGGACTATCTGAAGGGAATGGGAAAACTGCAAACTGCAAGTATATCACATTTAACAAAGACATTTTTTTTTAAGAGAATTGTTCCACAAGATTTAGCACAGGGTAATAGTGTTTTGTTACTAGAGAGGATTCTCTGATGAGTCCTTCACATAAAGTCTCTTATGAAAACCATAAAATGATTTCATCTGGTACAAGGTTCAAAACACACCTACTCTTGAGTGGAGGGCACACTTTTCCTTCAGGCTCTGCTCTGCTCTTCTAATATTTTGGAATAAACTGAGAGAATAACTTGACAACTCCTTTTAAAAGGACAAAAACTTTTAAGTCCATTATATTTTAAACAACTTTATTTAGACATTTCGTCAGCATTTTTATGTAGGTGGCCCCGTTTATGAAAACACTAAATAATAAATGTAACACCATAACTTCAAAATGTCCCAGCTGGTAATTTTATATTAAAATGTTACTCATCAAACAAATCATTTTGTAAAAATTAAGCAGCTAATCAATTCTTCAGCTACAGACATCCCTTCCTATCTTACCAGCATCTCCAGGTCCCCGTTTCCATCTCTCCCCCATCGAAACATTCTCCCCACGCCCACCCCCACTGGCAAAGGTTATGGAGAAGTATCTCTGTAAAACAGACTCTAAAAAGAGGAATGACAGAACGCAAGCGAAATCACACCCCAGTTCCACAGCTCTTCCCTCTTGGGCACGCCTTCCTCCCCACTCAGGCCATTGTCGCCGCGGGGCCCGCGCCGGACAGGTGGGCCCAAGCCGGACAGGTGGGCCCCGCGCAGCAGGTGCTCCCGGAACCCGGGGACGGTGCCCCCACCCCAGCCCGCCCCTCAGAGGCAGCTCAGGTTTGGGCTGCCCTTTCCGCCGAGACCGCCTTCCCTCACTCATTCGTTCCCCGAGGGGCCCTGGGTGCCCGCCGCGCCCGGCTCTGCAGGGAGTGGGCCACGCGCGGTTCAGGACCCGCAGCCTCCCAGGCTCCCGCGTGCGCGGCGCGGCGTGGGCCCCGGGCCGAGCCTTGCAGCAGAGGTCCACGCTGCCCGACGTGGAGAGGGACGGCGCGGCCGCTGCCCCTGCCCGCGGGACGCACTCCTGCGCCCCCGCCCCCGCAGCCCCGCGCCCCCGCAGCCCCGCGGTGCGGGCCGGCTCTAGCTCGCAGCACAGATGCCTGGACCCCGCCGGCCCTCGCCGTCGCCGCAGCGGCCCCGGGCTCCTCACTCACCTCGGGGAGAGTCCGCGCGGCCCCAGCTGTGCTTCCCCAGCCCCGCGCGGCCCCGGGGCGCTCACCACGGGCAGAGCGCGCGGCGCGGGCCACGGACGCGGGCCCGGGAGCAAGGCGGGCGGCCTCTGCCTGCAGGTCGGCGGGCGGCAGCTGCGCCCGCGCCCCTGCCCCGCACTATATAAGCGCTCCTCCCCGCCCCGGCCCGACCTCTCCCCGCCCCGGCGGCCCCGGGCCCGGCGCGTCCCGCGGGACAGGGGCGCAGCGGCGGAGCTGACGCAGCGCGAGCGGGGGCCCCGGGGATGGAGCCGGTCCTGCGGCATGCCCCCGACCCGCCCCGGCGGGACCCCCGCTCGGCTCCCGCGTGGGAGGAGGCGCGGGCCGTGGGAGCAGCGCCCGGCCAGGCAGGGCGGACGCGCGGGGCGCACGAGCAGGGCGCGGGGCTGCCGCGGGGCGGACACGCAGGGCGCACGGGCAGCGCGCGGGGCGGACTGGCAGGGCGCGGGGCTGCCGCGGGGCGGACACGCAGGGCGCACGGGCAGCGCGCGGGGCGGACTGGCAGGGCGCGGGGCTGCCGCGGGGCGCCCCGCCGCCGTCTTGCCAGGGTCCGCTGGAGGAGGCGGCGTCTTGCCGGACCCCAGGGCCTCGGGGTGGCGGGAAGTGCTCCCCTGCGCTGGAAGCTGGGACCCGCAGCTCGCGTCCCAGCCGCCCGGCGCTCCTGGTTGGGGACAGGCGCCCCTGGGGCCCTGCTCGCAATCCGAGGTCCCGGGGGCTTCTGCTCGCTCTGTCCGTCCATCCACAAGTTCGTTTCACAAATACTGAGCACCTGCGGAGTGCTAAAATGAGGTGCGTAGGGTGCCAAACCAGGTCAGTGTCTCCTCACAACCTGGCTGGGTGGACAACCTGGAAACAGGACACAGGGGCAGTAAGTGTTGCTTGGGGCAGGTGAAGCGCGCCCCGTGTTCAAACGGCGGGAGAGAAGTGCTGTTTCAGGGAACTAAGTTTTTCCTGTCTTCCTGTCTCTCGTTCTTTTTTTGCATTTTCGATTTAATGTGGATTTTTTTTTTTTGGTAAATAAATAAAATTTCAAATTAGTATGAATTTTACAGTTCATCTTTATATTGTGCAAGTTTTAAACTCAGTTATTAAAACTTTTAACCTGTATGTGGAATCACCAGAATTACAAGTTGGACCTTGGCGCACGTAGTACAGCCGTGGGCATTTCATTCTTCCCTGAGGAGAAAACGCTGCGCGATCCGCCTGTTAGCGCCTCACCTGATAAGCACGCCTCACCTGATAAGCACGCCTCACCTGATAAGCACGCCTCACCTGATAAGCACGCCTCACCTGATAAGCACGCCTCACCTGATAAGCACGCCTCACCTGATAAGCACGCCTCACCTGATAAGCACGCCTCACCTGATAAGCACGCCTCACCTGATAAGCACGCCTCACCTGATAAGCACGCCTCACCTGATAAGCACGCCTCCTGCCGACTCCGCCTTCACACCTGCCAGCAAGAGCCAGGGAGGGCTGCCCTGGGGTCCTCTCTCTCCCACTGGGAGGGGCTGGCGAGTGCTGGGATGAACAGGTGCAGCAGGGCCGCTTGGTCCTTGCGTTTCCTGGGACACCACTGCCGCCTTCTGCCTTGGAAGCAAGTGTGGACCCTTGGGGCCCTCAGCACCCCCTTTCCCGCAGTCTCCCCCTTACTGAGGTGGCTGGATGTACCATGTTTGTCTTGTCCCCCCATTGGATTCTCCGCTCACCTGGCATGGTGACAGCAAACGGGACCGGCAGTGCGGAACGCGTAGTTTGCGTGCGTATCTTCTCTGTTCACACCTGCTCCGTTGTCCCATCAGACTTCACTTATAAAACACAAGTTCAAAGATAAAGTTTTTTAAGAATTTCAGAAGGTCAGGAGCAGAGCTTTAAACCACGCACAGGTCCTCTCTGGGCTTGAGACGCTGTGTGGCTGCACAGCCCTGGTGATGACAGTCCTAACAAACACCCATTTAACTTCCTTTTACAATGGCTTTATTGAGTCACAGTTGACAGCAGGAAGGGTCACCCTTTTCAGGGTACAATTCAGTTATTTTTAGTAAATTTATAGACTTGTCCAACCAGCACCACAATCTGGTTTCAGATCCTTTCCATCACCCCCATTCCCAGCCCCACACAACCACTGTTCTACTTTGTCTTTAGAGATTTTGCTTTCTTTGATATTTCCTATAAATACTTGGCATATCAAGCATGTACCAGCAGGTCATTCCTTTTATTGCTGAATAGTATTCCAGCGTATAGAAATACCACATTTTACCCATTTTCCAGTTGATAGGGATTTGGCTAGTTCTTACCTTTTGACTATTACAAATAACGTTGCAAAAAAAAATAGCTTTGCTATGAAAAGTCACATGTGTTTTTATGTGGACCTATGTTTCATTTCACTTGGGTAGATACTGAAGAGTGGAATTGCTGAGTCTTACGGTAAATTTATATTTAAAATTTTTAAAAATTGCCAAGTCATTTTCCAAAGCAACTGTACCATTTTACATTGCTACCAGCCAATTTATGTGTGTTCCAGTTTCTCCACATCCTGATCAGACTTCAGATCGCAGCCGTTCTAGTGGGTGTGTAGCAAGGTTTTACGAAGCGCACCACACCCGTAGGACGCCGCAGGTAGGACCCGCCGGAATGGCAGCTCTTCTGGAAGTGGAAGCCTGGGCCTCATGCCCGCGGGACCCACGGCCGTGTCCGTGCTGTGGGAGGGCCGGCCAGCACTACCTCGACAGCAGGTCCACGGGACAGAGCTCGTGTGGGGCTGGGGCAGCTCTCAGCACTCTATCGGACACCCAAACGAATTTTCCCAACTGGACGGAACTTTGACCTGCACCCCAAGAATGAGGCGTCCCTTCACCCGGTTGTTTTAAAAAGGCAGGGAAAGAAGAAAGGTCCTGGGGCCTTGTGAACGCAGGTTCTTGCCTGCAGTGACTCAGTTTCCCCCATCGCGCCCCCCTTTGCCATGGGAGTGAGGAGCAATGGGCGAGCAGCCAAGGTCTTGGCAGCCGTCCTGGGCTTTTTCGGGAGCACCCGCAACTTAGAGGAAGCGCGGGGGCCACTTGCATCGGCGTGGGTGCCACGTGCGTCAGCGAGGGTTCGGAGCCCACGACAGCCTTCTCGAATGGGTCGTCAATTGCATACAGGTGAGCTACTCCCCGTGACATGCTGGGGCCCTGGGACACTTGGGTACTCATAATTAAAATCTTTGGGAGAAAGTGAACCACGATTCACGTGGAACATCTGTGTTGCCTTCCAAACGTCACCAGCCCTCGGCCCGTATAGGCCACTCGTTCCCAGCTCAGAGCCCGAAGCCACTGAGGCCACTGTCCCCCTGTCTTCCAGCTTCCAGTCCTCTCCTTCATCCCCGCCCAAATCCCACCGGCTCGTGCTTCTCCTCTGACGGAGGGACACGCTGACCAATCACTCTGCTGGCGGTGCCAGAAAGAGCCCCTCTGTGCTGCAGAAGCAAACCCGGGGCTCCTCGTCGTTCTCCCCGCTCTCGCCAATCGCCCCATTTCCTGCTGCCAGGTGTGAGCTCCAGGACGTCAGCAACGCCGCGCAGTGCCTGGGCGGTGCAGGGACTGCTGCCTCTGCATTTGTTTATTCTGCAAAATGTACGTTGGATACGTAGCATGGGGCAGGCACTGTGAAGAGCTGGAATCATTGGTACATTGGTAATTCTATTTTTTCCCCATAAATTAACATACGATACTTAAGCCAGTCATCCTACTTGGCTTAATAGGATTCATTTGTTTGTCAAGCATGTATTAGATACCTACTACATGGTAGAGATTTTTTTTTTTTGCAAGACGTTTATTTTTGTACTTTATATTTTTTTAAAGATTTATATTATTTCTCTCCCCTTCCCTCCAGTTGTCTGATCTCTGTGTCCATTCGCTGTGTGTTCTTCTGCATCCGCTTGCATTATCTGGCGGCACTGGGATACTGTGTCTCTTTTTTTGTTGTGTCATCTTGCTGCATCAGCTCTCCGTGTGTGCGGCGCCATTCCTGGGCAGGCTGTGCTTTTTTCACGCTGGGCGGCTCTCCTTACGGGGCACACTCCTTGTGCGTGGGGCTCCCCTAGCGGGGACACCCCTGCGTGGCATGGCACTCCTTGCGCACATCAGCACTGTGCGTGGGCCAGCTCACCACGTGGGCCAGGAGGCCCTGGGGATCGAACCCTGGACCCTCCAAATGGTAGACAGATGCTCCATCAGTTGAGCCACGTCTGTTTCCCTTGACTTTACATTTAAAGATGTTTTAGATTACAGGAAAGTCACATCGAAAATACAGGGAATGCCCTCCCCCCTCACATTTTCCCAGATTAACAACATATTTCATTAGTGTGGTACATTTGTTCCAACTTTTCTGTAAGAAAGATCATTGCATACATATGAACATTTTGGTTATTTATTTCAGGAAGGCCTCCTTAAGGAACAGTTTGCATTTTCTCCCCAAACTCTTACAAAATTGGCCTTTTCTTACTTGCTATTTCCATTCCAGGGTCTCCGGAGCCAGATTTAACTTGTTATCAGCCCACTGGATCTGCTTCTCCCACTCTTCTTACAAGCTTTGAAGACACTCAGATTCTCGGATTAGTCACTCGCCCTCTGGGATCCCTGATAGGGAATCACACATGTGCACACGCACGTACACCGTGCACACGGGCCTCCTGCAGTGATCTATGCACACACCCTCCCAATCTGCTGAGGCTGTGGAATCTGGAACAAAAACAGAATCACCATCTCCCCTGGACGGTCGTCCTGGAGTAACGGGGAAATAGTTTGAAATGAAAATTTTCCTAAGGAAATGGACCACTCAGTAAACGCACTCGTGGGCGCCAAGCCTCGTGCCCCACGACTCACGCCTGCATCTAAGTGGTCGGTGTTTTGTTGGAGCAACATCTCTTCTTAATGACGATGTTGAGAACAGATGCAGACTGTGCCCACCTCAGCCTTCCCTGCCCCCCAGTGCACGTGCGGCCCTGCTCACCTGTGAAGCTGATCCTCCAGTTAAAATTCAGGAGCTGGGACGAGAGGCAGGTGCCTTTTGCCTGCTGACGTTGTGGAGTCCCGAGGCGTGGAAGCTGGGATGATGGTGATTCTCTATTCCTAGGAAAGAATTCTTAGACATGTCTTTTCCTTTATTGTTACTGAGGGTCAAAGCAGGTTCTGTTGTTCTGGTTGCCAAGGGTACAAGATGCAAAGGTGAAACAGCCGCCGTTCCCAGGCCGACGTGCGGAAAGCAGAGGATGGTTTAATGGGGGAGAATATTCAACAGCAGCCAGAAGTCTACAGCATGGCAGCGTTTTCATTACTCGGGAGCGAAGTTCTTTTTTCTGTATTTGTGTACAGATTCACAGATGAATGAACTGGAAAAAATACGTCAAGATTTTCTAACCCATTGTCTTCTTTTTCACCTGAAGAAATGGAGACACAGAGGCAAGAAGGCCACAGAGCACATGGGGATGGACCAAGGGCCAAAGTGCTGCCCCTGCTCTTCCCGCGGGACCCCGGCTCTTACTCCATGAATGACCATGGCTGGAAATACACAACCCAACCCAGCTTGTCTTCCTCCCTCTGAGTTCCCCATGACTGACTCCTTTTTGGGAAATCAGTTAATTTCCTGTAAGCAAATTCACACCCCAGAAAGATATGGATTTAAATATTTGTTTTAAAAATGATGAGTCCCAATGGGGCTTCTATGTTTTCACATATTTTCTCAAGAAATAAGGCTTGTACACAGGGTGAACAATGAGATTCTTCATGAGGAACCCTCGGTTCTCTTATTTTCTTGCTGTCTGAGGAAGAAGCAGATTAAATTTCTTTGATAAGTGATTGTGTCAGACAGCTGGCTTTCCACCACAGGTTTGTGCTCCACCTTCCATAGTGTGAGATTATTACTGGGACGCTACAAACCACAATTTCCACACTCCCTTGTGTCCACACATGGGTATATAGCAAGTTTTGGCCAAAATAAATGCAAGTGAAGGTAATGAGTTATGTCAAGGACTAGTCACTAAGAAGCAAAATTTCCTTCCCTGCTTACTTTCCCACCTACTCTTTCCCTTTCCTGATAGAGTAGCTGAAATCAGGGAAGGGCAGAAGGAGAAAACAGGAGAAACATGCATCCTGGAATCCTTTCAATTACCACGTAATTGATGTACTAAGCGTCACATCAGTACTGGTCCATGAAAGAGAAATAAACTTCTCATGTGTTAAGCAGTATCAGTTACCTACTGCTGCAAGACAAATAACCCCCAAACCTAAAGGTTAAAAATAACAGCAATCATTGATTTCCTCACAAGACCTTCATTTGGGCAGAGCCCTGAAGGGACCACTGTCCCCTACTCCACAAGCCATCAGGGGCAGATGCACCGGGGGCTGGAGAATCCCCTTTCAAGATGACTCACTCACATGGTGGCAGGTGAGGGCTGGCTGTCAGTGGGGAGCTCAGCTGGGGTGCGGGCTGGAGGCACCAGGACCTCTCCATCCCCTTCTCCACAGGCTGCTGGCTTCTTTGTGGCATGGCTGGCTTCTAAGAGTAAATGTCCCAAGAGACAAAAAGTAGAAACTGATGATTTTTTAAGGTTTGGGCCCCACTGGCACGGTATTACTTCCACCTTATTTTACTGAGCAAGTAGTGATAGAGGCCAGAGTCAAGGCAAGGGGGATGAGACTCAGAGCCCACTTTTTGGTGGGAAAAATGACTAGGAATCTCGAGGCCACGCTTTAAAGTCATTGCATAAGCCACTGTGATTTTAGGGTTGTATGTGACAAGTGGCTTGTGTTATGGTTACAACCACTACAGTGAGAAAGATGAAAAAGTGCTTGCTCCATGAGAGTCTTAGTTACTTTGATTATAGGTCACCAAAAACCAAACAACAGAGTCTTCAGAGAGGACCTTTGCCCCTGGTTAACTACAACGTGAAGAGATCTTTAGGGGCTTCTGCAAAGCTCTCCTGAGTTCACCTTTAAAATGCACTTTCAGATTTTTTCAGTAAGAAAAAGATGAACACTGAAAGAGAAAAATGGGCTGAAAACATTAATAGGTAACTTGCAGAAGGAGAACTATGAATAGCCAACATGGAAGAAAAGCCGTCATGGCAATTTGCTGGGTTGGCCGCCCGAGACCCATTTTTCCCTTCCCAGCTATGCTCTGAGGTTCCTTGAGAAGTTGTCACTTTCTCTCTGACCCTGGTTCATGAGGCTGTAATCAGGGCACTGCCTGAGGGCAGCCGTGCGGCCCAAGCCCGGCAGCTGGAACTTGACTATCACTAGAGGAAGAAAGACTCCAAAACTGTGGAGCTCCCCTCCACTCCTGTGACCACGTCCTGAGCAGACCCCCTGCAATGATTCCTGGGGTGCCTGCTTCCTCATCTCCAGAAATGGCTGTGTCCCACCCATTCCTAAGCCCTGTCCCCCACCCTCACCTCCCACCTTGCCCCTCAAAGATGGGTTTTGCCAGAATTTTTTCACTGCACTCTTTCCTTGAGAAAGGAAGTTCCGTCTTGGTTCTCCTTTGAATTTGCTTCAAATACAACTGCACCTCGAAACAGTTCTGCATATACAGAACTGTTTATACATATAAGCCTGCGTCTACAGTTGGCACCAGCTCTAATTGGAGCTCTTCCCGTATGTTCTTTCCCTTCCTTTTTGCTTCTTTGTACTCAACTCACTTCTCAGGGATGATGTTAAACTGAGCTCTTAAACATCTTTCTTGGGAGTTTCCCAAGAAAGAGGAATAAGCCACCACACAACCAGGCAGCTGGATGGAAACGACACATCAATAAACACCAGGGCGTGGCTCCACTCTGCCACTGATGTGGTCACTCCTTTAGCCCCAGCGGACCTCGGTTTTCTCACCTTAGAAATGGGCACTGTAATGGTATCTACCCACAGGGCTGTTGAGAGGATTAAATGAGTATGTAAACCTCTTAGGACAGTGCCTGGCTATTATAATTGGAGAGACCCCGTGCTAAAGAACCTTGTGCGGATATTTCAGGAAACAGTCACAGCTGTGTTCATGGGTCTTGTGTGGGAAGCAAGGATTGGATGAAGGGGCATTGTAAGTCACACATTTCTGGTAAACGTTTTAGGGGTTTCTTAATTCAAGAGTCCATTGGGAACCATCCCTGGCATTACTCAGTCTTGACTTGAATACCTTCCCAGGAAAGAAGCTCACTACCTAGCAAAGCTTTGTTGGACGTAGGGCATATTTCTTGTATTTATTCAAATAATTTTCCCAGTTTATCTTTGAAAAACAGTCTCTATTTAGGTTTCCTTCAATTTTGTGGAATTGAATATAATAAACTTTTATCCATTGTAATGTATTTTGTTGCTTTTTGTTTAGGAAAAAATGGGCAAAAAATAATAAATAGACAGTTAGCAGGATAAGAAGTATAAATGCCCAATGAATACAGAAGAGAATTTTCAACCTTGTAATAATCAAAGGTATGTAAATTAAAATTATGGATTTATTTGCATATAGAATTAGAAAAGATAAGACTACAGATAATATTAGCTCAGATGTACTATGAGTTCACTTATACACTGCAGTTGGGAATGTTAGTTATTATAATGATTTGGTAAGAATCTAAAAATAATTCATACCCTTAAACTTATACCACAACCAGGAACCTATATGAAGGAAATAACCAGAAATATAATAAAATTCTTATATAGCAAAAACAGTAAAAAATTAACAAACTAATGCCCCAATTTTAGAGAATGATTCTATAGGTATATTAATGCCACATTTCCCTATAGGAGAAATGATATATTCTGCAATCACTGAAAATCATGTGTTGAATAATACTTGTTGATATGGGAAAATGCTGATAAAAGGTAATGTGTTATATGAAGAAAGTACATCACAAAGAAGTATGTATTTATACTTATATTTTATATATTCATATCTCTATTTATCTATGTATCTACCCATCTATTTTTGTGCTGTCCAATAGAGTAACCACTGGCCACATGCGGCTGTTGAATTAATTTAAATTAATAAAATTGTATACTCAATTCAGTTACTAGAAAATGTTAATGTATGTTTGGAGCAACTCAGGTATTTCAATCTCCCTCTTTTTTTAAAAATGTATCCCCTCCTTTGCCGCTTGCTTGCTGTCTGCTCTCTGTGTCCCTTCGTTGTGCGTTCTTCTGTGTCTGCTTGTCTCCCTTTCTTGCGTCACCTTGCTGCGTCAGCTCTCCACGGGCGCCGGCCAGCCTGCCTTCACAAGGAGGCCCCGGGAAGTGAACCCAGGGCCTCCCATATGGTAGACGGGAGCCCAATCTTTGAACCACATCCGCGTCCCTCTATCTACTTTTTTTAAGTTTACATTTTCTGAACTCTAAATACAGATTAAGTACTTTTTATGAGAATTTAGCCTCTGAATTGCATGAACTGTAAAATACACACCAGATCTTAGTTTAAAAAGTAAAGTAGCT
This sequence comes from Dasypus novemcinctus, assembly GCF_030445035.2. Lineage (NCBI taxonomy): Eukaryota > Metazoa > Chordata > Mammalia > Cingulata > Dasypodidae > Dasypus > Dasypus novemcinctus. The sequence continues at coordinate 43,304,610 of NC_080703.1, read as the reverse complement.
CATTAGTAACTTTTTATAGTAATTATGAGTTGAAATGATAATATTGGGCTAAATAAAATATTTTATTAAAATGAATTTTACACTTTGAAAAATGTGACTACAAAATGTAAATTTAACTATGGCGTTCCCATTTTATTTCTTCTGTGCAGCGCCGATCTAAAGCAGGAATAAATACTGTAAATGATCTCTGGGAGAGGGGTTTTTGAGTGAAATTTATTGTCCTTAAGGTGAATTGTAATTTTAAAATTTTCTATCATGGGCACATATTAGCTTTATAGCCTGAAAAATGTTATTGAAAAAGGAAAAATATGTGGTCATCTTTAGCAGCAATAAATAAATATTTCCTAAAGTGATTTTCATGACATTCATAGTATAAATATTCTTCTTTTCAGGAATAAAAGTCTCTAGGATATTGAGGAAATAACATTTCATCAAGCAGTATCTAAAATTAGAGGATACTCAGTCAGTCTGTTTCTACATGTGGGAATTTGGAAACACTCGTTAATATTTCAAATGTAATTATTCAACACATTTTGTGAGAACTCTTTCCTTAAGCAATGAATAATTTACTCTCTCTCTGAATTCTGGCTCTGAGTTAAGGTCTTTTTATTCCTGGGGGATCTTACGCTTAGATTTTGAAAAGATAAACTGTCTTTGGAAACTGCATGAAAGACTCATTCCCAATCAGCCTGATTCTGTGGGAGAAATCGTGCTCTGAGCAGAGAAAGGGAAAACTCTCAGTTTTCATTGACTTTTTTCCCCCTTTCTTTTTTGAGTTATCTTCGAGGATAATTCTCCATCAGAAAATTACTGAAATGGCGTGGTGCTGCTGAGTTAAACGATCACTCCCGTGGTTAATCTTCCATTCCAGCCCACAGGGCGTGCTGCTGGAGCTCTGCAGGGTTTCCAGGAATTAGGGCTAAACTGCTTGGGACTGTCGTCCTACTTGTGATCCAGCCCTAACTCTAAGGAGCCTCCCAAGTGGAAAACGTGAGCTACCATGTACTAGCATGACTCCTCAGAGGCAGGTATTGGTATTTCTTTTTGCTGGCTTTCAAAGAGGTTAAGTGTCTGATAAACGGCAGAACTGGGGTCTACTCATATCTCGCAAATCCAGCACCAGTGCTTTTGTTCCACTGGAAATGTCTCAGTAAATAAAAGGGTATAATAGAAACATTTTCTATGTCATACATTGGAAAATTAAGGAGACTTCTAAATCAAATATGGTGGGTGGTCACGCATATTCACCTCTATGTGAAAAAAGAGAGTAATAAAGCAGATTAATGTACCATGAAAGAAAGCTGGAGAAGATACTACTCTGAATAAGAATTAGCAACACATTTTTTCAAAAAGATAGAAACCAGGCAGGAGTAGCAACTCTTTAGCAGAGTGGAGAAAGCTATAAACTATGATATAATATTCATTTCTAGAGTCTCTTCCAAGCCTCTCTCTCTCCTATCTTTTCTTTTCAGATTGCAGCACACCCTTTGCTATTTCCTGCGAGGCTGATCTCTTCCTCATAAACCTCATTCCCAGCTTTACTTAATGGCCTTACTCTGAATCTATGCACTGTATTTTTTATCATCCTATGGTCATTCGGTGCTATTAGTTCTCTTTTTTGTGTGTGCCCACAACATGCATTCAAGTATTATATTTTTGGCCTGAATGTCCAAATTACATAATGTATTTATTTAAAATGCCTATATTTAGTGTGTAATATCTCCTCCAGTGGAACAATCTCATTTGATATTACCCCTCTTACCTCTTATTTGCATCAGATTGCATCCAGCCTCTATGCAACTGCGAACGACCCATTCAGACATCCCTAAAGTGAACGCTTTTGCAAGTTGTGAACACTCAGTGGTAACATAATTTAGTTTTTCACATTGATCAAAATTATGTGGCACTCCAGTGAAGGGGACACACTTCCCTGAGGCTTGATGCCTAAGATATCAATGTTACCTTACTCTAGACCCTTCAAATTAATAGCAAACTCCTTCAGGGAGAGTTATTTATTTTTAACACTTTGCAATTTCTAACAAGGTTCTGGGTGTAGTGTAAGGATTTACTTGAATTTTGCATTTATTTTTCACAGCCATTACTCATTTTTAAATTATGAAATATTTCAGGTATCCAAGAATGTATAAAAAACAGTGTAACAAAAACCCATGTTTCCATCACGTAGCTTAAGAAATAGAACAATGCAACAGTTGGACTCCCATTTCACCTCCCCGCACTGGAAGATAACCGCTGTCTTAAGTCTGGCATACGTCATCCCTGCATACACCTGACACTTTCACCACAGGGTGTTTTCATAAAAGATATGCACTATTGTTTCTCGGGTTCTCAGATGTCGTATAAACGATGTCAGAATGTATCCTTTTGTAACTCATTTTGGTTCAATATTACGTTTGGGACTTTTCCATATTTAAAGATGCAGTTGATCAACTTAATTGCTGTATCATAGTCCATCATATGAATATGCCACACTTAGGACACGTAGATTGTTTTCAACTTTTCCCCAAAATACACAGTGCTGAAATGTACCTGTTTGTACTTAGTTTGTGCACAGGTGTGAGAGCTTCCAGAGGATACGCGGCTCAGCAGTGGACTGCTGGGGTGTAGGGTAGAGGCATCATCAGCCTAACCGCCGCACTGCTCAAGTGATGGTCAAGGTTTTCATACCAGTTTACTGTCCCTCAGCAGAGCATGAGGCTCCTGTGACCTCAAGTTCCTGACAATCCATGTTTCTCAGGGTTAAGGGTTTGGTGGAGTCTTCATACATATATTTACACACACATATCATGCACACACACATCACTATTCCTAGGGGAAAACAAAACTTTAATATATTAAATAAGTTTACTTTAGAACTTCCAGAAAGCAATAAGGGCTGCTTTAAAATTTCGACCACCTGGAATCAATTGATTTGATTACTTTAAAATTATACAAACAACAGAAATGCTAAGGAAATTGATGCTGTGGAAAAAGAACAAAATTGCCTATAGTGTTACCCAACTAAGGTAGGCACTTTCTTTTTCATACAATTCGTACTTATTGACCTGATAATTATTTGTTGCCTTAACCAAATTGAATGATTTTCAAAACTAATGCACTATTGGCTTATTTTTCCTTTTTTTATATAGTTTCCAAATATGTTTCATCCTGTATTGGTGTTTTAGTTGGTCTTAGACAACGTGAAATAAAATAAAAATGAACAGCAAAAGCTTCCAGGTGAGACTTGCTTTTATTTCAGAAATTGTCACTTGTTACACTGTAATTCCCAAGAACAATTCTCGTCATATAAAGCTTTCAGGCTTTTCCATAATTTTTTTGCAGCAAAAATCAAGTACATACAAAGCAAAGCACGCCTCAACTGACAGCAGTCACGGCACAAAGCAGTTCCTAAAACTAGCCCCTTCCCACTTTTTCCTTTCTTCCTCACCCAGTTCTTTTGTCCATGTCCAAGTACAGAGAAAGCATTGCCCGTGTGGGTAGCAGGCTGACAGGTGGTTTTTATGGGACACTCAGGACAAGGTGCAGCATTCGAGTCCTACCAGAACCGAAGACACAGGTTTCTAGTTCTGTGAATAGACAGAAGATACTCCTAGGAAATTTAAACTCTAAATGCCTTTTACACAGAGTCCAATTTTAGATAGCTGTGTCATAAAAATGATGGCAAAAAAATCTTCTTTATGCAGATATATTGATGCCTGAGCTGTATAGAGCTGTCAAAGAAAAGCTTCAGTCGACTCTTCAAGGCCAACTGTCTAGATTCCCGAGGGAAATGGTCAGTCCTAGTTCTGCAGAGCTCCTCAGTGAGTCTTCATCAGATTTGAGACACGGGACACCCAGTTGCTCTGGCGATCAAGGCCTGCCACTCACCGCTCGCCCGCTAGAAGATGACCCACACTTTCTGGCTGGAAGCACGTGGAATCGGGGCTGCTGTCCCTTCTGCTGTGATCATCTTTTGTCCTCACCACCTGCGAAGCACACGCACAAAATGCATTGCTCTTCACGTCAGTTTTTATTTAAAACGTCCCCTCTAAAACCTACTTCTTTATATACCACCTAAGAAACAAACACAATTCTGCTTCCCTTTTCTCCTAGAAGTTTTCACCACTTTCAATAGTCAAAACAAAAGCCTAATTCAGGGGGACGTGGTAATAGGCATAAAAGAGCAGCACGGACGTGGAACCACAGCTGTGCCTCCTCCTGGAGAGCACCAGCGCGTCCAGGATCTGCAAGTCCACGCGCAGCTGGTGAACTCAAAGCGCAGCTGGAAGGGACCCGCAACGGGCTCTTTTTAGCCCTAATTTCTCGGCCGACCCCCCCCCCCCCCCACGTGTGCTTCAGCGCCTGGCAGCCGGCACCTGCTCTGCTATGGGGGCGGCTGTCCTTCAAGCTGGTGAGTGGCTTTAGCCACAGGCATGCCCCCCTGGGGGCTCGCGCCCCTCCGCAGGGCCGCCTTGAGCAGGGAATGAATTAGGAGGGAGAGGAAAGCCAGACTTCTCTGCCTGAGGTCAGAGAGGGACCCACCACCAAGCTCCCCTGACGGAGCACAGCTGCGGCTGCCTGACGGGAACCCCGGGCTGGTTGCCAGCCTTCCTCTTTCCCGCTCTCCCTTCCTTTACTGGTTATTCTGGGAGGACCCCTTTAATTAGCCACGGCACAGAAAGCCCCTCGTGGGGTCTGCTGCAGGCAAGCGTGGCCCACGCCAGACCCGGGGGACGCTCCAACTCAGCTGTCCTCAAACGCTGCTGCACAGAGGACCCCGTCAAGGGAAAGCAGCACGTGCTTTCCGCACCTTTCCAAGGTGACTTCTAATTTTTTTCATTGTGAGTTTAAGTAGTTGAAAATGATATACTTTGTAACACATTGTAAAATAAAACTTTCATGTTTCTCTTTTAATTTACTCAATGGAATCTAAATATCACAGTGTTTCGATCCCATCAACACTTAAAAAAATAATACATATGCTCATGTGTGAAAGTCTATTTTAGTGTTCTTTCCTTAAACTTGTATTTTCCTTCCACTTCTCCCATAGAACTTCATTCTAATATATTTCTCTGCTTCGAAATATTTTGTTGGCCTAATGATAATTCTGCAATAAAAATGTGTATAAATTGAAATTTGGTTATTTTCTATAACTATGCATCAATATGCTAAAATGTTTTCTAGCTAGATTATCATCAGAATTAATTAAATAGCATATATATTTAAATTTTGGTAATTCAACAAGCACAAAAGGTGTACATGTTAATTAAATTGATAGTTTTCCCTATTATTTTATTTATTGTTAAAATGATGTAAACTTTAATATTAATATCAATTCTATTTTCAATACTTATTATAGATTTAAGCATTAGGAAATATTGTTTATTTAGATAGGTGGTTTGAACAAATTAGTTTTAACAGTGTCAAACAATTCTTGGAATTCTTTCTGAGTTATGTGCCAAAAACACCTAGTAATCTTTCAAAAGGTTTTGCAAAAGAATCTCTTACATAGTCATTAGAATTATTCATGTTCTCATTTCTGGGAAATGTACCATTAAAAACTTTACCAAAACGTATATTAATTATACCTTTTACTTAAAGGCACATTGTTTGACTTGAAAAACTAAAAAAAAAACAATTATTGGAAAAGTCGAACAGCACTCAAAGCACAATTCTTGTGCTATTACTATATTTTTGATAAAATAATTCTTATGATGTTTTATTTACTTTTTCTTCAAATATATGAAGTTTCAATTTAGCTCGTTCTATTTATGGAAAATGCCCCCTGTATGAACTGGCAGGACTAGTCCTTATCAAAAGCCATAGAAAGAGTCTGACTTCGTTTTCCCACTGAAATAACTGTTACTGAGGTCCCTGAGCTGATGATGTCTTACTTAAGATTCTACCTCTCGCCATGAGATTTTGGCCTCATGAAACAGTGCTTGCACTCCATCAGTTTTTTCCAATATTCTTTTTGCTTTGTTCTCGTGGAATTCTGAGTCAGGAGACAGGCATCCTTTGGCCATAGCTGGGGATGGCACAGGCCAGATTCCTAAATAAAATTTGTCGTCACTTCCACCCTCCTCGCCCTATAATACATCCAAAATCAGAACATCCCAATATGGGCGCAAATACCCCATTTCTAGCCATGCACTCCTTCCTTAGCAGAAACGTGTTGGACGGAGGGAAGCCTGGAAGCCTTGCCTGGATGGAAGGTGCTTTAGCAAAGGAGGCCTACAGGTCGAACCTTCTAGAAGGACGCCCTGCTCCACAGCAGGCCCCTTCCCCTTCCTGGGGGACTTTAACGTTGAGGTGCAGCACCCAGGGAGATTCAGAGGGGCTGAGGGATGGGCCAGTTTCCGCGTGTGAAGTGGGGGGCACGGAAAGGAGCCCCTCCGTGATTCCTCAGACGCAAACACACTTTGGGTGGGCCGAGTCCTGCACGGCTAGCTTTGAAAAGTCCGTGCCTCAGAAAGTCTCTGCGTGTTCCCAGAAACAGGTGAGCCCAGAGTGCAAACCACGGCCTCAGCCACGCTCCTCAGGCCGACGATTAGGAAGTCAAGCACGGGAGCAGCGAGGGGCCTTCCGAGATCACGCAGTGGGCCACAGAACCACGCTGGACCAGGCCCCTCTCCCTGCTGGGGCCTTGTCGCCGTGGCCGTCGGCTCTGCGGCCATCTGGCTTCGTCACTGTCAGCGCCATCGTCTCCCTCCCCCTCCCCATTTTAAAGAAACGCTCACATTCGTTGAGCTTTCACGTCATGCCAGGGCCGTGTGAGGCCCTCTACCCTCGCGTCATGCCCACGTAGCCCATCGGAGGCTCCGATAGCCCTGCTTTACACACGAGGAAACCGAGGCTCACCAGGCAAAGCGGAGTGTCCGAGAGCTCAAGGCATGCAAGAGCTCGGACTTGAGGTGAGGGCCGGCCCGGATTCCCTCTTCCCACTAGTGTTTTCCTAAAACGATTTACCATAAAACACCAGCCCTCGAAGACGCTCCCTCGTGCAAGACCCTGTGGCCCACTGCTGTGACTACAGCCGCTCTCACAGAATCTCAGTGACCCTCAGCCCCCTAAAGGCACTGAGAAGTCCTGCACAAGGGGCACCTCCTTCTCAGCAGCTTCCAGGAAAATGATCTTTTTTCACCCAAGCGCCTATTAATAGCCCAGGAGAAACCGCATTAAGGAAGACTGATTGGGACAAAGTATCTTTAACGTTAAGTCAGGGGTTCCCGCCCGAACCCCAGCATCAGAATCACCCAGAGGCCCCCCCAGAGTTTCTGATTCAGGCATGTGGGATCTGAGAATCTGCATTTCTAATGAGTTCCCAGGAGATACTGATGGGGCTGGACTTGACACTGGAGAAACTCCTCACTTGATATTGGAAAAATAAAGACAAAAACATAAGCCCTGGCTTGGCATAAAGGGAAAAGGATCCAGTTATACTTAAAAACATCCACATTAAAACCTGGAAAATGTGTATTATATGAAGCAAACAGAAAACTCGTACATTAAGTAGATGATAAAATAATAAAATGAAAATATCAGAAAAATAGGTAGGAAAAAAGAAACCCAACTCTCTCTTGGAAAACAAAAGATGAATGAGGCAATAGAACGGCTGATCAGTGGACTTTTCTTTTTAATTGCCAAATATATTGCCAGGCTTAGGTAAGTCACTCAAGGATAATACTAGGTGATTATGTGCCAGGCACAATGTGTACTTTGAGATTTATAGGTATCGTCTCCCACCTTTCAACAATTCAGAGATAGATTTTATTATCTTCTTTTCATGGCATAACTTGAAGGTGCTCTACAAACATAATTACAGAATAAGAATGCCTGTGATGTATTTATTGAACCAGGAGTTGTGTGTATTCTTGGGTAAGATAACTCGGCTATCTCTAGCCCCATTTCCTTATATGTAAAAAAGAGACAATAGAACTCTGATTTTTAAAGTCATTCCAATGTTCAAATTCGAAGTTTCCAAGATGCCTAGAAAAAAGGTAAATTGATCTTTTCTAGAGAGACTCAGCCTTGCTGCACAGAAGAGGACTGGGCAAACCTCAGCAAGCAGAGAGGTCAGCCAGCGCTCCTTAAAAGACTAACACTGCCTACCGCCAGCTGTATGACACAGAATTGCTACAGGAAAACCGAGGGACTTTTGGGAGGAAAGGACTTGTGAAGAATGATAAGGAATGTATCCACACTGCTCACGTGATGACAGAGTTGCCTGTGGAGCTTTAGCTCTGGATGCTGCCTCACGCCAGGGTGGGGTGGGGTCTGCAGGTGGAATTTTCAAATGTGCAGGGACCCTAATGTCGAGGCCAGCTGGAAACGGCCGTGTCTGTGCTCTTTCCTCTGACTGCGCTGTTGATTGGTTTCCCTGCCTGCTCCACCCCCAACCCGGTCTCTGACCCCTCGTAATTCCTTCCTCCAGATGTTGAGAAAGCACCCTGGGCCAGGAGTTGCCAAACCAGGGCCAAGTCCCAGCAGGGCATGGAACCCCTTTGTGCCTCAGTTTCTCCATCTGCAGAGGACTGACAGGGATATCAATTCCTGGCTCCCATGGGCTTTTGGGGGGCTTCCATGGGGTCAGTGTCTGAAATTACCTAATAAACCGTCCAGCGCTTTACAGGGTCAGCTGCAGCTGGCACCTGCCTTTCTCTCAGCCCCCACTTCCTACTTCCTAACTCACTGGGCTCTTTTCTCAGTTTCTCTGCCCAGTCGTGACTCCCGCCCCCCAGTCAATAGCCATCTGACCTCACTCAGCGACCGGTCATCTCCTCATATTTCTTTTTTAGAGTAGATCTGCTGGCAACATATTCTCCTAGCGTTCCTTCACCTGAGAATGTCTCTATTTTGCCTCCATTTGGGGTCATTTTCACTGCTTACGCAATTCTGTGCTCACGGTACACTTAGCACCACGTGTCAGGGCTCTGAAAAACAACACCGTCCGGCTGTCTTCTGGCCTCCGTGGTTTCTTCTCTATTTTCCCCACCCCCATCTCTCATTTTCCATCGTTTTGTTGATTTTGTCCTATTCTATGTATCTAGCAATATGCACATGTAGAGCTATAAATGCCTGTCTTTAACTATACTTGTATTTTTAACGTGTCTGTAAACTTGAAGAGTCTGCAATGCAGGGAGTGTACACGCAGCGAGCTTACAGCTCGTGGATTTTCACAAGCTGGACCGAGCCAGGAGCGGACCCCAGAGCCGAGAAGGGACCATTGCCAGCCTGCGGGTCCCCTCCTGCCCCCCAAGTACTCCCCAAGCAGGCCGCCATCCCACGTCTAACACCACAGATTAATGTCGCCTGTTTTCCCTTTGTTTTTTTAAGAAAGGTTTTTATGGTTGAACTGTTTAATAACCACACGATATAAATTTAAAAACAAAATCCCCCCAAATGTGATGCTCTCAAAAGCGCCTTGTGGTTTTCTCTTTATTTAAACGGATCCCGTGTCTTTTGTTTCTGACTTCTTTTGTCCAATACTATTGGTGTGAGATTCATCCACGTCCTGCTCAGTTGTAATTTATTTATTCTTTTGTTGTTCTATAGTATCTCATTGTTTGAATCGACCAGTATCTGTTCATCAATTCCCCTGTTGCTGGGCATTTTTGTTTCTACTTTGGGGCTACTACAAATAGCACTTCCATGAACATTTTAGTCTGTGACTTTTGGGGAACTTAATTATGTATTTCTGTTGGGTATAAATTTTGGAGGGAAATTCCTGGGTCACTGGATGTGCGTATTTTCATCTTTAGTAGATTCTCAGGAATTGTCCTTTTAAGTAATTTCCAGCCTGATCTGGCACACAGCAAGGAAGGTGAGCGGCCGCCTGGTGCTGCCCACAGCTTCCTGGGTGCCGCCCCCCATCTCCTCTTCAGCTGTTGATCCATAACCCTCCCCTGCTCAGCCTGTGGGACGGCCCCAGCGCCCGCACAGAGCTGGGCGCTCCCACCCCACCCGGCTGCGCTCAGCGGGGAGCCTGCACGCAGACCTGGGGAGGCCTGGCTGCCGAGGAGAAAGCAGAACCCGGGGGCTCCAAGCTGGGGGCCTCTTGCACGGCCCTCCCCACCCCCCTTCTGCACAAGTGCGAAGGACTCTTCCTTCTGCCTCCTGGGAACCCAGGGTCCTCGTTCTTTTCCCTATCAGTTCCCTGTGTCCACACCAACAACTCACACCCACCTCACCTTGTGGTTTTGTCAACACCTGTGCTTTTCCAGCGTTTTGCCTCCCTTGCCCCTGATTTTGGGGGCCCCGTAGCCCTGGCTGATAAGCCTCTCTTTCACCCCTGTCCTGTCATCTCCAAATGTCCTGGTGAGTTCTCATTGTGCATGTTTTCACCAAAGGAATTCAAACAGACCGAGGCCCTCGTGTCGTGCTCTGGTTACCTTTTCCTTCTTGTTGTGTATCACTTGCTGCATATGTGACTTCTTCTCTCAGTGCTTCTTCTTGGTCTTTTGCCATCAATCTCCCAGTTGAAAAGAGCATGTATAACTTCTGGATCAAATCAGTAGTGGATTCAGAACCATCACTGTCATTGCTCCCAAATTCGAAGGAATGCCATTCCTGGGAGCCGGATCCACCAAACAGCTCACTGTTTCCCGACACTATGCCATACACTGCAGGAGGAAGGCTGGTGTGGCAAAGAAAAGAGATGGAAAATACATTAGCCACGTCCCTAGCAGGATCATGTAGCACGAATCCATTTTATGCTTGTGATTGGAATAGTCCAAATGCGGTTTGGTGGATGATATTTGACTCAGGGGCAATATGTTTCATATTCCAACAGGAAATTAGACATTTGTCTCAGCAGTTTAAGACTCCAAATGATTATCATTTTCATCACTGAATTTTTATTGAGTACTTAGGGTCATACTTTTCAAAATCTAACTTGAAAGAATCCTTCCTGCCAAGCTTCATATCAGATCTGTTTTCCAAATAGCCAATGTCTGTTGCTATTTTATGACTTGCCTTTTTCATGTATTTCTTCTGATCTAAAATTGTTAGGTACAACCTTTGATAGTATAAGTTTTCTGTTTTGGCAGTAACCAGTGTGAGAGCGATATTACATAGTTACTAATAAAGGGCTTTTACTAAAAAGCAATAAAATCAAAACATGGTTCTCTCTAATGTAGATCATATTCTATTTCCATCAACACCAGACCTGTGCTGTCATCACACACCAGGGGCTTTTGAAAGGTACTCACAGGACCAGGCACGTAAACTAAAATGCCGTTTATTTCAAAGTGCTTTCTTAAGGCCTATTCCCAGCTCTAGCATTACCCAGACTCTGCATTTCTCCACTCACAGGACAGCGTTCTTTTGGCTGACCATCTCTGGGTGGGGAGAGCTGACATTGACACACTTGAGCCTCAGATCCTTGGGCGGATATTTGTTGATGGCGCCTGGAGAGAGAATGAACTGGTAAGTCTAAATGACACCCATCCAGAGTCTGGCTGTCACCCAAAGACAGTTTTCTTCTGTGGTTTCAGGTGTTTCCGAGAGAAAGTGAATTTTATTAGACACCCAATAAAGCAGGTGTCCTCTGACACTGAAATCCCTTGCCATGGGCAAAGTCAATGAGATATGGCAGTAATCGAGCCCGAAGCGCCCACGTTCTGCGTGGCACAGGCTTGCGATTAGTTCGAGGGCCTCTCAATCATCCCCTTCATCTGTGTCTCTCCCCCTAAAGGGACGCTCCATCTAGAAGATGTCGTGAGCTCTTGAAATTGTCTGCTCTGTTTATCTGGGATTAGAAGAAGGCACCATTTGTTTGGAAGTGACAAGTCTGGTACTCAATAGAGCGGGATTTCCAAGATTCCTAAGGGTTACGGGAGCCCTTGGGCTCAATGGGTACCAGAAATTCTACATTGCTGTGACTGTCTATTGAATTTACAGGAGCTTCAGACAACCACTTAATTCCCCAGCACAGCCAGGGCTTGTTTGACACTGTGAGCTCTCAGGTTAACTACTACATCCATGCCTAAAATTACAAAACACGGGCAGAGGCTGTGAGGTTTGGTTTACTACCGCTACTGAGGGATTGTACACAGGGACATTAAATGTATTGCAAAAGCAATAGAAAAGCTTAATGACTTACGTCTGATGGAATGGACAAACGGCTTGACAAACTTGACGATATAGTCTAAATCTGGCTTGTGAATTCGGCCAAGCTGGACTAAGTGATGATCCAGTGGCTGACTGGCCAATTCTTCTAATTCCTTGTCATTGTGTGTAGGACCAAAGGAAAACACAAATATGGAGTAGCCTTGACACTTGGCTGTCAGAGATACATTCTTCAAGAATTCCTTGTCTAAAGGGTTGGTTTCGCCAGCGGATATTATGAAGATAACTTTGTTTTTCTTCAGGTTGGGGGTTCCTACAAAGACATTGTCAATCGTCCACTGCAGGGCATGGCCAATAAAAACATCTCCATTGAGCTGTTGAAGAGAATCTTGGAGGTGATGTTTCATTTGGTGTATACTGTTATAAGTAACCAAATCGAATTCCAGGTAGACTGGGCATTCTTCAGTGTTGGGTAAGTAGCCCAGAGGGGAGTAGCTCAGGACCGCCACTCTGTCTCCTAAGGTGGAAGTCATTGGATCTGGGGCAATGTAGAAGTAATCAAGCACTGAGGTTATGAAAGCTTTCACCTCCTTAAAGTCATCATTCCCCACTCTTTGGGAAGCATCTATGAGGAAGGCCACATCCATGTAATAGTCCTGAAGAGAGGGATTTCCAGGTTCATTGGTAGGAAGTGGTTCTTTTCTGTTAACATTTTCCTGTCCTGCAATAGAATAACTCAAGTCACTCTTTTTAGTAGAAGGAGAAATTCATAACTCCTAGCCCGAGGATGGCAAATGCACAGCATGGGTTATTGCCATGCCCATTTCTACTCCTGTGGCAGACATCACTAATCAATCACAGCACTTGTTCCCCGATGCATTTTCCAAATCCTTCTCCCTGTGGTGGGAACCATTACAATCTGATGGGAGAAGAAATCTGTCTTCCACCCCATCTTAGATCTTTGTCAGGTGATTTCTTTATCCTCCAACTAGTTTCCATATGCAAGAAGAAAAACATACAGCTTTTTTAGCATACTCTGGATGTTTACAACTTTTTACTTGTAACAATTCTTAAGGGGTTCTCAGTAAACTGCCATCAACAGTACTGAAAAAGTGATTTTTGCTTAGAAGTGATAACTAATACACTATTGACTCATTCCTATCTACTAAAATAATGAAAACATTTTTTTTCTTAGCTTTCCCATTTGTTTCTACTCTTGGAAAAGAAGAGGGATACAGTGCTTCTTGACAGGTTAAATCTATTTCTTTTCACTTGGTAATACCCTCCACATGCAGAAGAGGCTGTGGCCAAGAAGCATCACAGGCTGGATACAATCATCCTACTCTCTTGTGGGTTTTAAGTTTGAGAAGGAAATGTGGACAGACTAAGGTTTCCTAAGTAGTGCAGGCTGAAGTTAAAAGAGCTGGTGTCAGACACCAGTTGCTCCCTCTGACAGTCTGAATTTGGTGAATCCCAGAAAAGGCTTCTGTTCTTAAACTACCCCATTCCCATGGGTGTGGGGCCTTTGGGTTGTTGATTGCATTAAATTTGGTGAAGGGGCCTTTGGTTAGATCACGTGATAAGATCCCTTTGGGGCTTCTGATTGATGATGTCAGTGAGGCTTGAGCTAGCTTGGGTCTCCTCCCTCTTGCTGGGCCAGATATAAATGCAGATGAGAGAGGGAGAGGGAGGGAAAGAAGGAAAGAGAGAGGGAGGAAAGAGAGAAAGAAAGCTGCCATGTGAGAAAGAGAACTGCAGGAAAACTGAGAAGCCCCAAGGGCTGAGAGAGGTCCCCGAGTCTGGAAGCAGCGGGCACAGAGGCACGGGCAGAGGTCCTCGAGCAGAGCGGCTGGCCCATGGAACAGCTCCAGGCTGGGGAGAGGAGCCCCATGCCTGATCGCTACACGGCAGGACACCAGCATCAACAGCAGCTGACTTTGGCAAGACAGGACCATTGATGGTGCCTTGATGTGGATATTTCATGGACTCAGAACTGGAAGCTTACCCTAATAAATCCCCTTGATAAAGGCCAGCACGTTTCTGGCCCTTGGCACTGGCAGCGCTGTGGCACACCAAGACTCCCTGAGATGGGCAAACTGCTGAACCTCATCAGGCCTTGGTATGCACGTCTAGGACATGGATGGTGGGCCGTCTCTGTTTCCATCCACATCCCAGGAATTCCACAGGGTACATAAGACTTTAAGGCAGGGTTATGTTCCAAGGCTGACATCAGAATTGATGGGCAATGTACAGGAGATGCAAGTATTTTGCAGCTCCATACTTAGTTGCATCAAAGTTAAGGATTTTTACGTCTTCTTGATAAATTGACTGCTTTATCATTATGAAATGACCTTATATAACCCTGGTAATATTCTTTACTCTGAAATCTACTTTATCTGATATTAAAATTGCCACCCCAGCTTTCTCTTGAATAGAGTTAGATGGCATCTATTTTTCCACCCTTTTGCTTTTAACCTATTTTTGTCTTTGTATTTAAAATATGTATCTCAGAGGTGTATTGGGTCTTGATTTTTTATCCCATCTGATAAACTCTGCTTTTTTAAATTGCATGCTTGTGCCATTTACATTTAATGTAATTATTGTTATGGTTAGGTTTGAGTCTGTCATTCTGCTTCTTATTCCATCTGTTCTTTTTCTACTTTTCCTCTTTCTCTGCCCCTTTGTATTAATTATTTTTTATGATAAAATTTTATCTTCTTTATTGGCTGATTGGTTGTAATGCTTAGGTTTGTAGTATACATATATAACTTATCAAAGTCTACCTTCAAGTGATAATACCACTTTATATATATTATCAAAACATTAACTAGTACAGGCATACCTCAGAGATTTTGCAAGTTCACTTCCACATCCCTGCAATAAAGTGAATATCACAGTAAAGCAAGTCACACACATTTTCACTTTCCCAGTGCATAAAAAGTTATGATTACATTGCACTGTAGTCTATTAAGTGTGCTAGAGCATTATATCCACAAAACAATGTACAGACCTTAATTAAAATGTGACACAGAGATATGAAGTGAGCACATGCTGTTGGGAAAATAGTGCTGATAGACTTGCTCAAAGCAGGGTTGTCACAAAACTTAAATTTGTAAAATTTAATGTACACTATCTGTGAAGTGCAATATAAAATAAGGTGTGCCTGTGTATGTCCATATCTCTCTTCCTAGCCTTATGCTATTGTCACACAATTTACTTTTACATGTTACAAACATCACGATATATTATTACTTTTGTGTAACCAGGCAATTATCTTTAAAATAATAAAAACAACTTCCATATTTACCCATGTAGTTACTATTTTCACGTGGCATAATTTTTCTTCTGTTTAGAGTGTGGTCTTCTAATGATGTCTTCTTTCAGTCTTAACATGTCTTGAAATGTCTTTATTTGCCTTCATTTTGAAAGACTTGTTCACTGGGAATAGAATTCTAGGTTGACAGATTGCTTCTTTTAGGGTTTTAAAGATGTTGACCCTTTGTCTTCTTGCTTGCACAATGATGAGAAATTTCCTGTCACACTGGTCTTCATTAACCTGTAAAGAATATATCTTATTTTTCAGTATGTTTTAAAGATTTTTCTCTTTTTCATTGCCATTTTCTTCATGTTTCTTGTCTTTGGTGTTTATTGAGGTTTTTGGACCTATGGTTTTATAGTTTTCATCAAATTAAAAAAAAACTCCAACCATTATTTTTTCAAGTACTTCTGTTTCTTTTCTCTCTCCTTTCCTTCAGAGACCACAATGCATAAAGCTCAGGACATTCAAAGTTGTCCTACAACCCACTGATGCTCTTTGCATGTTTCTGGAATCTCTTTTTTCTCAGTATTTAATTGGGATAACTTCTATTGCTATGTCTTCAAGTTCATTAAATTTTTCTTCTGCCAAATCTAATATCCCACTCATCCTATTCAGCAGTATATTGTTCACCTTAGACATTGTAGTTTTTTTCTTTTCAGGAAGTACTGGGGATTGAACAGGACCGCACACATGGAAAGCAAGAGAGCTCAACCACGTGGGCTACACCTGCTCCCATGACTGACACTGTAGTTTTAATCTCTTTAAGTTCTCTTTGGATCTTTTTAATAATTTCTATTTATCTATTTAATTTTTTAATACATGGAGCGCAGTCACAATAGTTGTTTTGATACTTTGTTTGCTAGTTCTAACATCTGTGTCAGTTCTGGGTTGGCTTCAGTAGATTATTTTCTTCATTTTGGGTTATGTTTTTCTGCTTCTCTTGTTGGGTGTGTGATTCCTTTTTATTCCTATAAGTGATCAAGTGCTTTGGGGAGGCAGTTAAATCCTATGGAAGTAGTTTGATCCTCTTGGGTCTTGCTTTTATGATTTGTTGGTACAGTCTGGAGCAGTGCTCAGTTTAGGGCCGATTCCCCACTACTTAGTAAGACTTTCTTGAGTTTTCCCCCCAGTATCATATGAACTCTGTGTTTGTCCAGTCTTGCTGGTGGGAAGAGCACTGTCCTGGCCTGTGTGAGTGACCAGCACTGTTCTCCCAGACTTTCAGATGGCTCTCTCCCTGGCCATGGCTAATGACCTCACATGCATATGTTTGTCACTATTCTGCTGAATTAACCAAAGGGTGCCCTCTGTGTGCAATTTTCCTTCTCTAGTACTCTGCAAACGCTAACTGCCATGGTCTCCCTGAACTCTCTCAACTGTGTCTCATCCCAGGGAATTTGCTGGGCTCCCCCTGAAGCCCCCATCCTGCCTTGTGGCCTGGAAGTTCTTTCAAGATGGTAGCTGGGGCAAGTGGAGGGCTCTCAAGGTTTGCTTTCCCTCTCTCAGGAATCACTGTCTTTCATTTTCTTCTGTCCAGTGCCTTAAAAACTGTTGACTCCTCTTCTCTTTTCCCTTCTCTTCCCTTCTCTCCCTTCTCTTCCCTTTTCTCCTCCTCTCTCCTCCTCTCTCCTGTATTTCAAGTGGGTGGTAAATCCAGTTCCTATTACTCCATTTTGGGCAGCTCTAATAGATGAGAACTGACCGTCTTGTTTGAGATGTTTCCATGTTCTTTTCCTTCTCACAAAATTCATTTATGTGCCAAATACTTCCTTTATTAATATGTTTGTAGTAATTGAACAAAATTTTGTATTTCACAAGGATGTTCGAAGTCCCATTTTCCACCAGGAGCCCAGTTTCAAAATCTTAGAATTTTTTTCATCAAGATGGAGGTCCCTGATTAAACTACTAAACATGAAACTAGAGGGGCAGGCAAAAGCATCTAAGTTATATTCTTCATTGCTGTGGACACTATATAATGTACTTTAGCCCTAAAATATCAACACCAAAAACATTTCTAGAGTTCTGAACCTTAATGTGTTAGGAACTGTGAAGATTAATTAGACAGCTCTGTCTTTTTGGAATTTACAGTCCTGGAATGGACTATTCTGCCACCAGAATCTCTGTTTTCCATTACAGTGTTTTAACTTCCTTGAAAATGTTGACCTACACACTTTGTTAAAACATAAGGAAAGTATTTTAAAAAAAACTCTGGTAGAAGAGTTGACTTACCTTGTTAACAATATTTTTCCCACATGCCCATACCAGAAATACTCATTTTTTCCAGTGGTTCTCTTTATAAATGAGCAAAATATCTATCCTTTTCTAAAGTATCCAGCAGGACTATTTCTGAAGAGGTATATTTCATCTACAAAATTTCTAAAAATAGATTCTCTGTCTACTTACAGAATTAGCATGAGAATCAAAGAAACTAAATATAATGATTGTACCTTAGAAACTCTAATTTTTTTTCAAACATAAAGCATGATTATTCTACTCTGAATCTAAATTCATCTTTTTCTTTTCCCCCTCCCCTCATCCTGCTGTTTTTGCTGTGTCCATTCACTGTGTGATCTTCTGTGTCTATTTCTCTCTTTTTTGGTCTTCTCTTCTTGTTTTCTCCTCTAGGATTCAACGGTATTCAATCCTGGAACCTCCGATGTGGACAGAGGTTCCCTGTCACTTGTGCCACCTTACTTCCTGGATTCGGTTGCATCTCGCCTTGACGCTCCCCTTTGTTTCTCTTTTACCGTGTCATCGTCTTGCTGCATGGCTCACTGCATGGGCACTGGCTCACCGTGCAGGCTTGCCGTTACCAGCGGGCCCCAGGGATCGAACCTGGGTCCTCCCATGTGGTGGGTGGGAGCCCAAAAACTTGAGCCACATCTGCTTCCCTAAATTCATCTTACTTAGAGAGATTGGGTCTTTGCAATGTTTTCTTCCAAGCAAACCTGGCCAAAGTATGGATAAAACGCGCCCATTGTTCACAATGATGCTGTGCATTTTCTGGAAATGTCACCAAGCCAAATCCCCATCTTTAACTCTGTGGAAGAATTGATTCCCTCAACTGGAAGAGGTGGAAGGGTTGGCTCACATTAATATGCACGAGACTTGGATGGAGTTTCCACAGAAGTACCCCAGAGATGAGTCTAACTTTGGCTAGGGTTAAAGCCACATTGCCAAGTGTGCTCCAATAACTTTAGGGAGAAGCGGGGGTGAAGAGGAAATTTAGGGAGAAGGGAGACTCCAGGGGACTTGAGTCATTTGGACTGGGATTAAATATGCCATGAAACAGCTGTGCTGCCTTTTGTGGCTTTTGTGGGAAATTTCAAGATATGAATATATTATCCATGGTCTGCCCTGGAATTTGCCCAGGGGTCAAAATTAGCCATGTGTTCTTAATAGCCACATTTGCAATTGAGGCTACTTTATCTGTAAGTTTTTTTTCTACATGAACTGTAGATATTTTTCAAGTTAACATTTTTATAATGACTTCCCACAAGCTTGGCAATGCTTTCTTTTTGTGCTTTTCCATCTTCTGAGTATTTAATTGTGCATTCGGTTTGCTTTGTGTCTTGTGCTCAGCACTCCGTGTGTCTTCTCTCATTTAATCATTCTTGCAGCGCTATGAGAGTAGAATTACCATTATTCCCATTTTACCCATGAGCAAACTGAGGCTTAGAGGGGGTAAATGACTCGCACAAGGGCAGACAGCTAGTAAGTGATGGGTCAGGATTTGAACCCGGCTTTGTCTACTTCAGAAGAACTGGTCATCAGATATGAACATGGAGCACAAACGAGGGACACGTGGCTCACCAAAGGCTCTGGGACCTGTTCTGAAGAATGTGATTCTCAGCCAACTGATGTTCCTTCTGACTGAAGCCGCTAGAGAACGTGTTCTTCCAAAAGAATGACTATACGGATTAAATAAAATTTGTAATTTTTCCTTTTCTAGGCAGGGTAGAACTGTGGTGATGAGCAGAAACTCGGGAGTTTGAATTCTGGCCCTGCCCCTTGAGTTCTCTTAACTTTTCTGTGCCTCAGTTCCATCATCTGAAAAATGGTAGGAGTGAACTCCAACCTGACATGGCTATTGAGAAAATTTTTCAGAGTTTCCATAGTGCCATGCATAGTCGAAGTGCTCCAAAAAATAATTTTAAGAAGCAATCAAACAAACAGAAAAGTCTCGGGCATCTGAAAATCCTGCTCATGCCACTAGATTTTGCAAAACAGAATTTCCCTAAGAAAAAGTGAAGAATCAGCTGGAAAAGGGGAACCCAGTTTACACACACGTGCCGCAGTGCATGCGTGCTTTCAGCAGCGAGGAGGCTCGTTCTGCTGTGTTTATGCATGCTTACTTTCAGAGAAGCTGGGAGGAATTCAACAGCACTGACTCAGCGCTGCCCCCCCTCTGCTCAGTGGGGGCGCTGGCTCAGGTCTAAGGTGGCAGGGTACGCAGGCACAAGCGTGTGTCCGTGTGACATTGACTCCATGTCAAGAGGAAATACAGGCACGTTTTAAATGCTCTTGTTTTGCCATATGAAATCCTCTTTTCCTTATTTGCCCGAACAAGTCACTGCCTTAAAGTGGATTTCACCCTTTCCCCAAAGACTTAGAGTAAGTGTCTTTCTTAGCCTAGATGGTTCTGGGTAGATAGATGATTTCCTGGATGTATAATTGGCACTTAGAGGGCAAGCGTGAGTCTCACGGGCCATTTCCCTCTGAAGCAATGGTGCAGAACGTTACCAGAATATGGGGGGCAAGTGATGCAGGTCGCAGGACTCAGCTCACCCAAACCGTTGGCAGTTTGGTGTTAATGGAGTTATTCTGTTTCCTGTCCTCCGAATAGGCTTACACACAGGGTGGTTTTTTTAAATTCAATTTTAAATTTAAAATTGTACCATCAAAAATTATTTAAAAACAACTGTTCAAAATGATGACATAATTTAACATATGCTCGAATTTGACGTTTGGATGTGGTTCCTCCCTTTTAAATGGGCACAATGACATCACCGGGCCATGTGGCAAACGTGATCAGGTCAGCATTTTAGTGTGGATGTCATGGATTTGAATCCTGCTCTGCCCCTTACTAGCTGTGTGGCTTCCTGTGAGGTTCTTAACTTTAGTATCAATGCCCTCATCACTACAAGGAAATAATAATAATAGCAGTTACAGTAATAAATCTGTTGAAAAGATTAAATGAAGCCCTGTATATAAAGTGCTGAGCATGGTGCCTGGGAGATAGTTGCACTCAACCAGCAGTACCATCTGTGCTTACTGTCATTCCTCATGCGTTGTCTCAATGGGCAAATGAGAGGGTGATGCAGATAGACTTCGAGAACTGTACTGCATGGAAGGAATGTTGGATCCCAAAGCATCTCATCTGCACTTTTTATTGAATTCATCACTTTCTGACTTGGTGCTCGGAATTTTTGTGCACACGGACTATTCTGTCAGACCACAAGCTCCTTGAAAGCAGGGCCTGTGTTTCAATCTTCTTTTTTCATACATTTTTATTTTCCCAGTCCCCCAAAGAGCTGAGCTCTGGGCTTACTTCAGAACAGGACCCCAGTCATATTTGTTACATGAAAGAATGTCTGAAGAGTCATAGGAAAATCCATGACCATCACCTCCACCATGACCATCACCTCCACCATGACCCCTCTACCACTACTGTCATCACCATCACCTCCCATCACCATCACCTCCACCATGACCATCACCTCCACCATCAACTCCCATCACCATCACCTCCCATCACCATGACCTCCACCATGACCATCACCTCCACCATGACCATCACCTCCACCATCACCATCACCTCCACCATCACCATCACCTCCCCCATCACCATCACCTCCACCATCACCATCACCTCCCATCACCACCACCACCACCCCCACCACCCCCTCTACCACTACTGTCAGCACCATGACCATCCCCTCCACCATCACCATCACCTTCCATCACCACCACCATCACCCCCCTACCACTACTGTCAGCACCATCACCATCACCTTCACCATCACCATCACCTCCCAACACCATCACCACCACCACCCCCTCTACCCCTACTGTCATCACCATCACCTCCACCATGACCATCATCTCCACCATCACCTCCCACCACCACCACCATCTCCCACCAACACCATTATCACCACCACCATTATCACTACACCACCACTACCATCATCAACAGCACCCCATACTCATGCCTCTACCTTCATCAACACCATCTCCACCACCCTGTACCACCTGCATCAGCGACAGCGGACACCTTCACCAAATTTGCCTTCATGGCTATATCACCAGCACAACTGCCACCACCACCACTATCTCTATCACCCAGTTACTACCTTAAGTATCCAAGTTTTATTCAATTAGAAAAGGGACCATATGAGATAAAATGTCAATAGAAGTCTAGAACATTGCTTTTGTGTTGTAACAAATTATTGCACAAGTCACACTGAAGCACCCTCAGTGTACATTTGAATTCATGTAGTCCACACACACTGAAATTCAGTTCTCATCAGTCTTGTCCACATACAAACCCTTTGAGGAAGACAACTGAACTTACAGTAACAGTATTTTTTAAAATTCTCAAATAAAAATAAATGCAACAATCTCAAGCAACAGTTTAGAAGGGAGCAACAGGAGACTCAAGTTTTTCCCCAAAAGTGTTAAGATGGCTGAGATTTTCTAAAGATTTTACAAAACATGTTATTAAAATCCAGAACTGGCCACAATTCTACGACTGATCTTCTTTATAATGAGTACTGATAGGAAAGTTGGACGTGAAACTGGTGTCCCATGGGAGAACTCAGAAGAAATCCTGTCTTTAACTCCAATACAGACTTAAACTTAGTTGCAGTTTAACATACAATACAACAGCAAAAAATAAAAGCAAGTTAAGTGTCCAACAGAGGGGAGTGGTTAAATATATCCTTTCATCGAAAGGAATAGCTGAAGACATTTGGAAAAATCTGCACAAAGCTTTAAGCAATATGGAAAATGTTATGACATAATGTTATCTGAAAAGCTGGATATAAAATTGGATAAAAATTTACAAACCTAGATACCTATAGAAAAACTAAACAACATATTCCAAACTGAAAATAACCCAGTTGCTAAATTATTTGATTTGGGGGCTCTTTGTATTCTAATTTGATATGGTATGATAGTGTATTAGTCAGCCAAAGGGGTGCTGATGCAAAGTACGAGAAACCTGTTGGCTTTTATAAAGGGTATTGCTTGGGGTAAAAGCTTACAGTTACAAGGCCCTAAAGATTCCAATTCAGGGTTACTTCCTTACCAAAGTCAGTTGCCATGTGTTGAAGCAAGATGGCGGGCGGTCTCTGCCTGGTCTCTCTGGCCTTCTCAGGTGCTCAGCTGCTCAGCTGCTCTGTTCTCTTCGGCTGCAAACTATCAGGTAAATGGCTCATCTTTCTTAGCTGTTAAGTCTTCTCCTTTCTGTCACATGGCAGAACCGAAATGACCATGTTCTCTCCTCTTCCGTGTCTTCTTCTGTGAGTGTTCATTTATATCAGCCCACCAAGGGGGCGGAGACGCAATCTGAGTCACAGCCTACTGACATGGTTGAATCAAAGCTCTAATCTTAACAGGTAATTTAATCAAGACATGTCAGCTGAATCTAATGTATTCAAAGGGTATCATACCCAGAGGAATAGATTAATTTACAAACACAACCTCCCTTATGGGGATACATAAATAATCTCAAACTGCCACAGATAGCATTTTAATATATTTTTTTTAATTTGCAGAATCCTAGAGATGCAATGGGGAAGCAGTAGATGGGGAGTAAGAGTCCTGCTTCTCTTACTGGGTCTACTAGTTCCATGACCTTGGGGGCATGAGGCTTTTTCTAAAACAAGATTTCTCAACCTTGGCACAGATCCTGGTCAAGCAGTTTGACCAGCATCCCTGGTCTCCACCCACCAGATGCCAGGAGCAGCCCTCACCCATTGTGACGACCAATAACATCTCCAGATCCTGCCAGATTTCCCCTGAGGTGGGGTAGGGTGACAATCACCCTCACCTGAGTTTACACTAGGTGATCCCTAAACTACCTCCAGCTCTAATGCCCTATGATTTATTCAAAAGATAACACCGCCTTTTAAAAAAGAGCAGATTTACACATCAGAATCAGATTAAAGTTAGAAAAATGGAAAGAAAAAAATAATCTGTGCAAATTCCTTGAGCACAATTCCAGTCTAGTCTGAAGAGGGAAGTGTTGCTTTTTATTTCTCAATGAAACTCATCAAAAGGAACAGCATCTGAATTTATCATAAAGCCTTGGGCTGCTGAAAGTTTTGAGTAGGTGCTAGGCTGAGTTTAGGTTAGTATTTAGCATTTATCACGAATTATCCTTTCTCTCTTTAATCTTGAAAGTAAACTAGTTTGTGCCTTAAATATTGGGTAATATGCTTGCTAGGCTTGCCACTGAGTCAAGAGCTGCAATTTAATCAGAATCAAATCGCCTGTGCTTCATTACATGATTCCAAAGAACAAAGTGTATTCCACTGGTAAGTATTTAGGGAAGGCTGGATTTTCCAAGGAAATTTTGTAGTCCTGATAGTGTGGTCAAAATGCATGCTAGAATCGCTAGATAATGTCTACACGCTAAAAGTGTTTTGTTATATTGATGTTGGATAGATGGATGTTCAGTATTTTTGGATGTAGTAATGTAAAATTGTCATCCAGTTCATCTGGTATCCTTTGGAAGTAGGAATCTTCCATCCTGTTCTGTCATACTAGATGCCCAATGGCCTCCAGCTTCCTTGAGAACACAAACCAAATTGGGCAAACCAAAGTCAGGATGTGCAGTGGTTCTCAAACTTCCCCTACATCAGAGTCCCCTGCGTGGTTGTTGAAAGCCCCACTGCTGAGCCCATCCTCGGAGTTCCCGATTCCACAGGTCTGGATGGATATTGAGAACCTGCATTTCTGAGTTGCAGTGTAATGCTGATGCTCCATGAATGTCCAACTTGAAGGCTTACAAAAATCAACCACGGTGCCCCAGGCTTGAAGCTTCCTCTCCCCATTCACAACCCTAAATTGGAAGCATGAGTTCTGAGGAGGGTCTGGGAGTCTGTGCTTACCAAGCACCAGTGACTCTGACATGGGTTCTTCGGGGACTGTGCTAAAGGATGGAGAGTCAGGAAAAGGTGGGGGAGTTGGAGATGAACGTGGAACCCGGGGCAGATGGCAAGGAGCAGAGGGAGGGGTTCAGGTAGGAAGACAGTGATCATGCTTCCTGTAAAGAGAGCGATGCACAGGACCTGGGAGCTTTGTACATTCTTAAATGTTTAAGATTCCTAACTTCCCCCAAGACTGTCAGTTCAAGGGCAGAAACGTCAGGCGTTAGCCCTAAGAACTGCATTATGAATGTGTAACAAAGACGCAACGTAGACGTGCTAGAGAAGGTTATCGACCTTTTATTTGTGCAATACATCTGGAACTTATTAAAGCTCATCTCTCAGTGACTGAATAAAAATCTGAATCACAATTGACTATCCAGAAGGAGGGCACTTTATAGAGAAACTTCTTAGTAATTCTTGGCAACTGGCTAAAAATGACAAAAAGAAGAGAAAGGAATAGCACAAAGTCCCTAGAAAACACTTATAATCTGAGTCTCAGATGTATTTTTAACTGATAAAATATGTCTATAGAAATTATTCCCAGGTCTGGGACGCTGTGTTCAGAGTCTACCACAACTTGCATGATTCTCCACAGCACTCCCAGCACACACCCACCCACTGCAGAAGAAACTGGGTGGGGTGAGAGTAACTGACAATTCACTTTTTTCCCCCCAGCTAGAGCCATGTAATTATTTCTTTAGCCAAACTGGACCTTCTTTTAATTACGTGTATCAACCTGATTGTCAGACATCTTGAAAAAACAAATGAAAAGTCTTTTACTATTGAACAATGTTCATTATGATGACTGCAAAGAGGAGTTTTATATTTTGATATTCAGCCGTATCTGTCTTTTCTAAAAAGGTCCACACATCTGACTTACTGGAATTTGGAGTTCTTATCTCTAACAAGACAGTCACAAATGACAATTTTCCTCTTCTAAAACTCTGCCAAAGCACCTTCTCTTCTTTTTTTTAAACAAAATTCCTGTGCCTTGAGGACCGTTGCAATTTCCATATCATCAACATGAATACCCAAAATTAACATAATCATTTAAAACAACTCCTGTTTAATTCTCTTCTTTGGGCTATGTCTATATGACAATAAAAGAAATAGTTCAACTGAAAAATACACACATTAAAGGCTTTAATGCTTTGGTACTATATACATCAAGTTTTACTATACTATCTTTTATTTTAGCTAAGAGGCCTTACTTTTCATTTATTGGCTGCTTTTGAATTATTAATTTTTAAAGATAATAAAGATATTATTAAAGATAATAAAGATATTAAAGATGACTTAAAGATAAAGTTAAAATATTTATATTTCAGAAAGAGTTTATAGGGTCTTCAACCAAAGGAAAAGAAAATTCATCAAAGAATGCTACTAAGAATTAATATTATAGAATGAAATTGGCCCTCTCTTCATTAGGCTTGCATATTCTAACTATACACATCATACTTACGACACAGTGCTTAAAGTGCTAGCATTCTCGCCAAATGAGCATTTTGGAAGACTAGATGCATAGATGGAATGTCCAAATAGTCTGTTGAGAATTCCACCCTTTTTTAATGAAAATCAGACAAAATCCCATATATCTGATTTGTTTGAAACTATTAAATCCTGACAAGTAAAAGCAGTAGTCGTAGCTCTCATCTTTAACTTGATGAAAAGTTGCTTTAGACACCAGCCTTAACTTATTTGATCCTTTCCTAAGTGTTAACAGGCAAGGATCCAGTTTACTTAAACATTTCTGACATAATTTTTCATTCCTTACCAGAAATGAGACTTGGCATGGCTTCAGACTCTAGATTCTTTTCATATTTAACCATTAATTTCTGTGGCTCGAATATGTGGCTTGGAATGTGAAGCAAGTGGTCATTTTCACTGTCCTCCAACATAAAAGTTGAGGCTTCTGGAGCAATTACTTCTTCATTAAAGAAGCTGTTCTCTGCTGAAGAAACCTCATGCAGCTCAGTAGTGACCCTAGAAGAAAAAGAAAGTTTTAGGTGAGTCTAGATAACTTCAGGACATGCAAATAAAACAGTCTAATCATTTATCGCTGTCATTTATTTTTAAAAGAAAAACAACTGGGGCAAAATTCTAAATTCATTTCAATCAAATAATTCACTAAGATTAAACTTCTTAAAAAATGATAATTAAAACTATTTCCATTTATCCTTCCTTTTCTTCTATCTGCTTATAGCCTATGAATCACTACTTTGGTATAAACCAAGTAATGACATAAAAAAATAGAGAAAATAGACATTTAGTTAACCAAGAATTGCTCTGAGAAACATAAAGCTACACAATACATATCTCATGGACACCAATGCTCTTAAATTTTATATTCTTATAAATTCACGAGTTCTCTATGACAATTTGAGAATTTTATGTTTCTATTTAGAGGATAGAACATATGTTCAGTATCAGTTTATTATTGATCATGCAATTGTATGTGATTTCATTGTCTGGGTTTGCATTTGTGTTTGTTGTCACGTTGGCACCAGTGCTACACTGTAATTGTTGAGGGCTGGTGAGGAAAAAAAAAAAGTGCAATAATTAATAGTTTAAAAAGCAGACCACGAGGCCTGAGCTCCCTCTCGCCCTGCTCTCTTGCCCCTGGACCCATTCCTGCCCTCTGTGCACCGCTCTCACCATTTTTCATCTGCCACGTGGCAGGGCAAGTAAACCTAGGCATTTATAATCTATAACGGGGAATTGTAGCTTGTCAATCAGCCCCCTTTATCCCTTTTCACCCCCTTCCTCACTACCTGGGACCCCTGCTCTGTTATTTTCTCTCATTTCTCTTCCCTCCCTCCCTGAATAAATTACTGGCCTAACTCATCATTTCTCTTCCCTCCCTACTTGAATAAATTAGTGACCTAACTCAAAACAAAAAACAAAAGAAAAAGTCAGATGTAACACGCGAATGCTCTGTTCACAGCAAGTGAAGGCCGAGTGGCACCGTGGTGCCAGGTGAGTGTGATCGTTTCGCAGTGGTGCAGGCGGAGGCGAGTCATCGTGCAGCAGAGGGGGCTGCAAAACGACGGCCCCCGCAGCAAGCAGCAGTACCATGGCTGGCTGTCAGGCAACACGGACGCATACGCTACATTAAATTTGCGTTTTACTGAGCTTGCTTGGACTTGATGTATAAATTTGTTTTGGTTTAAGTGGCAGAAGAACTCAACTAAGCATATGGTATTTGTGTTTTGCGTTATGTTTGAACGGGTTTAAGAACGTACAACTTTGTCTGCATTTCAAAACACTATTTTCCTTTAGAGTCTGTGGCTCATTCAAGGCTGAGAAATGCTGCTTCGCCCGACGTCAGTGCCACGTTGTCCTTCAGAAGGAGCCGGGTGCCGCACACACGTCCTGACGGGCCAAGAGGAAGAACTGGGGCACGGGAGGAGCTGGACGCGCCAGGGCTCTGGGAGGCCCCCTTGTGCCCGTTTGCTCTGGCGGTGCCTCGGAGGCCCCATCTGTTCTGAGAATGGTCGTTGCTTCACTTTGCTCTGTGGCCATGGGGTCGAAGCCGGGGCTCAAGACTGCAGCCAGGGCGCCAGGCCCCGAGATGGGCACGGAGAAGAGGGGCACAGCCAGCCTGGGCCGCTTGAGGCTGCTTGAGGCTCAAGATGCACTTAGACTAATTATTTACATTGTTGTTTCGCATATGACACCAAGAAAAATTATTCACGTGTGCAATTAGGACAAAATAAGCACGGGCAGCCCCAGGCTTTGGGATAAAGGGCAGTGAACGCCTCCGCAGAGGTATAAAAAGGTGCTCGAGAAAGGAAGAACAAAGGCTTTGGACTGAGAGGGCAAGGAAGGGCTTCCAAGAGGAGACGCTTTCGATCTGGACCATGGAAGATGGGTCGGGTTTTACCCAGAGGGCAGAGGAGAAGGGGCCCAGGAAGTGAAATGGCCATGCAGGCAGGAGTCCAGGGCGGCCAGAGCTCAGGGCTCACGGAGGGGAGAAATGAGGAATGAGGTTAGACTGTGGGCTCTATTCTGGGGTCAATTTCAATATGGGAATTTCGGAGGCGTCTACGATTTAGAGGCGAAATTGTAATCAGGCTCAAGAGGATGTTATGAAAACGCCAAGCTGGAAAGCTTGCTTGATATGGCACTCCTGCTACAGCCAAAGGGATGCGTGAAGGGCCTTTAATTCCAAGCTCGTGTTACCTTCTTCAGCCTAATAACCAGCCATCCAGTTATGCACATCAGTCAGTTAACAGTCTCTTATAAATATTAGAGCTTTCCAACTCACTGGACATGTCCGTATTGATTGCGCTCTCCTTCTGCACTGAGGAGTCTACAGGCATTCTCGAGCATCGGCGGCGGGTACTGATTGAATCCCCCTGTCAAGCAAGCAAAGTTAGAGGTAGACACTTAAACTGGACGCTGTTTATTAGGTAAAGAGAATCCCGACAGGAATCCTCTTGAAGCAATAATACCTCAGCAAAAGTTGTCCAGGCGAAAACAGAAAACAGTAGCAACTAGAAATAGCATTCGAAACTTGATTTTAGGAAGTTTGAGCAGCCAAATAATAATCAAGGTCATGGAACAGAGCCCCTCAAATTGTTCGTTTAAGGGTTAATAGTGATGGGGAGACACGTAAGTTCTACATGGTCCCGGGCAACACAATCTAAGGAAAATTTTCTTCTGATTACCTAATGCCCTTTTCACTCAGACTTATGCTACTGGGTGAAGCACACAGAAAAGGTGATATTTTATTACATGCTATTTCTTTGCGTCTGCACCAACTAACACTCATTTCATAGGAGGAAAAGAACCACAGAAAAGATTTTAGCTTATTGGTCAAAATAATATGCCTCTTTATCTCTTTCCCAAGCTTTGGGATATTGAAAAGTATATAATTTCCCCCTAATTGAGTGAAAATAAATGTTTTTTAGTTAAAGGAGGCCTTTGACCACTGAACAACCCAAGACTCCATGAACATATCACAGAGAATCTCTGTGGTCTCACAGTGATCACAATTTTTGGATTTTAAGATGAGTGGGTTTTTTGTCTTTTTTTGGTTTCTCTGAAATGGGAATGTGTCTTGTAATCAGTTGCTATGGGTCGGGCAGGAAATGTGGCATAGTTGTTGTCTTTGCTGGTGCTTGCTAAACATGAGACGTGCTAGCACAAAACTTGCTGAATTGGGGTTAGCGGTTTGGGAAAAAACTCCCAGAAGCAGTAGAAGGGAGATCTCGCAACCCCTCCAGCCCAGGCAGTGGTGGGAAGGCCATGAGTCAGACGTGCCCAATGGCACTTCTCAGTTGGGAGCCAAAAGCAAGCTTGCTCTACACAGAGTCAAAAGCAAAGCCGCCTAAGAGCCCAGCACACCGGCTTTGAGCTGCCTTACCATCTTAATGCTGCGTCATCAGCAATCTTGACGGAACCAAGAACACCATTACATGGAAAAAGAGGGATGTTGATGGGAGTGAGTCAAAAAGTAGCCCACAGGAAGTCAAATTCTCAATGAGAAGAGGTTTTAGGAATACCTTAACCAGTCTATTTCACATACATTTTCCTTTTTACGCTTGCCCAAGAGTCATATATGGTAACCCTGGTTCAAAGAACTCTTTCAATTACTAAAGTAAAAACTCTAAAAGGAAAGTTTGTATCACAATTCATTGGAAGCATTTTTTGTCTTCCTTTCTACATAAAATAATGGTGTATTTTACATTTGAAGGCATCTTAGATTTAAAGAAATACAGTAGAGTTCCCACGAGGACAGTTGGTTCCCACAGAATAGAGCTCTAAACCTATCAGATTCCCAGAAGGACTAGCTTCAGGTCTGATTCTGTGGGACCCTCTACAGCAGGGTTTCCCAACCCTGGTACTGTTGACACTCTGGGCTGGCGGGGGGCCGACCTATGCATTGTAGGATGGCTAGCAGCATCCATTTGCTGCTAGAAGCTCTCCCCACTTCTACTGGCTGAAAATGGCTCCAGACTTTGCCAAGGGTCCCCTGGTGAGGGGTGGAGGGATTCGACCCTGGTTGAGAATCGCTGTTCAATGAGAGTGTTCCTCAAACCATTTGTGGTGGAAGACAAGCTATATTTATTACCTGTGTGGACTGACACTTTGGATCTCTTTCCTGTTCAATGAGACAGAGTCGAGGGATGTTGCATTTGCACGTGGTATAATGTCAAATTGCTTTAGAAGTTTCTAAGTTTCTTTCAATTTCTGTACTAATCTCTATGGATATAAGTAATCAGTGGTTAATATGGTGGCATCCATCCATGGATGGCACTTGGTGATGCACTGCTCTGGAGCCTTTCTACTCAAGGGGTCTACGGGGCAGAAGCACTGGCATCACTGGGGAGTCTTAGAAATGCAGAATCTCAGATGTGGCCCTAAACATACTGAATCTGACCTGCATTAGAACAAGATCACCAGGTGATTTTTATGCTCAGATTCTTGAGAGGAGCACAGGACTGTGTCATCTCTAGAAAGTTCTCCTGCGTGCACCAAGGTTGGAATTGAACCAGGCGAGGCAGGTAAGTGTTTCTTTAAATCCTTATCCTGGAGACTATACACAACCTCTCTAAGAGTTTGGTTCAGGAGACCTCAGTCACCCTGCTTTCCAGTGCTGAAATTTTGGCCAAAGGACTCTACGATGAAAAAGGTCTCATCACATTATGACCAGGGTATGTATAAATAGGGTATGATCAGAATATGTCCCATCCCTGCTCCCATTTCAACAACTAATTCATGTGTTTGTATTATCTGTGGAAGCAAGCATATGTTAAATTAGCAATACTATCAATAAACACTAATGTCTTAATAAAACATAGAGGAACAATTAAATAATGACTTACGCCTGATTGAGTATACGAATGGCTTAACAAACTTCACAATATAATCCATCTCTGGTCTATGAACTCTCCCAAGCTGTATCAGATGGTGTTCTAGTGGGTAGCTGGCTAACTCTTCCATATCATCCCTTTGTGTCCATCCCAGGGAAATCACAAATATGACATAGCCTTCACACTTGGCCCTCAGAGCCATCTTCTGCAAGAACTCCTTTCTCTCGTGATTTTCTCCAGCTGAGACCACAAAGATGACCTTGTGTTTTCTCAGGTTGGGTGCTCCTGAGAAGAGATTCTCCATGGTCCACAGGAGGGCATGGCCAATAGTGGCTTCTCCATCTAGATGTTGGAGGGAATTCTGGATGTGGCTCTTCATTAAGGCTTGGCTGCCATAAGTTGTAAAGTCAAACTCTGTTTTCACTCCACCCTTCTTTCTCCCAGAAATTTCCCATGGAGGATAGCTCAACAAGGCAATCCTATCACCGGTGTCTGAAGTTAAAGGGTGTGAAGAAATGTTGAAGTTTTCAAGCAATGAGCTCATCAACGTTTTCATGACCTTAAACTCATGACTTGCTATATTCTGAGAATTGTCTAAGAGGAAGGCTACATCCATGTATGACTTTTCAGGTAAATAGATCTCTTCGGCACAAGCATTTGGAAAACATTTATCTGAAAACATACAGAGAGACTCATCATTGGTTCAATATTAGCACTGTTGTTTGAGATCTTCAAACGATTCAAAGACTGATTGCCAAGAATTAATCTGATCAATATCTCTCCCATCTCCATCATTTAAATTAATGAGAAGTTTTCGGTATCCCAATATTTCTTTGGCCATTGGCAGATAATTTGGGAAGATCTTTGGTTTTTAAAGAAATAAAACAAAATAGAGGTTCTATGGCTAAGAGTTTTCAAATGGACTCAGGCAATCATTCTGGAGGTTACTCTTCATAACTATCTGTCGGTTATTACAAACTGCCAAAGTAGGCAAAGCCTCCAGTAAAAATGTCCCTCAAGACCCTAAGAACATCCGGACACAATAAACCATAAGACAAAGAACTCAGTTAACTATCTGACCTGCAGGACAATTAGAGTCCCCCAAATAGCCACCAACCACAAACAACTTGTAGAATCTTCTTTTCTTTTGAAAACCTTGCCTGCAAATGTCAAGATGGGACATGATTTGGGGTACCACCTGAATCTATGCTCCCAGAATCACAATCCTAAAGCCCCAAATAAACGCTTTTATTGCCTCGCAGTGTAATTTGTTATTTCTAGGTTGACAGAGATGAAAGCAGATGTAGGTAGCCTGTATACCTGAAGTCTACAAGTCATGTTCAAACTCATTTAGAAAATAATTTCAATATTTTCGAGGCTTTTGATACAAACTATCAAATTATTCCCAAGAAAGGCTATGCCAATTGGTATAATCTTCTGAATTAATGACTACATTTTAAGGAAACTCCAAACACCACAGGATTGAAACACTGACATGTAGTGTTGGAAAACCAGAAAATTACAGATGAACCTACAATCAAAAATATAAATCTCTAATAAAGCCAAATCCAATAACTCATCCAGAATACATTCATGATTTTCAGCACAATTATAGTCTTCCCGTTGGTCTTACCATAGCAAAGTGTACATTGCCGAAGTCTTTCCAGTGGTTCATCTGAAGGAAATGGAATCACTTGAAATGTTCCAGTGTTGTCAAACTGCATTGAAAAAGCAGATTTTTGCTCATTTTCTTTAGTGATTATCAGGAAGCCATTTTACACCTACTTTAAGAATTAGATTGAGAAACACTCAACTAATCACTATTACCTTCCATTATTGCCCTTAGCTCTATTAGGGCATCTTTACATAAACATTATTCCCCCTTTATCCTGCATATAACCCAAAGAAGGAATTAGAACAGGTATCAGCATTCCAATTTTATGATGACAAAATGCCATAAGATAACCTGATGAGATTTACTAATGTGGAAAATGTGGGAGGTGTGGGGAGCAGGGCATATGGGAATCCCCTATATATTCTCTGTAACATTTATGTTATCTAAGTATCTTTTAAAAAATAAAAAAATGAAAAGACAAAAAAAATCTTCTGACTTTTATTTTCAAGCTTGCAATTATGCATGGAATTTTTACATGCTTCTGATTGTGCAACAGAAATTGAAAAGTGAGATCGAGCCCTGCAGAAATTTTATATTCACAAGTTTCCTTTGGCTTCTTTAAGTAGTGATCCCACCTATTTCCAACCCAGTCATATTGTCTAGAAGAAGGCACATTTCTCAGATGTTAAGTGGACATCCCCAATCACAAATCCCAATTAAAATCCAATTTCAAATGCAACAGACAGAAGATTCTGTCTATTCTAAATTCTTGGTAGCATACTGCCTGATTTAGTCTCCACCTTGATTACATTTTTGCTTTAGTGCTCACTAAAATAAACAATATATATAATAGCATCCACTTATTTACTCAGCGAGTCAATAACTACTTACGTATGCACTCTGTGTGAGCACCCTGCAAGGCAGACACTCATTACAATGAAGAAAATCTGTGGGTATCTCTTAGTCCACAAACGTGCTACTGCTTCTTCTCTTTCTCTCCTGGGAAATTAAGGGGTTAGAAGCCCTTTTTCTTTTCTGTAAAGAGCTGAGTGTGCATTTGGACAATATATAACCACTCCAGTTTTATGGTTAGAAAGTATTTGCTATACCCCTATTCTATTACTCTTGTGAAATTGAGTACTTTGGGCATTATTTTGTAGTTAGCCTTGTTAGAACCTCTCGTAAAAACTAAATGCTGCCTTGGTAAGCCAAAGAAGTATAACCACACGGAATACACCATGTGCTTTCTTTCTTTCAACAAGTATTTATTAAATGCCTGCAGTGATTCAGGTGCTGGGGATATAGAAATGGACAAAACAGGCAAGTCTCTACTTTACGTTCAAGTGGGAGGAGATATACAATAAACATAATAAATAAATTATCTAGTATGCTGGGAGGTTATCAAAAAAGTAATAAAAACAAAGCCAGGTAATAGGGATAGCAAGTGCTAGGAGTAGAATTTTAAGTACAGCCTACTGAGAAAACCACATTTAAGCAAAAACTCAAACAAGGAAATGAGCGAGTCATACTTGGGGGAAGAGCGTCAGGCAAAGCGTCTGGGGAAGCAGGCTGTGCCTGGATAGTTCAAGAACAATGTTCCTGGGACCAGGTGAGCGAGAGCGAGAGAAAGAGGAAGGAAAGTCAGAGAGAAAACAAGAAGGTTTGGGGAAACACGATTTAGAGACTCAGAGGCCATTATCAAGACTTTA
Organism: Dasypus novemcinctus; assembly: GCF_030445035.2. Lineage (NCBI taxonomy): Eukaryota > Metazoa > Chordata > Mammalia > Cingulata > Dasypodidae > Dasypus > Dasypus novemcinctus. Next base: position 43,269,925 of record NC_080703.1, on the reverse strand, counting down.
GCTTTAACTCAGAGAAATAATGAGTCATCAGAGGGTTTCCAGCAGAGGAGTAGCCGGGTGGGTCTTGGGTTTTAACAGGATTATGCTGGCTGCTGTGTTGAGATAGACTGTAGCAGGGCAGTAGTGGGTGGAAGGACACTAAGAGAAGGCGATTGCAAAGACCAGGAAGTGGATGATGGCACATGGACCAGAGCATCAAGAGTGGAGGTGGGAAGACGAGCCAAATCCTGGGAGGTACATATGTATGTTACTAAATGCATATACTAAAGGTAAAGGTGTTGGCTATGAAAGAAGATAAGGAGTAATGGGTAATTGCAAGGTTGTTGGCCTGAGAAACTTGAAGGATGGAGTTTTTATTAACTGGGACAGGGAAAGCTATATGTGGAGCAAGTTTTGGGTGTGGGGTAAATCAGGAGTTCTGTTCTGATCTGGCAAGTTTGAAATGTCCGCTGGGCATTCAAGAGGAAATGTTGAGTAGGCTGTTATATGAGTCTAGAGTTCAGCAACATGGTCTGAAGAGGAGATAGAAATTTAAGTAATTGAGGGATTTAAAACCTGTGAATCTAGATGAGATCACCAAGTGATCAATTACAAAGAAAAGAACCAAGAAATGGGCTTTGGGGAAATCCAACTTTTTGGAGATCAGGAAAGTAAAGAGGAATCAGAACATCAGACTTAGAAGGAGCAACTGATAAGGTAGGAGAACAACCAGGAAAGTGGGGTGTACTGAAAGTCAGTGGAAAATATGTTTCCAAGGCAGGGCAAGAGCAACAATATCCAATAGTGCTAAGAAGTCAAGTAAGACAAGGACTGAAAATCAATCAAAATTGGTTCAGAAGTGTGGAGATCATTGGTGACCTTGACAAGAACAAATTCAAGAGAGCAGCAGGGATAAAAATGTTATGTGGGTTAGTTAAAAAAAAAAGAATGCAAAGAAAGGCATTAGAAACAGCAAATACAGATAATATTTTCTTCTGGAGATCTGCTGTACGGGGAGCTGAAATGTGAGCAATAGCTGAAGCGAAAAGTTGGATCAAGAAAGGGTTGTTTTGTTGGTTCATTTGTTTTCTTAACTGATTACAGTGATTCAGTAGAGATGGAGAAATTGGTCTGTGTTAGACAGAGGGCCTCTTCCAGGAATAATAAGATTTTAACACTTTAGGGGAATATGAATACCTAATAATGATATACATTTTGTCCAACTTCATAAAAGAAAAGATCATGGGCTACAATTATATATATCTATATATCTATATCTATATCTATATCTATATCTATATCTATATCTATATCTATATCTATATCTTACTAGAGAAGGGGGGACCAGTCATATAGAGATTCAACCTGCTAGAGCTTTAGAAATTTTAGAAATCTTTAGAACATCAGTAGGACACTGAAAGTTTAAAACCTAGTTGAGGAACTTCAGGGAAGATGGTGCATTAAAATGATATGGGACTCTCTATCTCCCAGAAAAATAGCTAGGGGTCAGGCAGAAACAGCCTGGAAAAAAAATCTTCTACGGTTTAGGATACCATGGGAAGGCTGGACACCACCCAGAAGAGAGAGGGCCAAAGGAAAAGATCTGTAACAGCAAAACTGTGAGTTAAAGTGGCAGCTGCAACTGACAGCATCCTCCCCCATACTATAGATACTTTTGGAATTCTCAGGCCTCCAGGCCAGGGCTACAGACAAAGGGGCCCCAAGATCCACCTCCCAGGAAAGGGGAGAGAGAGGGACACAGCTGAAGGCTGACTCAGCCTTTGGCCCACACATTTGGTCTGCTTGCCCCACGAACCCATCCGGGCTGGGTGGGGCTGCGCTGTTGTCTAGCAAGGGACTAAAGAGAGCCAACCCCCTCAAGCTCCCTTTCTACTGACAGGGACTGGCGGTTTAGGACACAGGAGTGGAATTATTTCCTTCTGGAAAGGGAGGGGCTGCCAGTGAAGGCTGGAGAAATGCCTCTGAGAACATTTGAATTATGAGGCTCTTGGCTTCCAGGCAGGAACCTCAATCACATTATTGATCCCATTGGTGTTATAGCAAACACAATCCAACCAGGCATTAAACTGAGAGGGCTGGCAGAGAGCGCCATCTGCTTGCTGACCAAGGAAGTGCATGTGAGGAAATTAAAAGTAAATTAGAAAGGCTATTTCCAACATTTACAGCCTCCCTCCCCAAGGCTGCAACCCATCACTGGCTCCAGGGCCCATATTTGAGCAACTAACAGGGACAATCCTAAAGACCCAGACTAGGTTAAACCAAGAATCAAAGAACAGCAATAACACACAGCCTCTCAAAACTAAAACCCCAGGAAAGAGAAATCAATCATCTGAGTTAACTCCCTACCTAATCAGATGCCTAGACATCAGCAAAAAATTACAAGTCATACTAAGAAAATGGAAAAAATGATCCACAAAAAGGAATATAGGCCCAGAAGAGATACTGGATTTGAGGCAGCTAGTCAACAAGATGTACACAAATTTCCAAAATCAAATTAATGAGTTGAAAGACAATATGGCTAATGAGATAAAGGACATCAAGAAAACACTGAGCAAACACAAAGAAAAATTTGAAAACTTGAATAAAAAAGTAACAGCTCATGGGAATGAAAGACATGATAGGTAAGATCAAAAACACATTATAAGGCTACAACAGCAAATTCAAAATGAGCAAAGAAAGAATAAGTGATATAGAAGACAGAACAGCTGAAAATTGAAGACAGAAAAGACAAAGAGGGAAAAGAATGGAAAAAATAGAGCAGGGGCTCAGGGAGTTGAACGACAACATGAAATACAACATATGTGTCATGGGAGTTCCAGAAGGAGAAGAGAAGGGAAAAGGGGCTGAAAGAGTATTTGAGGAAACAATAGCTGAAAATTTCCCAAATTGCATGATAAAAATGAACTTACATGTTCAAGAACCATATTGTACCCCAATCAGAATAAATCCAAATAGACCTACTCTAAGACACATACGAGTCAGAATGTCAAATGACAAAAAGAGAAAATTCTGAGAGCAACAAGGGCAAAACAAATTGTTACATACAAGGGAAGCGCAGTAAGACTTAGTGTGGATTTCCCATCAGAAACCATGGAGGCAAGAAGACAGTGGTGTGATACAATTAAGATACTGAAAGAAAAGAACTGCCAGCTGAGAATTCTTTATCCAGCAAAATTGTCCTTTAAATATGAAGGTGAGTTTAAAACATTCATAAATAAACAGAAGCTAAGAGAGTTCATAAAAAAGAATCCACTTTTGCAGGGAAATATTAAAGGAAACCTTAGAGCCTAAAAGAAAAAGACAGGAGAGTGGACTGGAGGAGAGTACAGAAGAAAGAATAGCAGAAAGGGTAACCCAAAGAGTAAAAAGACAGACAAAAACAAGATATGACATGTGAAAAACAAAGAAAAAAATGGTGGGAATAATGTACTTACAGTAATATCATTGAATATGAATGAGTTAAACTCCCCAATCAAAAGACATAGGCTGACAGAATGGATAAAACAAAACAAAACATAAGCTATCCATATGTTGCCCAAAAGAGATTCACTTTAGACCCAGGGATACAAACCAGCTGAAAGTGAAAGGTCAGAAAAAAGATACTCCACAGAAACAGTCACCAAAAAAGAGCAGGGGTAGCTAATCTAATATTGGACAAAACAGGCTTTAAATGCAAAAAAGTTATAAGAGATGCAGAAGGCCATTATAAATTAATAAAAGGCACAATCCACCAGGAAGAAATAACAGTCATAAGTTATCTATGCACCTAGCACCAGGGTGCCCCAAAATACATGAGGCAAATGCTGGCAAAACTGAAGGGAAAAATAGACATCTCTACAGTAATCATTGGAGACTTCAACTCATCACCCACATCATTAGATAGAACAACTAGACAGAAGATCAACAAGAAAACAGAGAACTTGAACAATATGATAAATGAGATAGCCTTAACAGACATATACAGAATGTTGCACCCAAACTTAGAGGATTATACATTCTTCTCAAGTGTCCATGGATCTTTCTCCAGGATAGATCATGTTAGGTCACAATGCAGGATTCAATAAACATAAAAAGATAGAAATTATACAAAGCACCTTCTCAGATCATAATGGAATGAAACCGGAAATCAATAATAGACAGGGAAGAGGTAAATTAGCAAATGAGTGGAGGCTAAACAACACACTCTTAAATAATCAATGGGTCAAAGTAGAAATTGCAAGTGAAATCAGTAAACATATTGAGATGAATGAAAATGAGAACACAACTTATCAAAACTTATGGGAAACATGAAGGCAGTCTTGAGAGGGAAATTTATAGCCTTAAACACCTATATTAAGAAGAAAGAGCTAAAATCAAAGATTCTAACTGAACAACTAGAGAAAGTAAAAAAGAAAAGCAAACCATTCTCAAAGCCAGCAGAAGGAAAGAAATAATAAAGATCAGAGAAGAAATAAATGAAATTGAGAACAAAAATCCAATAGAGAAAATCAAGAAATGAAAAGCTGGTTCTTGGAGATGATCAATAAAATTGACAAACCCCCTAGCTAGACTAAGAAAGAAAAAAAGGGATAAGATGAGAATAAATAAAATAAGAAAGGAAAGGGGAAAAGTTATGACTGACCACACAGAAATAGAAAGGATCATAAGAGGATACTATGATAAACTGTGCTGACAAACTAGACAACCTATATGAAATGGGAAAATCCCTAGAAATGCACAAACTACACTGATGCTAAAAGAAAGGCAAGAACTTAACAAACCAATCATATTTAAAGAGGTTGGATCAGTCATCAAAAATCTTCCAACAAAGAAAAGTCCAGGACTGGATGGCTTCACAGTGAATTCTCCAATCTTTTTGAGAAGAATTAACACTAATCCTGTTTAAACTCTTCCAAAAAAACTGAAGAAGAGGGAAAATTACCCAACATATTTTATGACACCAACACACCCTAATACCAAAGCCAGATAAAGACAATACAAGAAAAGAAAATTAGAGACCAATCTCTCTAATAAAATCCAAAAGCATATCAAAAGACTTATACATTATGACCAAGCGGAATTTATTCCTGGTATACAAGGGTGATTCAACTTAAGAAAATCAATCAACATAATGCACTACATTAATAAATTGAAGGGAAAAAAACCTCATGATTATCTCAATTGATGCAGAAAAGGCATTTGACAAAATCCAGCATCCTTTCTTAATAAAAACACTTCAAAAGAAGATAGGAATAGAAGGAAAATTCCTCAATATGATAAAAGGCATATATGGAAAACCCACAGCCAACAACATACCAGTGGGGAAAAGTTGAAAGCTTCCCCTCTAAGATCAGGAACAAGACAAGGGTGCCCACTGTCACCACTGTTATTCAACATTGTTCTATGAGTTCTAGCTAGAGCAATTAGACAAGAAAAAATAAAATAAAAGGCATCCAAATAGGAAAAGAGGAAGTAAAACTCTCACTGTTGGTAGTTGACACGATCCTTTATTTGGACAATTCTGAAATATCTATGACAAAGCTACGTGAGCTAATAAATGAGCCCAGCAAAGTGGCAGGATACAGGAACAACACACAAAAATCAGTAATGTTTCTGTACACTAATATTGAACAATCTGAGGAGGAAATCAGGGGGGAAAATTCTATTTACAATAGCAACAAAAAGACTCAAATACCTAGGAATCAATTTAACTAAAAAGTACTAGACCTATATGCAGAAAACAATGCTAAAAGAAATCAGTGAAGACCTAAACAAATGGAAAAACATTCCATGTTCATGGATTAGAAGACTAAATATTGTGAAGATGTTAATCCTACCTAAATTGATTTATAGATTCAATGCAATACCAATCAAAATTCAAATGGCCTACTATACAGAAATAGAAAAGGCAATTACCAAATTCATTTGGAAGGGAAAGTGCACCCAAATAGCCAAAAGCATTCTAAAAAAGAAGAGCAACATGGGAGGAATTTCACTGCCTGAACTTGAAACATATTACTAACTACAGTGGTCAAAACAGCATGGTGCTGGCGTAAAGATAGGCACATTAATCAGGAGAATAGAATTGAGACTCTAGAAATAAACCCTCACATCTATGGCCAGCTGGTTTTTGACAAATCTACCAAGTCCATGTTGATAGGACAAAACAGTCTCTTCAACAAATGGTGTTGGGAGAACTGGATATCCATAACCATAAGAATGAAAGAGGACCCCTATCTCACTCTATACAAGAATTAACTCAAAGTGGATCAAAGACTTTAACATAAATGCCAGGACCATAAAACAACTACAAGAAAATGTAGAGAAACATCTTAATATCCTTGTTTTAAGTCATGGTTTCTTGGACCTTACACCCAAAGCATGTGCATAAAAAGAAAAAAATAGATAAATGGGACCTCCTCAAAATTAAACACTTTTGTACCTCACAGGGCTTTATCAAAAGGGTAAAAAGGCAGCCAACTCAATGGGAGAAAATATTTGGAAATCACATGTCTGATAAGGGTTTAATATTCATAATATATAAAGAGATGTTACAACTCAACAATAAAAAGACAAATGACCAAATTTTAAAATGGGCAAAAGATTTGAATAGACATTTGTCCAAGGAAGAAATACAAATGGCAAAAAAACACATGAAAAAATGTTTAACATCACTAGCGATTAGGGAAATGTAAATCAAAACTCCAATGAGCTATCATTTCACAACTATCAGAATAAGCACTATTAAAAAGACAGAGAACTACAAATGTTGGAGAGGATGTGGAGAGAAAGGAACATTTATTACTGTTGATGGGAATGTATACAATCTAAGGTCATGTATATTACTAAAAGGAACGCTAAAAAATGTAACATGGAAATGTATAGAAAACCACATATGAAATACAAATATGGGTTAAATTACATACATAAGACCATTTTTCTTTGAAGCCAAACAAATGTATGTTAATACTGCCAAATGTTAATATCAGACTGAAAAACAAAACAAAAAACTTCACGTTACGCTAAGTGAAAGAAACCAGACACAAAGTATTACATATTGCTTGATTCTATTTATATAAAATGTAAATATAAATCAACTTATAAAGATGAAATTAGATCAGTGGTTATGTAGGGCTGGGGAAGGACAGCTAAATGTATGGAGTTTTCCTTTTTGGAGTAATGAAATTGTTATAAAATTTTTGTGGTGCTGAGTGCCTAACATTGTGATTATACTAAAAACCATTGATAGTATGGCATGTGAATATATCTCAATAAAACTCCTTAAAATAAATAAATAAATGTGGAAGAATAGCCAGAAATAGCAGCTATGTACAGCAGGGGAAACAGAGATAGAGAAGTGAAGAATTTTCTTATTGTTTGTTTTTTATTATTATTGGTGAAATAATAAAAATGATTTAACAATGATTAAAGTGATGAATGCACAACTATGTAATTATACCAAATACCATTGACTGTAGACTTTGGATGAATTGTGTATTTCATTAATATGTATCAATAAATTGACTTGATTTACAAAATGTAGTTGAAAGAGTCTAGAAATAAAAATGTAAGGCAAGGTATTTTAATGTAGACTTGTCAAAGGAAATAGCATTAAAAATAATGATACAGAGGGTGTGAGCTGACAGTTTCACAGAAACATAAAAATGTCCAGTAAACATGAAACAATGCTTGGCCTCACTATGAAGTACAGATCAAAACAACAATGATGGGGTGCCCTTATTTATGTATCAGATTGGCAAAAATTTTGAATGCTTAGTAGATAAAAATCCAGTTTTGGTAAGTATGTGGGAAAACAGACATTCTTGGTGGCAAGCTCTATGTCCCTAGATTCCAGGCAGCAAGGGCTTGATGAAGAGGGTGGAGAAGAGGAAGAGGAAAGAAGGAAGAGAAGGTGAGGAGATCCTGAGTGGAGAAGAGCATGGAGGCAGGATGTACAAAACAATGGTCACAGGGAGCTTTGATTGACATGATTCATGACCAGAACCAAGGAGTGGAGTCATTATATGGTAGCAGTGAAGGTGGTAAGAAGAGGATGGCTTCCTGGGTTACTCTGTAGGGAAATGGTATAAATTAAAAGTGATTTATTAGCCAAGAGGGGGTGGAGCTTCTTTCCTGTTGGTGATTCAGAGGGGTTTGGACATGTCTAATTGTTAAGGGATTGAACTTGATTCACATTTCTCCTATTCTATAATTTGATGACACTCTCAAAGCTAAAATGTCATTTGTTTCTACCAGGAAGCAAAATTAGGGAGGTTGAAAAATATTGAAGAGAGAAACTCAAAACCACAAGACTTTCTACAATCTTTTTTATCAGCGTTTGTTGTGCTTCTCTCTGGGGTACCTGCTTCCAATAAGTTCTTTGATGTGTTCTGAACCCTTCATACTATGAAGGACTTCTTTTTTTACAGAAAAATAAGTGTATTTGTATAAATATTGACTTTTATAACTCTTGGACTACATGATGGCTTTGTCCAGCTCCAGGACCATATATTTCATGGGTGATCTGAATATATTTAAAAGTAATACAAGAGGAGAAGGAACATGAGAAAATGTGGAGTGGGAAGCTCCAGCACCCAGTCCTTCCACCAGACCAACTATTAAATAATAGGTACTACCTGAACCTCTGAAGGCCAGAAGAACACTGTACAGCATCCAAGGAGGTGTGGGAGGGAGAGACCGATAAATTGCAGTAAAGAACAGTAAGTTGCTCTTTCTGTTCAGTAGCTACTGGTGTCCAACTACCACTCTCATGGCAGCCACTGTGGAGTCCAGCCCCTGGCTAGCTTGCTGGTGACCGAAAGAGACATAAAAATCCTCTTCCCCAAGACCAAGGTTGGGCACAGCCAATCACTGATCTTGGCTTTTGATTAGTGACTTTGAATCTCTGGTGGCCTGGCCACAAGGGTGGCCAGTGTTTCAACCTGTCCTGGGCAAATGCTTCAGTGAAGGAGACTTAAATACATTAGTTCCTCAGGGCTACAGGGGGCAGTTAGATGAAGGGTTGAATTTGCTGGGCAGACCAAGAAAGCCCAGCTTTGGGGAGCCATGGAAGAGGCTCTTGGTTTCCTTCCTGACCACCTCCCAAGGGCATTCTGGAACTGGTCTACACCCCCTTTGTGAGTCCCTGGCCTTATTTTGGTTGGGAAATGCAGAAAACACCAATGAGGAAGACCGGAATGTGGACATACTGAATAAATCCTTTAAAAAGTTGATCTTAAAAATGCTCAAGGGGATGGAGGAAAATAGAAATAGAATTAAAGGATATCAGGAAAACAATGAATGGACATTATAAGAATTTTAATAGAGATAGAAATTTTTAAAAGGAAACAAACAGACCTACTACAGTTGAAGACCTCAATAACAGAAATGAAAAATTCCCAGAAGGGTTTCAACAGCCCATTGGTGCTGGCAGAAGAAAGAATCAGTGAACTCAAAGACAAGATATTTGAAAAGAGTCAGACTGAGGAACAGAAAGAAAAAAGAATTATCAAAAGCAAAAATAGCCTATGACATTCTCTGGGACACCATCACAAGTACCAATATATACATTATGGGAGTTCCAGAAGGAGAAGAAAGAGAGAAAGAAGCAGAAGGAATAGTCAAAATAAATAATGACCAAGAACTTCCCAAACTTAGAAAAGACATAAATGTGCACATTCAAGAAGCCCAGAGAGCACTAAAGAGGATAAACATGGGGAAAAATATGCCCCATGAGACAGTCTGATGTTCTTTTATGAATCCCAAAAGAAGAAAGATTATGTTTTTAAACTAATCCATTTCCATGGGTGGGAGACTCTTTTGAGTGGACTGCATCATGAGCTGTAACTCCGGTTGAATCTCTGCTCTCTTGCTGGGTCTGATGTAAATGGAGAAAAAGAAAGGGACAGCCACACCCAGAGGACAAGAAAGCTACCATATTACCCTGACATGTGAGAGACAGCACTGCAGGAAAACAGAAGCCCCGAGAGGCTCAAGGAGCGTGGCCTGGGGGAGAAGAGCCATGTGCCTGCTGGCTCACAGCTGACCTCAGGAAGAAAGCGGAGCAGCAGAGACTGAGAGAGGAGGCTTAGAAAGAGACAAGCCCTGTGCCTGGTTGCCCACAGCTGAGCTCCAAGAGGTGGAAGATTCTGGAGGGGAGGGCAGGGGCCTCTGCAGAGCTCAGTGGCCATCTTGCTTCATCATGTGCCCACCACATGGATAACAGGATCAACAGTAGCCAACTTTGGTGAGAAAGCACCACTGATGGTGCCTTGATCTGGACATTTCAAGGCTTCAGAACTATAAGTTTTTACCCCCAAGTGAATTCCCTTTATAAATGCCAACCCATTTCCAGTACTTTATACCGGCAGCCCTTTCGCAAATGAAAACACCCTGTCATATATTGATCATACTATCAAAACAAAGAACAAGGAAAGAACACTGAAAGCTGCAAGAGAAAAGCAACATGTTATGCATGAGAGAGTCCCAATTAGACTGAGGGCCAATTTCTTATCAGAAACCATGGAGAGAAAAATAAATTAAAAAAAGAAAACAAACAAAAAAGAAACCATGGAGACAAGCAGGCAATGGGTTGAAATTCTTAAAAGTGCTGAAAGAAAACAACTGCCAAACAAGAATTTTATATCAGGTGAGACTTTCTTTCAAAAATAAGAGAGAGATTAAGACATTTCCAGATAAACAAAAGCTGAGGGAGCTAAATACCACTAGACCTACAAGCAATGCTGAAGAGTGCTCTTCAGACTAAAGGGAAAGGACAACACACAGTGGCTCAAAGTGGCATAAAGAAATGAAAATCTGTAGTAAAGGTAACCATTTGGTTAAATATAAATACCAGTATATTATTGTAGTGTATCATTTGGGATGTAACTCCTTCTTACTTCCTACAGATGCTAAAGTGCAAATGCATAAAAAGTAATGATAAATCTATGGTTGTGGATCTACAATACCCTAATATATAAGTGGTAGCAAGTACAAAAAATGTGGGTGGGGGCACAAAGGGATATAGGAAAAATACATGGGGATACTACTGAAGTTAAGTTGGTATCAAACCAAATATGGCTGCTATATATTTAGGATGTTAAATTTTAACCCCATGGTAACCACAAGGAAAATAAATGAAAAATACATCGAGAGAAAGAGATGGCCCTCAATATGGTACGATATACACACACAAAATAAGTATAATATAAAAGTAGACATTAATGGAAGAAGTAAGGGACAAAAAAGGTATAAGACATACAAAGGCCAAACATCAAAATGGTAGAAGAAAGTTCTGAATTGTCAGTAGTAACTTTAAAAGTAAATGGATTAAACTCTCCAGTCATAATGGATATAAAAGCATGGCCCAACTAAAAGTTGGTTGAAAGCAAAAGTATGGGAAAAAATATGATATGGGTAGTAACTAAAAGAGTTACTATATATTTTTAATCTATTTCAGACAAAATAAACTTTAAGTCAAAAAACAGTAGGGACAAAAATGGTCATTATATACCGATAAAAGGGATAATCCAAAAAAGGTATAACAATTATAAATAAATGCATGCACCTAACAGCAGAACCCCAAAATATGTAAAAAAGCATATTTTCACATATGCTGACAGGTTGGAAGGGAGAAATTTACAGTTCCACATTAAAAGTAGGAGACTTTTTTTTTTTCTCTTTAATAATTTTATTTTATTTTATTTTTTTAATATTTATTTATTATTATTATTTTTTAATTACATTAAAAAATATATATGAGGTCCCATTCAACCCCACCGCCCCCGCCCCCCACTCCCCCCACAGCAACACTCTCTCCCATCATCGTGATACATCCATTGCACCTGGTAAGTTCATCTCTGAGCATCACTGCACCCCATAGTCAATGGTCCACATCATAGCCCAGACTCTCTCACGTTCCATCCAGTGGGCCCTGGGGGGATCTACAGTGTCCCGTAATTGTCCGTGAAGCACTAAAAAGTAGGAGACTTTAATACACCACTTTCAATAAGAACATCTAGTCAGAAGATTGAAAAGGAGATACAAGACTTGAATGATACTCTAAGCCAACTAGACCTAACACACACATAAAGAACACTGAAGCTGAGGTTCAGACTGAAGACATCTTCTTGACCAAGTGAGTAGGCATGCCCGTGTTTGTGGAAAGGGGAAGTCTGCCCAGTGCTTGGAGAGGGTGGGCCTTTCATCCCATTGTCCAGGAAGAGTGCAGCCACCCCAGTGTTCTCAGAGGCTGGAGCCTGTGCCCCAGCGATGGCGGAGAGTCTGGCTGCCACCCCAATGCTTGGAGAGGTTGGAGCCTTCATGCGGTATGTGGTGAGGGTCTGGCCACTGCACAAGTGCTTGGAAAGGGTAGGGTTGTGCTCTGTCAGGGCTAGAGGACAAAACTTCATTCCACAGATGACTCTTAGACCTTGAAATCTAATGGAGTATGCCCTGCAGGGTTTTGGAACTTTTGGGACACATGACCCCTGTTTTCCTTCCAATTTCTCCCATTTGGGAATGGGAATGCTTATCCTATGCCTGCTGCTCCTTTGTGTATAGGAAGCAGATAGCTTGCTCTCTAGGTTTCAGAGCGTCACAGGCAGAGGGGAATTGTGCTCCAAGAGAGACCACACATATAATCAATTTTTATGAGACTTTGTACTTAGCATTGTTACTGAAATACATTCATTCCATCACAATATCCCAAGTAGAGAAGGTGTCTTTGTGAGGTTCAGAGGGTGGAGTATGGTGGTTGAAGTGGTATGTACCACAGCAAAACATCTTAGATCTAACCCATTCCTGTGGGTGTGAACCAACTGTTACTAGGACCTTTGGATGAGTCAATTAAGGTGTGACCTCATTCAGGATGGGTCTGGATCCTGAAGAACATTTAGAGAAGTGAGACAGCCACAGAAGCAAGAAACTGAAAGCATCAAAACCTGGAAGGGGAGGCAGAGACCAGCAGATGCCGCCAAGTGCCTCGCCATGTGGCACAGGAGCCAAGGATCCTGGCAGCCAGTCTTTGGGAAAAAAGCATCGCCTTGATGATTTGGACATTTTCATGGCTTTAAAACTGTACACTAATAAATTCCAATTGTTCAAGCCAACCCATTTCAGGTATTTGCTTGAAGCAGCTTAGGAAATGAAAACGTCTACCAAATATTTCAAGAAGACAACTCCAATTCTGCTCAAACTCTTCCAAAAATCGAAGAGGAGGGAACACTGTCTAAATCATTCTACAAGGCCAGTATCACCTCATGCCAAAGCCAGATAAAGATACCACAAGAATAGAAAATTACAGCCCAATCTCTCTTAGGAATACAGATGCAAAAATATTTAACTATTAGCAAACCAAATCCTGCAATATATTAAAAGAATTGTACACCATGATAAAATGGGATTTATCCTTGATATGCAAGGTTGGTTCAACATAAGACAATCCGTTAATGTAATACACCAAATTAACACAATGAAGGAAAAAAATCACATGATCCTCTCGACTGATATAGAAAAAGCATTTGAAAAAATCCAGTATTCTTTCTTGATAAAAACAGTTAGAACACAGGAAATAGAAGGAAATTTCCTCAACATGATAAAGGGCATATTTTAAAAACCCTCACCTAACATCATGCTCAAAGACAAATCTTTCCCCCTCTAAGACCAAGAGCAAGATAGAGATGCCCACTGTTACCACTGTTATTCAACATTGTAACGGAAGTTCTTGCCAGAACAATTAGGCGAGAAAGGAAATAAAAGGCATCCCAATTAGAGAGGAAGAAATAAAACTCTCCCTATTTGCAGATTACATGAGCCTCTTTAAAGAAAATCCTGAAAAAATCCTAGGGCTAATAAATGAATCCAGCAAAGTGGTAGGGTACAAGATCAACACCCCCAAATCAGTAATGTTTATATACACAAGCAATGAACAACCAGAAGAAGAAATCAATAAAAATATTCCATTCACAAAAGCAACTGAAAGAATCAAGTTTCTGTGAATAAATCTAACCAAGGATGTAAAGGACTTATACACAGAAAACCACTTGCTAAAAGAAATCAAAGAAGAGCTCAATAAATGGAAGGACATTCTGTATTCATAAATTGAAAGATTTATGAATCTTTCATAACATAAATATTGTTAAGGTGTCAGTCTTAACCCAAAGCAATTTATATAGTCACTTCAATCTCAATAAAAGTTCCAACAACCTTCTTTGTAGAAATGGAAAAGCCAATTATCAAATCTATTTGGAAGGGTAAGGGGTCCCAAATAGCTAAAGCCATCTTGACAAAGAAGAATGAAGTTGGAGGACTGACACCTCCTGATCTTAATTTTTTTTTTACAAAATTACAGTAATCACAACAGCATGGTAATGCCACAAGGAAAAACATACAGACCAATGGAATCTAATTGAAAGCACAGTAATCAACTCTCACACTTATGGCCAATCGATGTTTGATAAGGATGCAAAGACCACTCAATTGGGAAAGATCAGTCTCTTCAACAATGGTGCTGGGAAAAGTGGATTCCATCTGTTTAAAAAAGAACAAAACAAGAGGAGGACCCCAACCTCACACTTTATACAATAGTCAACTCAAAACGTATTAAAGACTTAAACATAAGAGCCAGACCTATCAAATTCCTAGAAGAAAACATAGGGAATCATCTTCAGGACCTTGTGTTAGTTAATAGTTTCTTAGACTTTACAGTCAAAGTACAAGCTGCAAAAGAAAAAAATAGATAAATGGGACCTCATGAAAATTTAGAAACATTTGTGCCTCAAAGGACTTTATCATGAAAGTAATGACACCCTACACAATGGGAGAAAATATTTGGAAACCATATATATAATAAAGGTTTAAAATCAGATTATGTGAAAGAAATTCTTCATCTTAACAACAAAAAGACAAATTACTCAATTTTAAAAAATGGGTAAAAGACTTGAACAGACATTTCTCCAAAAAAGATACACAAATGGCCAAAAAGCACATGAAAAATGCTCAGCATCATAAGCCATGAGGGAAATGCACATCAAAACCACAATGGGGTACCATTTCACATCTCCTAGAATGGCTGCTATTACAAAAATGGAAAATAACAAGTTTTGGAGAGGATGTAGAGAAATAGGAGCACTCATTCATTGCTGGTGGTTGCAGCACCACCAGCTGGTGGTTCAAGAGTTTGGCAGTTCCTCAGAAAGCTAAGTATAGAATTACCACATGACCTAGCGGATCCCACTACTCCTAGGTATATACCCCAAAGAATTGAAAGCAGGAACTCAAACAGATATTTGCACACAGATGTTAATAGTGGTATTATTCACAATTGCCAAACGATAGAAGCAACCCAAGTGCCCATCAACCGATGAATAAAATGTAAAATGTGACATATGCATATGGAACATTGTTCAGCCATGAAGAGTCCTGATATATCCAACAACATGGATGAGCCTTGAGGACATTATGTTGAATAAAATAACCCAGGCATAAAAGGAGAAATATTGTACAATCTCACTGATTTGAAATAATTAGAATAATTAAACTCACAGAGTCAGAATCTAGAAAATAGTTTACCAGGGGATGGGGTGCTGATAGTGAACAGGAAATTAAGGCTTAAAATACCCAGGGCTCCTATCTGGAATGATGGAAATGTTTTGGTAATGGATGGTGGTGATGGTAGGACAATATTGTGAATGTAATTAATAGCACTGAAATATATATTTGAATGTGATTAAATGGAAAATGTTAGATCATATGTATGGTAACAGAATAAGAATTTTTAAAAACCCGTGGAAATACACTACAAAGTGAACCCTAATATAAACCAAGGACTTTAGTTAATAACATAATTATAAAATGTGCTATCATCAATTGTACAAATATTCCACACCCATGCAAGATGTTGGTGTTGGGGTGGTGTGCTGGAATCCTGCATTTTGTGCCTGTCAATTCTGTAAACCTGAAACTTCTCCAATAAAAGGGGTGGGGGAAAGTTGAGTAGAGTGAATGAAAAGGTCTTTAACTCTTTTTTTTTTCAGAACCCTCTGAGAATCTGTGTCTCTAATAGCTACAGAAACTCTTTTGGGAGAAATGTTCATACACGTCAAATGTTTTGCACAACTCCAGGGGTTCAAAGATTCCCATAACTTCATCTACTACAGGTTAAGACCGGCTGTTCAACGAGGTGCCATGAGCATAAGACAAATGCGAGAAGCCCCAGGGCAGCAGAGAGCTGGGAGAGAATGACACCCGGGGGTCTTCATGCAGGATCTGAATTCGAGTCTCGACTGAGCCACTTACTACGCAGATGTGTCATTTGAACTCTCTGGGTTTCATTTTCCTCATTTGCAAAATGGAGATAATAACTGCATTCATTTCAAAGGGTTTGAGAATATTTGGATATGGATATAAGGCTCTTGGACCAGTGCAGGGCCCATGGTAGGAACTGAGAAAATGCAGCTGCTGTTACTATTGATTGCTGTTGTTGGATTTCATGGACACTGGCAGGAAAACAGCTGTGAGAGCCACCAAGGGGCTCAAGAGACCACGCCTCCCACAACTTCCCACCACACCCACCACTGCCCAACGAATTCCACCACCATCAAATTTAGGAAGTTACCAAAGGAAGTTCTCACCCCAAAAGCTTCATCGAGGAAAACCCTTTCGTTATACGCAAGGACCACGGGACTGATGTTGAGCGCACTGAGCTCCATGGTGGCAGTGATGACGGATGACCTACTGGCCGCTTGGCCGTTGCTAAAAAACACGGCAACCCGTCGCACGTTGGCTCCTGCGTACGTCCGCTTGAAGACGTTCCGGGCCATGTACCTCATAGCATTGCCCAGGTCCCGGGCCTCTGTGGGGACGGAGTATTTTATTTGGGACAGGAGCTGGAGGAGTTGCTTCTTGCTGCGGTAGTCGGACCATCGTATGGCGTAACTGGTGCCCGAGTCGTAAGAAAGCACGGCCACCCTGGCCCCCACAGGGCAATTACTCTCCCTGATGTTCAGGTCGTTGACAATGGAAGTGACGATGTCCCTTGTTTCATTAAATCTCTGTTCTGTGATGCCAGCAGATTGGTCTAGGGCAAATACCAGCTCTGTTGGATACACCGGACACTTTCCTACAAACAGGAACAACAGGATATGAAGTTATTTCACTGTAGGAGCCTCCCCTTCGCCTTCAGTCCACCGTGGCTCCCTCTGAGGTCTAGGAAATCATCGTGCTTCATGTAGTCTTAGACGTAGAGGAGTCCACACGCAAAGGAAGATCGACTCTGCTTGTAGACGGGAAGCTTTTTTACACATGCAGAGCCATCTCCTGGTAGCTCTCGATCAGCCTGCCATTTAAAAGGAAATGGCAGGGAAATGGAGCTGCTTGGTATCCTGATTATGATTGTGTTTACTGAATCTATATGTAGGTTAAAATTCAGAACAGTCCTCATACACAAAAGGGAAATTTACTGAGGGTAAACTTAAAAAAAGGAAAAAGGAGGTTAATAATTATTGAAGAGTTTGATCCTCCCCAAAATCTTCAGAAATGACCTATTACTAATAACAATGGTAAAGTCGGCTGGAACATTTTCGTCCATTTTGCAGCACTTGCTGAATATTCGCACGAAGCAGAGCGCGATGCACACTGCAAGCGCTGTGCAGAGAAGGGCCCAGGACAGGTCAGCCTCTAGAAGCTGGAGTGTGGGGAGGGTCCTTATATGACAAGGTACACAGTGATTATTACTCAAGGAGTTGGGGGACGAAGAGGCCGCTTCCACCTGGGCAGTGTCTTGGGGTTTGGGAAAGCCGGCTGTGGATGGAAGCTGGGCAAGCAGGAGCCCTTCCAGGAGGACCGGCCACCAGGGTAAGGCCCGTCCACACTTCCCAGCTCAGGGCTGAGTCTTAAAAGGAGCGAGCCTCAGGGATTTCCAGGGAGCCTGCTCTACCAAACGTGACTCATCAGAGTTCTTGTTCAACTCTGGACACAGGGAAAGCTAAAAGGATGTTTAAAACAGCATTGCCATCTACAGAGGCTGTTCTGTTACCCAAAACTGGCTAAATCCCAAAGTACCTTAAACTCAAAGAATCCTATAGCCCAACCACTGTTCTCAGGAACAGAAATAGGAGAGGAAGTGTTGATTTGGAGATGTGTTTAAAATCTAGGAATTTTACTGTGGAGAACTTAAAAAGTGGGAAAGCTAGTAAAGAACAGTAGAATAAGAAAAACGAAGTACTCCTTCTCTCTTAGCTCTCTTCTAACAACGTTGGGGGAAGTGGTGGAGGAGCATCTTCAGGTCATCATCTCAGGTTCTCCCAGATGGCAGGAATCTAAAGGTACTTCTCTTGATTCTTTCCCCATCCCCAGCGCCCAGGAGGCACCTGGTCCATTTCATTCAAATTCGTGAAGTTTTATTGAGCATGTACCACATGCAAGGCATTTTTTTTGCTGAGTTAAAGTGAATGACTCCAAACTTCAGGACAAACTCAGAGACCCTGAGGGGCTACCTTGGCAGGCCGCTCTGGAAGTTGACATAACGGCCTTCACTGGCCAGGCCAGCTACAGGACGGAGGGCACCAGGCAACCCTGCCTCTAGAGCAGCCCCTACAAAGATCATCAGGACAGAGTAAGGCTTTAAGGGGCTGGCACTGGGTGCTGTGGAAGGAATGGGTGCAGAGCAGGGATGGAAGGAAACAATGTGTGTCCAAGGAGCCAGTGCCAACGGGGTCAGCAGCAAAGAGAGTGAGAGAATGTGGATGAATCAGAGCGAGCCCGGCCCATTGAAGTCCCAGGAACACAGGCTGGGAGGACAATGAGCTGGAAACTGGGACAAGACCTAGAAAGAACGACAGTGCAAAGGCACTGGGGCTCCCCGTTTTACAATCAGGCCAACACAACAAAACAATGACACTAGAAGTTGGAATCATAATCAAAAGATAGCGGTGTCTTCATACAATCCTTCTTTCCATGAAGGGAAGGGCTTCTTTCAAATGGCTCTTGTCCAAACACAGTAATTGTTTCAGCAAGAAATAAAAAGAATACTCACCTTCCCAACAAGCTATAAAAAGGAAAGAGAGAGAAAAGTCTGTTACATTTTTGGCACAGCAACTAAAAATAACCGAGAAAGCAAAATTTCAACAAAACAATATTTTATTCGACTTAAACTGCAAATGAGGCTAAGTCCTAAATAATCAGAATCCAAGGTTAAAGGATTGAGAAAAATATACAGAGAATTTTCCTAAACTGTGAACCTTCCTGACTTTTCCTCCTTGTGTGCCTGGGCAGGAGATTCAGCAGAATTTTGCTGACATCTGAAACGCTGATGACTTGTTTTAGAAACAGTAGACGAGCCTCTAATAAATGGCAAGACAGCTGGAATCCTGTTCGTTTCATCTCTCTGCCTACAGCCTTTGAGAGTCATTCAGAAATGCAAGCCTAAACCATGGGTCTTATTTTCTTCCCTGAAGAACACCTCAGAACCTTGGTTTCCCTGAAGAACTTCAGGGATTTCAGAGTAAGCGTTAGCTCTGCTACAAACACAGATCCCAAGTGAGCCTCCACGAACGCGGAGAAGAGGAAAAGCCCCAAGGGTGCTCCTGAGCCAGCAGCACCGGTTCCTCCCCATCCCTTCCCTGCAAGCCTGGGGCCTTCGGGGAGAATGCATGGGACTGACTAACCCTAAGCCTAACCCTAAGCCTACCCCCAACTCTAACCCTAACCCTAACCCTAACCCTGACCCTAATCCTAAGCTTAACTCTAACCTGATGACCCGTTGGATTTCCTCGGGTGCTGGGGGGCCCACGAGTGGCCCCAGCACACTAGAGGATTTTAACAGCAGCGGCACAGCCCGCCCTCCCCAGGCCCACGCTGTGCTCTCCTCCACTTACAGCGCCTTCGAGATCCTGGGTGCGGCGGCCCCTGGACCCAACTCCCGTTCCCTGCAGCTCAGGCCCGCCCGGGCCAAGAGCACCCGGTGTGCCAACCTCAAGCCAGCCGTGGGGCTGGGCGCCAGGCTCTGGGTGCAGGCTCTGGCATGAGGCTGGAAAGCCAGGCTGACTCTAGGCAGGTTCCTGGTCCTCTTTTAGTGTGTTTCTCGTTTCCATTACTTTTCCTAAAAACCCGCTTTCCTCGCGTCTGCTTTATTCTTGAACCCCCCTTTCCCAATCCCCACTCCTCACCAGCCTCCTGGAGCTCTCGTGGATTCTGGGGGATGTGACAGCTGCCGGCTGAGGACGAGGCCATACCCCGTGTGGAGCCCACCAGCCGCGTCAGCCTGTAGCCCCAGTGCTGGGGGCCTGGGGCCGTCTGCATGCACCCTGAGGCCAGGGTGGGGCGTCTGCATTCACCCTAAGGCCAGGGTGGGGCATCTGCATGCTCCCTAAGGCCAGGGTGGGGCGTCTGCATTCACCCTAAGGCCAGGGTGGGGCGTCTGCATGCTCCCTGAGGCCAGGGTGGGGCGTCTGCATTCACCCTAAGGCCAGGGTGGGGCGTCTGCATTCACCCTAAGGCCAGGGTGGGGCATCTGCATGCTCCCTGAGGCCAGGGTGGGGCGTCTGCATGCTCCCTGAGGCCAGGGTGGGCCGTCTGCATGCTCCCTGAGGCCAGGGTGGGGCGTCTGCATTCACCCTAAGGCCAGGGTGGGGCGTCTGCATTCACCCTAAGGCCAGGGTGGGGCATCTGCATGCTCCCTGAGGCCAGGGTGGGGCGTCTGCATGCTCCCTGAGGCCAGGGTGGGCCGTCTGCATGCTCCCTGAGGCCAGGGTGGGGCGTCTGCATTCACCCTAAGGCCAGGGTGGGGCGTCTGCATTCACCCTGAGGCCAGGGTGGGGCGTCTGCATTCACCCTAAGGCCAGGGTGGGGCGTCTGCATTCACCCTAAGGCCAGGGTGGGGCGTCTGCATTCACCCTGAGGCCAGGGTGGGGCGTCTGCATGCTCCCTGAGGCCAGGGTGGGGCATCTGCATGCTCCCTGAGGCCAGGGTGGGGCATCTGCATTCACCCTAAGGCCAGGGTGGGGCATCTGCATTCACCCTAAGGCCAGGGTGGGGCGTCTGCATGCTCCCTGAGGCCAGGGTGGGGCGTCTGCATTCACCCTAAGGCCAGGGTGGGGCATCTGCATTCACCCTGAGGCCAGGGTGGGGCGTCTGCATTCACCCTAAGGCCAGGGTGGGGCGTCTGCATTCACCCTAAGGCCAGGGTGGGGCATCTGCATGCTCCCTGAGGCCAGGGTGGGGCGTCTGCATTCACCCTAAGGCCAGGGTGGGGCATCTGCATGCTCCCTGAGGCCAGGGTGGGGCGTCTGCATGCTCCCTGAGGCCAGGGTGGGCCGTCTGCATGCTCCCTGAGGCCAGGGTGGGGCGTCTGCATTCACCCTAAGGCCAGGGTGGGGCATCTGCATGCTCCCTGAGGCCAGGGTGGGGCGTCTGCATTCACCCTAAGGCCAGGGTGGGGCGTCTGCATTCACCCTGAGGCCAGGGTGGGGCGTCTGCATTCACCCTAAGGCCAGGGTGGGGCGTCTGCATTCACCCTAAGGCCAGGGTGGGGCATCTGCATGCTCCCTGAGGCCAGGGTGGGGCGTCTGCATGCACCCTAAGGCCAGGGTGGGGCATCTGCATTCACCCTAAGGCCAGGGTGGGGCATCTGCATGCTCCCTGAGGCCAGGGTGGGGCATCTGCATTCACCCTAAGGCCAGGGTGGGGCATCTGCATTCACCCTAAGGCCAGGGTGGGGCGTCTGCATGCTCCCTGAGGCCAGGGTGGGCCGTCTGCATTCACCCTAAGGCCAGGGTGGGGCGTCTGCATTCACCCTAAGGCCAGGGTGGGGCATCTGCATGCACCCTAAGGCCAGGGTGGGGCATCTGCATTCACCCTAAGGCCAGGGTGGGGCATCTGCATGCACCCTAAGGCCAGGGTGGGGCATCTGCATTCACCCTAAGGCCAGGGTGGGGCGTCTGCATGCTCCCTGAGGCCAGGGTGGGCCGTCTGCATGCTCCCTGAGGCCAGGGTGGGGCGTCTGCATGCTCCCTGAGGCCAGGGTGGGGCGTCTGCATTCACCCTAAGGCCAGGGTGGGGCGTCTGCATTCACCCTAAGGCCAGGGTGGGGCATCTGCATGCTCCCTGAGGCCAGGGTGGGGCGTCTGCATTCACCCTAAGGCCAGGGTGGGGCGTCTGCATTCACCCTGAGGCCAGGGTGGGGCGTCTGCATTCACCCTGAGGCCAGGGTGGGCCGTCTGCATTCACCCTGAGGCCAGGGTGGGGCGTCTGCATGCTCCCTGAGGCCAGGGTGGGGCGTCTGCATGCTCCCTGAGGCCAGGGTGGGGCGTCTGCATTCACCCTAAGGCCAGGGTGGGGCGTCTGCATTCACCCTGAGGCCAGGGTGGGGCGTCTGCATTCACCCTAAGGCCAGGGTGGGCCGTCTGCATTCACCCTGAGGCCAGGGTGGGGCGTCTGCATTCACCCTGAGGCCAGGGTGGGCCGTCTGCATTCACCTGAGGCCAGGGTGGGGCGTCTGCATGCTCCCTGAGGCCAGGGTGGGGCGTCTGCATGCTCCCTGAGGCCAGGGTGGGGCATCTGCATTCACCCTAAGGCCAGGGTGGGGCGTCTGCATTCACCCTAAGGCCAGGGTGGGGCGTCTGCATTCACCCTAAGGCCAGGGTGGGGCGTCTGCATTCACCCTAAGGCCAGGGTGGGGCGTCTGCATGCTCCCTGAGGCCAGGGTGGGGCGTCTGCATTCACCCTAAGGCCAGGGTGGGGCGTCTGCATTCACCCTAAGGCCAGGGTGGGGCGTCTGCATGCTCCCTGAGGCCAGGGTGGGGCATCTGCATGCTCCCTGAGGCCAGGGTGGGGCGTCTGCATTCACCCTGAGGCCAGGGTGGGGCGTCTGCATGCTCCCTGAGGCCAGGGTGGGGCGTCTGCATTCACCCTAAGGCCAGGGTGGGCCGTCTGCATTCACCCTAAGGCCAGGGTGGGGCATCTGCATGCTCCCTGAGGCCAGGGTGGGGCATCTGCATGCTCCCTGAGGCCAGGGTGGGGCATCTGCATTCACCCTAAGGCCAGGGTGGGGCATCTGCATTCACCCTAAGGCCAGGGTGGGGCATCTGCATGCTCCCTGAGGCCAGGGTGGGCCGTCTGCATGCTCCCTGAGGCCAGGGTGGGGCGTCTGCATTCACCCTAAGGCCAGGGTGGGGCGTCTGCATTCACCCTAAGGCCAGGGTGGCGCGTCTGCATGCTCCCTGAGGCCAGGGTGGGGCATCTGCATGCTCCCTGAGGCCAGGGTGGGGCATCTGCATGCACCCTGAGGCCAGGGTGGGGCATCTGCATTCACCCTAAGGCCAGGGTGGGGCGTCTGCATTCACCCTAAGGCCAGGGTGGGGCATCTGCATTCACCCTAAGGCCAGGGTGGGGCGTCTGTATTCACCCTGAGGCCAGGGTGGGGCATCTGCATGCTCCCTGAGGCCAGGGTGGGGCATCTGCATGCACCCTGAGGCCAGGGTGGGGCGTCTGCATGCTCCCTGAGGCCAGGGTGGGGCGTCTGCATGCTCCCTGAGGCCAGGGTGGGGCATCTGCATTCACCCTAAGGCCAGGGTGGGGCGTCTGCATTCACCCTAAGGCCAGGGTGGGCCGTCTGCATGCTCCCTGAGGCCAGGGTGGGGCGTCTGCATTCACCCTAAGGCCAGGGTGGGGCGTCTGCATGCTCCCTGAGGCCAGGGTGGGGCATCTGCATTCACCCTGAGGCCAGGGTGGGGCATCTGCATGCTCCCTGAGGCCAGGGTGGGGCGTCTGCATTCACCCTAAGGCCAGGGTGGGGCGTCTGCATTCACCCTGAGGCCAGGGTGGGGCGTCTGCATTCACCCTAAGGCCAGGGTGGGGCGTCTGCATGCTCCCTGAGGCCAGGGTGGGGCGTCTGCATTCACCCTAAGGCCAGGGTGGGGCGTCTGCATTCACCCTAAGGCCAGGGTGGGGCGTCTGCATTCACCCTGAGGCCAGGGTGGGGCGTCTGCATGCTCCCTGAGGCCAGGGTGGGGCGTCTGCATGCTCCCTGAGGCCAGGGTGGGGCGTCTGCATGCTCCCTGAGGCCAGGGTGGGGCGTCTGCATGCTCCCTGAGGCCAGGGTGGGGCATCTGCATTCACCCTAAGGCCAGGGTGGGGCGTCTGCATTCACCCTAAGGCCAGGGTGGGGCGTCTGCATTCACCCTAAGGCCAGGGTGGGGCGTCTGCATGCTCCCTGAGGCCAGGGTGGGGCGTCTGCATTCACCCTGAGGCCAGGGTGGGGCGCCTGCATTCACCCTGAGGCCAGCGTGGGGCGTCTGCATTCACCCTGAGGCCAGGGTGGGGCATCTGCATGCTCCCTGAGGCCAGGGTGGGGCGTCTGCATTCACCCTAAGGCCAGGGTGGGGCGTCTGCATTCACCCTAAGGCCAGGGTGGGGCATCTGCATGCTCCCTGAGGCCAGGGTGGGGCATCTGCATGCACCCGAAGGCCAGGGTGGGGCGTCTGCATTCACCCTAAGGCCAGGGTGGGGCGTCTGCATGCTCCCTGAGGCCAGGGTGGGGCATCTGCATTCACCCTAAGGCCAGGGTGGGCCGTCTGCATGCACCCTAAGGCCAGGGTGGGGCGTCTGAATGCTCCCTGAGGCCAGGGTGGGGCATCTGCATGCACCCTAAGGCCAGGATGGGGCGTCTGCATGCTCCCTGAGGCCAGGGTGGGGTTGTCTACATGCTCTAAGGCCTAGGGTGGGGCATCTGCATGCACCCTAAGGCCAGGGTGGGCCGTCTGCATGCACCCTAAGGTCTGGGGTGGGTGTCTTCTATATGCACCCTGAGGCCCAGGGTGGGGTGTCTGCATGCACCCTGAGGGCCAGTGCCTGACCCTGACCTGTGGCTGCAGCTCCACACCCTCCAGTCAGCAGCAGGCAGCACGGGATCCCCCCACTTCCTGGCACACTCTTTCACCCGGTGCTGGGAAGTTCCTGCCTTCCAATCCCAACGCCTCCAAGGACCAGCGGTGCCCCCCTCCGCAGCCTTCCTTGGAAAGACGTCCCTGGTTGGGCAGTGTCCCCTCAAGCTCACGTCCACACAGAGCCTCAGCACGGGGTCCTGGGGAGATGGGGTCTCTGCAGTGTAATCAGCTAAGACGAGGGTCCGCCGGGCTGGGGTGGGCGTAAACCCCATGACTGGTGTCTTATGAGGTCACAGAGACGCAGAGAGACCCCAGGGAGAGGGCCACGTGATGACACGCAGAGGCTGGAGTCAGGCTGCGGCCACGGGAAGCAGGAGGGCGGTGGGGGGCCTTCTCCCTCCCTGGCCGCCGCCGTTCCAGGGTGTGTTTCATCAGTTGCTGCAGATCTTTTCGATTGGCTGTCAGCGCCATCGTCCCCACCTCTAAAATGTGGAAACATCTTTCCCTTCCACGGGTGTTGCCCTCACAACCTCACTGCCTCCTCAACCACAGGGACAAGCCCCCCTGCCCTCAGTTCTTTAGAACTTGACTCCATCCTCGCCCTGCCACACCTGCGTCGTTACAGCTTTATCTATTCTTAGTTAAATCTCTGAGTTTCCCATTTTAGGTTTGTCCCAGCACTACCCTGCGAGTGTAAAACCACATGCAGAAACTACAATCGAAACATGAGAAGAAAGACAAATCCCCTAAAATTCCACCACCCTAATACATTTGTTTTACAAATGTAAATGTTTATAGTGTTCCACTTTTGCTTCTAGCCCTTGCTTCTATCTAATGTAATCACAATGAGAATTCAATTTAATTTTCTTTCTTTAAATGCCAGTATTTTTCCATAGAATGATTGAGTCTTTATTAAAAACCATAGTTGCTTAATATTTCAAGTAGGTGATGCCCCATAACTTATTCTATAATTGTAAATAGTCTAAAGGGATAATCATTTTCTCTAATCAATAAGACCTCACCAAACTTAATTATACACAATTTTTCCTTCTTTTGCATTGTTTCCTTAGGGTAAATTTTTAGAAATGAAACCCTAATCCTTTTCTACATCATTTCCCTCTTCTTCACAGTCAAGGGCAACCTATTTGCTGACACTTGCTTTATTCCTCTGCTAAAATCGTGTTCTTGTTGCTCCATATCACTGTCCATAACCAGACGCAATTACTTCTCTCCAAAAAATTTTCTCTAACACTAACTCTGTCTGGTTGCCCCTTTAACGTCACACCCTCTCAGTGCTTTTGGTCATAATTGTACGTCAGTGTGAGCCAACTCCACAGCATGTGAGCAGGTCTCTAATCGCTCCCCACAGGCAGGTTTCCTCTCCCCCTATGAATCAAGCCTTTACATCCCTTTTCTCCCACCTTGATGTGTGGCTACAGCACCCAGGGAAGCCTGTTGCAGAGGGCGCATGCCTCCTCCAGCAGGGCACGGAGCCCCCGACCGCCCACCCACACCGAGGTCTACGCTAAACACCCTCGCCCATCACTGACGCTCTCGCTCTATGACCCGCAGACAGATACTCACGACTGTGCTCCCGCATGAACCGGATCAGATCGCATTGCTGTGGGTGAAAAATAAAGCAAAAGAGAGAGAGAGAAGCATGAGAACGGGCAATGCTGAGTGGCCATGTTTATTTCCCAGGGGACGGGCTGGGTTTGCTATCATGAATAAGAAAATACATACAGAATGTACAGGCTGTCCTGCCAAGCCTTTAATCCCCTAGGAAAACAAAACAGAGAGAGTTATTGATATGTGCACTAGAGCCTTCAGTGGCAAAACAAAAGAAAACCAAAACCCTGAACTCCTGAAAGCACAGCTGAGAGCAAGCTAAGTACTCCCAGACCCACTGGATACAATGAACTTTCACCATTAGCATGGAGAATGTAAACTTTTTTTGTTTCACAGTTTGATCACCTAAGCTAATGCCCACCCAGAGTGAACTGCAGTAAATAGGCAATAATTAGAAGACATTTCCCATAAGAAAACTTAGAATATTAAAATTGTAACCAGCAGACTTTCCAAAGTGTAGTGCTAAGGAGAAGAATTTATTGAGAATTCAGATAGTTACATTACAAATCAAGGAGTTTAAAATGCATGAGATAAGATACATCGTCCACATATGTGGAAGATCCAAAGATTATGTAGCAAAATGGACATGATACAAAAGCAAAGAATATACATTAAATGCATAAATCCCAAGAGGTTATGGAGCAAAGGAATACAGAGAATTGGGTGATGGAAACTAAGGAAGCCTTCCTGAAAGAAGCTAGTCCTTCTTTCTGGGTAGCTTGAATGTTCCTCTTTTACCTCTTCAGACTTTCTGTCATCCATCCATCCATCCATCCATCCATCCATCCATCCATCCATCCATCCAATAAACATTAAGTGTCTGCTGAATGCTGGGAAGGCCAATAAAATGGTTGTGGAGGAATGCTTGGGTGCTGCGGAGTTAGTCAGAACTAGCATAGCCTCCATGATTCCACCCATCGGGGAGATCTTTTCCTTTTGGCCCTAAATTGGAAAGTAAGCGTCTCACTGAAAGACGCGAGTCTTACCCTTCCTTTTACAAGTTCTGGCATAAAACAGAAAAGACTGCTGAGCCATTGGGGCAGAAAGTGGAACAGCTCCTGGTTCATAAACAGAGTGGGCAGCCCACGTTTTTTCAGAGGACCCATCCTCGGAGGAGCATGTGCTGAAAGATTGAGTTGAAGGATAACTTTGAAGCCTCTGATCACGTGGGGAGGGAGAAAAGGCTTCTGCCTAGCCCGGGATGGCACGCTGTGTTCCCCGAGCATTTGCTCCTATGACGTGGAGCAGCCTGAGGGCGATGCCTGCCCACAGCAGAAGGTGGAGTTGAGAGGACTCCAGAGCAATGAGCACTGAGGACATCCTCCATGAAGTGCATTCTACCTCTAGACTCTACATTTATATTCAGAAACAAGTGAGAACACCCAAGGAAGCGGAGCACTTCAACTCGATGCAAGTCTGAGTCCCCAGCCTTCCTGCACAGCCACGGTGACTGACACCACAGCAGAAGGAGCCAAAATGAATTTACGTGAATTCCAGGTGTCAGGGCTGGATTGACTTCACCACTGGTGCAGCTGCCAAATCGCAAAGACCAGGCAGTGCTGCTCTAAATGGTAGAGCTCTGGGGAAAAGGCTAGGATAGCCAAATATTCCAATTCTCCAATGAAACAAAAACTGTTGAGACCAAAATGCTGAAAGGAATTTATTTTCAGGATGTTATCAGCTCCTTAGATGATCCTATCTCATCCCTAGTTAAAATAAGTAAAAAATATTGACCAGTATTACAGTGTCTTCAGTAATGGTTCTATAAAAACTGTCCAAGTGTTCTCCATCTGAGTGTTTCTTGTACTAACTTTCAACAGAATCCAAGAAGTAATTCAGAGACTTCAGTGAAGACAGGTATATGTGGTAATAAAGTCCAGATGTGTGGCTGTTTGGTGGATGTACTGGCTTCAAGCAGAGAACTTAAAATGTGAAGATGTTTTGACTTGAATCTATTTCTTTACTTTTAAACCAAAATACAATTTGACCTTGTATTCATTATGCCTGGTCTATTTCTGAGTGTTGCATAATGTATCCAGTTTCTATTTTTGAGACCAAATGATTATTTTTTGTTTATAAGCCAGTTATCATTATGAGAAAAACCTGGCTTGCATGAAAATGAATATTTTAAAATATGACACATTGGTGGAAGTTGCATGAATCTATACATGTGATAGAACTGCATAGAAACACACGGAGACATAGACACACAAGCCCATGTAAAACCCAGTGAAACCTGAATAAGGTTGTGATATTGTACTAGACTCAAGTAAATGTTACCACTGGAGGAAGCTGCCTTAACGGTATGCCTTTCTGTACCTCTTTTTTTTTTTTTTTTTAGGTCAGTTCCTGTGAGTCTATAATTATTTCAAAATAATTTTTTAAGGCCCACACACAAAACAGAATAACTTTTAGTGAGTTCTTAAACAGAGGCTGAGAACAAAGCGCGTGAGACAAAGAAGACACAACCCGTGCAGATGGGCAGGGGCCAGCACAAGACCAGGGAGAGGCAGGGTCCCCGGGTGGGAGCTCCAGAGGCCTCCCCCACATGACTGAGACTATCCACAGGTTCTTTAATGAGGAAGAAAAGATTGTGGCAGAACAGTCTTTGCCATTTGTTGATTCTCATTCTGCTAAGGGTTCAGTGGCAACCATCCATGCTTTTCATTGTCTTTTTAAAGCCCCAGGGGACAGAACCTCTCCAGGTGGTCAGAAGACACCCGCAATGCCTGGAACAAATGAGTTCATTCCTCACATCTTACACAGGGCTGCTGTGCCGCCTCGCAAAACACCAGGGCTTGCAACAGGTAGCTCTTACCCGACTGTGGGGTAGAGGAGTTGGGCATGCAAATAAGTCATCACAACAAGAAAGGCTCCAACATAGAGAGGGGGCTGTTTCGTCAGTGCCTGATTCTGCCTGAGAACACTGGCAGAGGAAGTGACATTTCTCTTGTAAGGATGGACTCATAGTGGAAACTCATGGTTATATTTCCGAATCTCTCTTAAATCTAAATTTTGAGGTTAGGAAGGCGACAGTAGTGGCCTACTGCTTGGGGGAACCCCATCAACTTGTCCCAACTTCCTTTGTTTGCAATCCTGTCCTATTTTTAAAGCTTCTGTAATATCAGCCATATTTACTACATCCACTGCACTTTATAGTTTACATAGAGTGTTCACATTCGAGTCCCTGATCCTCAAAGCTACCTTTTGGCATGGTTAGTACAGGATACATGATCACTACTTTAGAGATAAGCTGAGCTACCCATGACTGACCAGTAGGCTCGCAGCTGGTAAGAAGGGAACCAGGACTTGAACCCAGTGCTTCTGACTTCAAGCTCTGTGCCCTCCCCCGCTGGACACCCTAAAGCCCATCTATTCTGCATTTCTCATACATGTACTCACACGCTGTCCAGGAGGGCCTGGGGGTCCTCGGGACCCCTTCTCACCTCTCAAGCCTCCAGCAAGCTGCAGATAAGAACATCAGTTACCACAGGGTCTATTCATGGGACCACCTCGGTTTTAATGAGACTTTAACATAAAAAATTAAAAATGAACTATTCCTAAAGTCATGTAAATTGCTTACTGGTGAATAAACTAGCCATTCTTAATTATTTGTAAATATCCATTTCCTTCTTAGCCTCTTCAATTTAGTGACAGGCTTTGCTTTGGCACTGGCTGTGCATTTAAATCTAAGCTAGTCCTCAATTGGGATTGCACCGAACCGGAGAAGCAAATATACTAGGGCATACAGTATACTAAAAACCTCCCACCTGCCAAATATCAAATAAGAAAAACGATCCCCCCACACATAAGAGGACATGGTGGGCTGTGTCAGTCCCATATCTCAAGGTGACAGATATGGGGGGTAATGAAATTTATCCAGCCAGATGGACAGGAGCTGTCGAATCGCATCTCTTTCACACTGAAGATGCCTGATACTTCACTCTACTCGGTGCTTTTCTAATTACAAGGTTTCCACAGCCTTCCTTGAAATGAAGACCCTATATGACCTTGATTATGGAGAGTGGGCTCATTAGAGCACCCGAGGGGCACCGAGGGGTGCTAGCGGCCTCATTTCCACCTTGGGCTAATACTGAGGGTTTAGCATGTGCTTAGAAGAGACTGGGAGGCAATCTTTCCAGATTAGGGCAGCGGGTCGTCATTCTGTAAATCTTGAGCTGAAAGGAACCTTATTGCCACTTAGTTCAGCTCTCACGTTAAAGAAATGGAGATGCTGAGAAGGTACGTTGAAGGCCACGCAGCTAGCAAGTGGCCCTTCAGATGCCCTTGGGTTGGATCAATAATTCACATGTGTTCTTAGAACACAAAAACCAAGTCTTCCAAAGAAACTTTTATTCTTCTGGAATTCTAGGCCACTTACCGAGAGTCCTCTAAATCCTTTGGGTCCAGAAGCCCCAGGAATTCCAGGATCACCGTCATCACCCTGAAGATTCAGATATAAGAAATCAAGATGATGAAATATTTGCTATGAAAGGACAGAAAGACAATTCTCTTGAAACAACTGATCTTATAACAATGTTAGTATTTATTCATGAAGGCCAATAGAAATCAAATGTCATCTTCTGGTATTTGTCAGTAGATATTCTTCAAACTATTTTTAATTTTTCTAATCATACAATATTTATACATAAATATCAAAGCAATTATTGTCCACTTACCAAAAGTACCCCCCCAAAAGTTATGAAAACTAAGGAAAACATATGGAGTATCAATTATATAAAGTACTAACCTCCCTAAATCATTTCTGAAAAAAATTGAATGCTTAAAAAAAATTACTACCACTAT
This sequence comes from Dasypus novemcinctus, assembly GCF_030445035.2. Lineage (NCBI taxonomy): Eukaryota > Metazoa > Chordata > Mammalia > Cingulata > Dasypodidae > Dasypus > Dasypus novemcinctus. The sequence goes on along the minus strand of NC_080703.1, from coordinate 43,238,630 downwards.
GCTGGGAAACTGATTTTAGTAGTTATTTATCAATATGTTAAATTTGTCTTTTTCAGTAATTTGAAAAATGTTAATTTCCTCCCTTTATCAGTAAATTAGAAAATTGATCTAGAATGGAAACTTGTCCTGAGAGGTATTTATATAGCCCTTTCTTGCCCCTTTTTCTACCCAAAGAATCTTTCTTTTGTTAATTTATCAATTGAAAACACTGTTTTTAAAAAGGAATAAAAATTTGGCTATTTCCATACAGTTGGTTGGTGTTGATTAATCAGGCATCCCAATATTTTTAACCATATTTTGTATTTTAATTTGAAAATAAAATAGGTAGAAGACATATTCTAGGCACTTTTTAAAAAAAAGGGAATCTTACACAGAATCCCAGCAGATAAAACAGAAACAATGTGAGCTCCTCTGGTCCCAGAGTATGGAAATGGATTTCCATTTGGTGCCAATAAGGAATTCTGGACGATGTGCGAGCAGGAGACTAACATAATCATAGCTTTGCTTCGGAAAAAAATCAAGGGATTTTTAATCAAAGGGATTAACTCAAGTAGGGAAAAGGTAGAAACAGGAGACTGATGAGAAAATATACTGAAATCATTCAAGTGAGAGGAAGACCAAATGATGAGTTACTGAGAGGAATAGATAGGTGAATAGAAAGATAGATAACCAGGACAGGGAGAGGAGAGAGGACAAAGGACTGACCTTGAGAGGAAACTTGGAGGCAGGGAAAGGAAGAGAAGACCTAGTGTGGTGAAAGAGACAGAGTGAGGGGGAGAGGGGGAGAGGAAGATAGAGTGGGAGAGAGAGAAAGGAAGGGAGTGGGAGGGAGAGGGAAATTCGCCATGTATGTAGGCTAAGGGAGGAGAGACGTTAGGAAAGGGGACTAAGTATGGTGGACACTTCAGGTAGACTGAAGGCTGAGGAGGCTGGAGAACAGTATGTACGCCTAACCAAGAGGAATTTAAGGGGTGGTGATGGGGAACAAGAGAGGTTTCCCTGAGAAAGGAATTTAAGCTAGGACCTGAAATGTGTTGACAAGGTGAATAATTCAGGTGCTGGGAGGGGCGCATCATCACACTGGGGAGAGAAGAGAGAACATACAGAGTGTTGGAATGGAGTGGAGGAGGGCAGAATTTATACCAACTGCTATTTTATTTTCCAAAACTAAAGCTTAGAGAACATGTTTGTCAAAAGTGCCTCCAATATAGTTTACTCACTTAGAACATTATTCAAGGAATGGGGAATAAGAAAAGGCACTCTACCATTTTACTGAAGTATTTGTATCCCCAGTTGAACCAGGTCTACTCTGAACTGGAAGGAGAGGTGTAACAAAAAGATGCAAAGAGTCCTATTTCTTCTACCACACCTTTAAAAAGTTACTTGGGCCTCTGACTCTCTGAAAGATGGTGATGCCTTCACAAACTGGCTACTTTAGCACAGTGGTCTTCAGAAAAGATGACCATCTTAGCCTTGCCCAGAACCTGGGGCATCAACCATTTGGACAGAAAGCATCTCTGTGAGATGATTTGCTCCTGGAGGACATGAATTATGTCTTACGACTCTTTGACTCTCAGTGCTTACTCCTAGTAAGCACACAAGAGCTGTGGGTGAATAAATGGATGAATTAATGAGTATAATATGTGCTACTTTCATCTCTTCAACTCATTCACTATTTAACAAAAATGCTAATTATTAAAAGATTATAGGAGCCAATGTAACACTGATATAAAGATAGTGGCCACCAGAAGTTCTAAGGAGTAGAGGGAAGAAGAGATGGAACCCGGGGTATTTTTAGGTCATTGGGATTGTTCTGCATGATACCGTAGTGAAGGATACAGGCTGTTATACATTTGTCAAAACCAGTAAAACTGTACAGCACTAAGTGTAAACCATAACGTAAAAGACAGACTTTGGTTGGTAGCAATGATTCAATACTGGTTTGTCAACTGTAACAAATGTACCACACTAATGTAAGATTTATTAATAGGAGAAAGCGAGAAGGAGGGAGTGGGCTATATGGGAATCCCCTACATTTTCGATGGAAATTTTCTAATCTAAAATTTCTCTAAAAATAACATTTGTTATTAATTTAAAAGAAGATGACCAAGATTCAATACCTCAGGCCAAATAGATTACTTTCAGCTTGTTCTTCTTGCTCTTCACAATTCTACTACACTGACTAAATATGTTACTGCACTTCTTCTGACAAGATAGAATAACAGAGACTGAGCTTACCCTCCTACTTAATGCAGCCAAACAACGAGCAAAATACATGAAAAAACAGTTTTTGATACACTGAGCATCAGACTAGGTACGACCAGACAAACTCTCCCAATCTGAAGATTTGCAGGAGTTAAGTGTGGTCTTCTCCTCCCGACGCCCAGGAGGACACCTGCCCAGCTCTCTCTCCTTCACCCTTCCAGCCTTATCGCAGCTCTTAAACGAGTTAAGAAGGTTAAGAGCATTTCAGAAGAAAGCCGTGTGCACCGTACCTTCTGCCCTACATCTCCAGGGAATCCTCTTGGACCCTGTAATTTGCAGCAGAGAAGATAAATAAATCAACACATCAGGTCCACAGTAGGAGCGTTTCTTCTTATATTTTTCAGGTTTGATTTATCAGTTAAAAAATTCCTTCTTTTCCATATTTACCTTCACTCCTTTTCGTCCCATACGACCGTAGCCTGGGATGCCGTAATCGCCCTGGGAACACATCAGATCATTTCAGGGTCTCAAAACTGAGAATTAATGGTCATGGTTGCTGGGGAGATCACGGTGTCTGGAGAGATGCCCGGGGGACTGTGTGGTGGAGGGGGTTTGAGTGGTAGCCTTGAACCCTGGGGTGTGCGTGTTCTGGAGTTTCCCTCACTCCCTGGCATGGCCCTGGAAATTCCTTGGCCAGCTCTGGTCTGGCCACTGCAGGAGGCAGAGTGATGATCGTTCAGAAATTGTGGAGTCAGTGGGAATTACTTGCCTGGAAAATTAGGAGCTGATCCAAAGGGCATGAGTGTGGGAGTCCCAAAATAAGAATTACAAATGGCAAATAAACATATGAAAACTGTTATTCCCACTGTAACCATAGGAAATCAAGTGGAATTATATAAATGGCCAATGGACATATGAAAACTGTCATTCCCCCCCACTGATAACCAAAGAAATTCAGTTAGAAACTATAATGAAATACCATTTCTCTGCCTTTCCTTTCTTTTCTCTCTCTCTCTCTTTCAATAAAATTGGTAAAGATGAAAAATAAAACAAAACACTGACAAGCCGCTGCTGCTGTGGACGCCCTGAAGTGAGTTCTCCTTTGCACAACGCATGTGTGTGGTTCAAATCTTCCTCAGGGCACTTTACAACAGAGGCCCAAAGCCCTAATTAAATATGTACATATTTTTTGACCCAACTGTGCTACTTCTAGAAATTCCTATGTAGAAATTTATTATGGTTTTGCTGAAAGATTTAGTTCGGTACAAGAATGTGTACTGCCCTGCTATTTATAACAGCGAAAAACTAGAATCAAACTAAACATCCAACAGAAGAGATAGGTTGAATAAACTAAGATATCTACATTCACTAGACTATTTTGAAGTTGAGTCTGTGATGAAAGTGAGAGCCACTGTGTGTACACTTGGAATGGATTGTCCAAGGCATGGGGCTTTTAACACGGGGAGTCCAGTGGGGGATGATGGACTGTGGATAAGAGGACAAATATGAAAACGTTCTCTCATGAATGATAAGAAATATATAATACTAATACGGGGTGTTAATAATCGGGCGGGTTGGGGAGAAATGCACTGAATGTAAGATATGGGATAAATATTACTATTAATATATGCACAAATATTTTGACAATGCTCTTTCCTGGCTTGTAACAAATGCTTCACAACGATGAAAGATGGTGGTGGTAGGGAGATGTATGGGAGCCCTGTATGATGATGTGCATGCTTGTTTTGTAAGTTCACAAATTTTACTGTACAATTATTGTTTATATATGTTCGTGTATGAATGATATATTTCAATAAAATTTTATTTAAAAAGACAGTGCTGAGGAAAAGTTTAATGACATGGAAATGCATTTGAGATGCATTATTGTTAAGAGGGAAAAATTGACTACAAAGAGTATACTGCAATGATTTTACTTTTGGTATCTCCAGAATATAAACGATAAATATCACAAATGGTAGGACTATGAGTAATTCTTCTTACTCCTTTCTTCCTTTTTGTGCCTGGTAGATTTTCTATCATGTCTGTGAATAATTTTTGTAAAAGGAATGAAAAATCGCTTCTCTGTTGGCTTCTCAGGGGGATGAGGCCGTGGTACAGCCAGGGCCACAGAGCAGGTGCAAGCTTGGAGAAGCGATGCCCGCCTCTGGCTGAATCTCCTATTTCTTGTTGGCTCTGGGGGGGTCTTTCTATATGGGGAAAGAAGTGAGGGGAGCTGTTTTTCCTCTGCCATGTGTTGGTATGGCCGTCCCGGTGTTGAAATGTCCTGTTCTAAGGCATCCAGGGCCCTCTGCATTCTCCTCCCCGTCCTTTCCCTCTCACCGTAGCAGAGAGCCTGCCATAGGAAGGGAGCTACGGAGGAGAAACACCCCATATCCTCCCAAATGCTGAAACCCCTCCCATCCCCCGGAGCCGTAGGGTGACGCTGCCACCTGTCCCCTGGTCTGAAGACCGAGCCCTTGGAGCTGGGAAAGGCTAAGGGTTCCCAAACCTCATACCTGTTTTCCCTGTGGTCCAGCTTGCCCTGCTGGCCCTTGGTCTCCAGGAATTCCAGGTTCTCCCTAATAAGTGAGACCAGCAGAGCTTTAGATCAGGGAAACCCAGACCCAGGTCCACCATGGGAGGTTCTGCCCACCAGCTGGGGAGACCCGAGACTCTTTGTGAAGATACAGAACTCAGTGAAAGGGGAAGGAAGAACGATCTTCCCAAAGGCAAGCAGAAAGCACCGTTTCCAGCAAGGGCAAGGGCGGGACTCAAACCCTGCCTTCCTGGCGTTATGAAAGGGCTGAAGGAGAAGGCTCCAGAGGCAGCGGATTCGTTTGCTGATTCATTTGCCATTCAGCAGTTATTTACTGTCCTGGAAAATGAACAGTGTTGAGCACAGTAGCCATGGTCTTGCCACAAAGCACACGCCAGCTGGGAAGAGGGACAGGCAAACCACTACGATATCGAGTGGTAAAGGTCAGCATGTCATGGGAGCAAAGAGGAGCCTAAGTCAGATTCAGTGGGTGGGGAGGCTGCCTCACCTACAGGAGTGGGGAAACTGAGGCCTGGCGGATGAGCCGTGTGAGTAGAAGGAGGGAGGGAGGGGTATGAGTGAGCCAGGTGGAAGAGAGGCCCTGATGAAACACCTGGGGCAGCATGCTCCAGGAACTGAGAATGCCGACTCTGGCTGCAGGGGTGGAGGGCGGCGGGCGTGGAGGGTGGGCAGCAGGCGTGGAGGGCGGCAGGCGTGGAGCGTGGCAGGCATGGAGCATGGCAGGCGTGGAGGGCGGCAGGCGTGGAGGGCAGCAGGTGTGAGGTCCTTCAGAGCTGGAGGCCCTGGGTCACTTCAGGTCACAGGCTCATGACGCTGGCCTGGTGCAGGGAGCACTGGAAGCCTGCACGCCTGGAGGTGAGGTCCTAGCTAGCCCAACGATTTGCTCTCTGACAATCTCCAAAAGGAGCCCTCTCAGAACTGGCAGGTCAAGAGCCAGCTCTTTTTAGTGCCTTTGCCACCAAGTGCATTCATGCGTTCAGAAAATCTGGTAGTTGAAGAGATGTTCAGAGTTGTTTCACGATGGTAAGGTTATCTTATAAGGGGGGAAAGTTTCACGGAGGAAGTGCTTAGTTAGAGACTTTTTGCTCAGGGAAGGAAGAGAACTTATTAGCAGAAAGCTGTGGTCTATTGACAGTGCCTGAAGTCAAGCAAGTGAGGAATTAATGTGAAAACCAGGAAGAGAATGGTGGTGTTTTGCTTTCAGAATTTTAAATAGTTGAGACAGCACTTACTTTTTTCCCTAAAAGTCCAGGTCTTCCAAGGCTCCCCTTAGATCCCTCAGGCCCAGGAGAACCCTGAAAGAAAATAGGAGATACAAATGTTGGCATGGCAGAGATTCTTGGGAAATCCACTAGAAACCTCTGCCTTTTCATCACGTCAGTTCAGGAGCTCCTTGACGCCTCCTTCACAAGAGAGCGAGGCACCAGGGGAGAGAGACAGCGGGGCTGAAAACCAGGTGGCTCAGGTTACAGCCCCGTGAGAGGACCACAAATCTATCTGCAGGAACATCACTAGCTCATATGGTGCCTTTGTGAGAAACAGAAAAGGTGCCCTTTACCTGACGTACTTTATTTCCAGTATGGGAAATTTGTTGTAATATACTGATTTTGTTAGAACAAGACATTCTGCTGCCACTAGACCTTTTGTGCCCTCCACTACATACATGTACATAACAGTACACAGAATTTGCTTCTGTTTCTCATCTAATATGGGTGAAAGTGTCTTTCACAAATACACTGGAAGGATAGATAACTGAGCAAATAGCATATCCCTTCCCTTCTGAACTCTAGCCTACCAAGCTAAAGAACTGAATAGATTCAGAACTTTTGTATGAATCCCTCATCATTCAAGTTCTAATTACTCACTGTTGGAAATCAGGAACCAAGTAGGTTCAGATGAAGAGTTCAAGGGCTGGACATAGGAATCAAATAAATCTGGAGGGCAGGGGATCTTTGTAGAGTAAATTTTAAATATCTATCACTAGTGGAGATACAAGTGGCAGAAATAACTTTTAAAAGTTAGAAAAGCCACGATAATGTAGCAGGTTTTGGAGGAAATGGTTACAATCCAGCAATCTGTGTATTTCTCCAAAATCTTTCTTTAGACTGAGGAAATAAATCTTTCCGAGTAAAACCCATGTGAAGGAGAAAGAGGTGTGATTAAACTACAGACCAGGAATCTGAGCGGTGCTAAAAATTTACCTCCTGTTAATCCAAAAATGAAATAATCCGCCAGTGGATAATGTAAAACAACCAATATGTGGAGACATTTCTGAAGTCAGTAAGAGGAAAATTAAGGTGGAGGGTCATTTGTTACAATGTCTCAGAGTTACTCACCTGAGGTCCTTTAGGTCCCTCGCTTCCCTCTTCTCCTCTAGGGCCTGGGTTTCCATTTAATCCCTTTTGTGTTAATAAAAGAGCACAGGTGTTAATGAGAAACTTATCTTCTTAGTCAGTGTTTTTGAAACACACCCATGGGAAAGGAATGAACCAACCATTCAAGTAGCCTCTTGCTTAAATGTTAAAAGGCAGAAAACCAAACCATGAGACAGAGCCTTTGATAGGGAAGGGAACTGGAGGCAGACCCAGGCGCAGTGGTACAGGTCTTTCTAAGGAACGTCCTGCCTATATATGACCTTCATCCTTCTCTTACAGGGAGAAATAAAAAGGCCAAAGAAATAGAAGATCCCAACAAATCATCACAAGTGAAGAGATTGAACTAGTCATCTAAAACCTCACAAAGATGAAAAGCCAGGGACCAGACGGCTTCACAGGTGATTCTACCAGTCATTCAAAGACGATCTAATATCAATATTGCTCAACTTCTTCCAAAACTAGCCACCATCATGCTAGTATCAAAACCAAATAAAGATACTACAAAAAAAGAAAGTTACAGACCAATATCCCTAACGAATATAGACACAAAAGTCCCTAACAAAATACTTGCAAACAGAAATCCAAAAGCACATTAAAAGAATTATATACCACAATCAAGTGCGTTTTATCCCAAGTATGCAAGGGTGGTTCAACACAAGGAAATCAATTGTATAATAAACCACATTCATAAATTGAAGAAAAAAAATCATATGATCCTCTTTATTAATGCAGAAAAGGCACTTGATAAAACACAACATCCTTTCTTGATAAGAACATACCAAAAGAGGACTAGGAGGAGCTGTCTCAATATGGTGAAGTGCATGTGTGAAAAACCTACAGCTAGCATTGTACTCAATAGTGAAAGACAACGCTTTCCTGCTGAGATCAGGAACAAGACAAGGATGCCCACTGTCTCCATTATTATTGAATATTGTGCTAGAAATTCTAACTAGAGCAATTAGGTTAGATAAAGAAATAAAATGCACCCAAATAGCAGAGGAAGAAGCAAAATTTTCGCTATTTGCTGATAATATGACCCTATATCTAGAATCTCCTGAAAAATCCACAAAAAAAGCTACTAGAATAGACAAGTTCAGCTAAGTGGTGGGATACAAGATTAATACACAAAAATCAATAGCATTTTTATACACTACTGATGTGCAATATGAGGAGAAAATCAGAAAAAAATTAATTTATTATATAATAACTACTGACATGATCAAATATTTAGGAATAAACTTAACCAAGGACATAAAAGACCTGGATTCAGAAAACTACAAAACATTGCTAAAAGAAACTGAAGAAGACTTAAATAAATGGAAAGACATTCTGTGTTCATGGATTGGAAGACTTAATATCATTAAGATGTCAATTCTATCCAATCTGATTTATAGATTCAATGCAATTCCAATAAAAATGTCAATATCTTTTTGTTACAGAAATTGAAAAGCCAATAATCAAATTTATTTGGAAGTGTAAGGGTCCTGAATAACCAAAAATGTCTTTAAAAAGAAGAACAAAGTTGGAGAACTCTCACTTTTTGATTTTAAAATATATTACTTAGCTATAGTGGTAAAAACAACATGGTTTTGGCATAAAGACACACACATTGACCAATGGAACTGAACTGGGAACTCAGAAATAGACCCCCACATCTATAACCAAGTGATTTTTGACAAGGCTGTTAAGAACAGTCTATTCAACAAATGGTGCTGGGAGAACTGGATATCCATATCCACATGAAAGAAAGAGGACCCCTAACTCATACCTTATGCAAAAATTAACTAAAAATAGATCAAGGGTGGGGATTATGTCCATAAAACTCAGAAGAAAATGTAGGGAAACATCTTCAAGATCTAGCGGTAGGTGGTAGTTTCTTAAACCTGACACCCAAAGCAAGAGCAATCAAAGAAAAAATAGATAAATGGAACTTCCCCAAAATTAAACATTTTTTCACCTCACAGGACTTTCTCAAAAGGGTGAAGAGGCAGCCAACTAAATGAAAGAAAATGTTTGGCAATCACATATCTGATAAGTGTTTACTATCTATGATATATAAAGAGATCATACAACTCAACAATAAAAAGGCAAACTATCCCATTTAAAAAGGGGCAAAAGACTTGAAAAGACAAATAATTGTCCAAGGAAGAAATAAAAATGGCAAAGAAACACATGAAAAAATGTTCAACATCACTAGTGATTAGGGAAATGCAAATCTAAACTACAACAAAATATCATTTCATACCTATTAGATGGGCCACTATTAAAAAGTCAGAAAACTGCAAATGTTGGAGAGGATAAGAAGAGATAGGAACGCTTATTCACTCTTGGTGGGAATGGTACAGCCCCTGTGGAGGACTGTTTGGCAGTTCCTAAGGAAGCTGAATATAGACTTGCCACGTGACCCTGCAACACCACTACGGGGTATATACCAGAAGAACTGAGAGTGGTGACACGAACGGACATCTGCACACCCATGTTCACAGCGGCATTATTCACAATTGCCAGAAGATGGCAACAACCCAGGTGTCCATCAACTGATGAATGGATTAAAAAAAAAACAACTGTGGTGTATGTACACAATGGAATATTACGCAGCTGTAAGAAGAAATAAAGTCGTGAAGCACATGACAACAGGGAAGAAGCTGGAGGACATTATGTTGAGTGAAGCAGCCAGACACAGGAGGACAAATACTGTATTACTGCGCTGTTATGAATGAAATATAAACTCATGAAGTTAATAATTAGAATACAGGTCACCAGAAAATAGAACGAGGGTAGAGAATGGAAAGCTGATGGTCAATCTATGTATAATTGGCTAAAAGGCTGTTTGTAAATCTTTGGAAAGGAATGGAAATAGTGAGAGCACATCACGCTGTTTGCGACTAGCAGAGCTATTAGGTGGGTATGAAGGGAAAGTCTAATAACATAAATATTACTAGAAGGAAAGCTAAAAAATGTAACATGGGACTGTATAACATAGTGAAACCTCGTGTAAAATGTAAATATGGGTGATATTGCATCTATAAGACTGTTTTTACAAAATATAAAAACAACAAACTGAGGAGAAGGAAACAATAGCAGTCACGTACGGCAGGGGAAGCATAGAGAGACTGAGAGGTGATGAGTTTTCTTTGTGTTGTTGGTTGGTTGGTTGATTTTTGTTTTTTATTATTATTATTACTAGAATAGCAAAAGTGCTCTAAAAATGATTGGAGTGATGAAGGCACAATTGTGTGATTGCACCAAGTGAGGAACAGTGATTGTGCACTTTGGGTGGATTCGTGCTTTATTAATATGCCTCAGTCATGTTGCTCGGTTAAGCAAGCCTCGATTATTTGTTTCCACACAGCTGTCCCGGCCTTCCTCGCGTCAGGACCACCCGGCGTCACTTGTGGGCACTCCGCTCGCGTCCCGACAGTACCTGCGGCCCTGGCACCCCGTCCGCTCCCGGCGCTCCTCCAGCTCCTGGGCTGCCGGGCACGCCCTGCGGGATGAGAGTTCGGGGTCAGGGCTCCTCCGTCAGGGCCACCTGGTTTCCCTGCGTGGCACCTGACGCCGTTTTTGCATCTCCTGGCTCTTAGGCTCCGAGGCACCTGTGCTTGCTTAGGACTTTCCTCGCCTCTGCGACCTCAGGAGTAAGCACCTCCGTTTTCCATCCTGATAAAGGGTTTTACTCTCCTGCAGGCGATTCCAAATGCACGTGGAGAGCAGGTAATCGCAGGCCACCTGGTCGTCCAGCTCCTGCTCCTCAGCCAGGTCTCCTCGGGGGACCTTCGTCTCAGGCCAGGCCGCCCTCTCCTGGCCGCTGAACTGAGGGGCAGTGTGCGCCCCCACCAGTCGAGGGGACCATGTCCAGCGCACAGCCTTTTAAACGCGGCGTTGAGGGGCGCTGTGACCCCCACACCAGCCCAGGGGGCCAGGCCCACAGCCGGCTCCCCGAAATCCCTTTTAAGGGCCCGTACCTACCCTCACCGCGTGCAGGCGAGGGCTCCCCTCCCACCTAGCACAGGGAGACGGGTACTCACCGGCTCCCCCGGGGGCCCCCTGTGGCCGGCTCTTCCCTGCAACAGAGAGGCCAGCGTCAGGGGGCGGCGTCTGGACGCAGGGGCTGCTGCGAGGCAAGCCGGCATCGCTCGGCCCCCACACGCACCTGGCCCCACAGCTCAGCCCCCACAGCTCAGCCCCCCCACCTCAGCCCCCACAGCTCAGCCCTCCCACACCTCAGCCCCCACAGCTCAGCCCTCCCACACCTCAGCCCCCACAGCTCAGCCCTCCCACACCTCAGCCCCCACAACTCAGCCCCTCCACACCTCAGCCACCACACCTCAGCTCCCCCACACCTCAGGCCCATACCTCAGCCCCCACACCTCAGCCCCCCCCACACCTCAGCCCCCCCACACCTCAGCCCCACCACCTCAGCCCCACACCTCAGCCTCCCCCCACACCTCAGCCCACACACCTCAGCTCCCACACACCTCAGCTCCCCCCACACCTCAGCTCCCCCACACACCTCAGCTCCCCCACCTCAGCTCCCCCCACACCTCAGCCCCCCCACACCTCAGCCCCCACACCTCAGCTCCCCACACACCTCAGCCCCCACACACCTCAGCACTCAGGCCCCCCACATCCGACTGGCGTACGCGGGGAGCAGCCCACGGCAAGGCGTTCCGAGGCGCTCTCCACGGATGAGCTCCCACCCTGGTGCTGAGTCGCAGCCCACCTTTTGGGGCTGAGCAAACCAACCTAAAGTCGTCACAGACCCCGCCCAAGGACTGACAAGCCCTGGCAGGGATCCCCGAGACCGTGGAGAGTCCCGTCATCTCCAGATCTCTCTCTCTCTCTCTCCCTCTCCCTCTCCTTCTCCCTCTCCCTCTCCCTCTCTCCCTTTCCCTCTCCCTCTCTCCCCCTCCCCACTCCCCCTCCCCTCCCCCTCCCCTCCCCCTCCCCCTCCCCCTCCCCCTCCCACTCCCCCTCCCCCTCCCTCTCAGAAACAAACACTTGTCAGGGTCATTGCTCAAATGGGCCCAGTGGGGTCTGCGTCGATAACATTCGACAAGAGGGAAGGACTGAGGGGTCTGCGGACCACGCGATGGTCCAAACGCCACGGTGGGCTCCTCCAAAACCAGGCTGGCCCTGGAGCCACACGATGACCCAAACGCCACGGTGGTCTCCTCGAGGGCCAGGCTGGCCCCGAAGCCACACGATGACCCAGATGCCACCAGCAGGCTCCCCGAAGGCCAGGCTGGCCCCGAAGCCACACGATGACCCAGATGCCACCAGCGGGCTCCCCGAGGGCCAGGCCGGCCCTGAAGTGGGCCCTGCACTGCCCAGCTCCGTTCTGCCTGGCCACCGTCTCCGTCACACCCTCTCCCTTCCAGGGGGCAGCCAAGCGGATGCTCCAGGCCCAGGTCCCAGCTTCTTTCCCCCTAAGCAGCAGTGACAAAATCTGACCCCTTTCCCCTCTGCAAGAGCGCCATGGACCACCTCAGCCCACCCACTCACGTTGTGTTGGGACAAACAACTATGATTACTTTAGGTTCAAAACAAATACTTTTCAAGTTTCCTTACTTTCATTCATTCACTCATTCATCATTCACTCACGCATTCCCTCGTTCATTCAGAAAGGTAGCCAAGGAAATTATTGAAGAGCCACTCTTTTCTTTCAACTGCCTGCTTCTGAAGTGCCTCAGGCTGCCTGACCCAGCGTCACCTCCACCAGGTGGGCTAGCAGTTAGAATTGTTCCACTGAGCTTCTGCCCCTTGGTTTCAGCTTCTCTCTGCTTTTAAAATGCAAATATCCTCTGGGAAAAGTTCCCTACTGTAACTCCTCAGCTGTTTCCACCTTGATGTGACGAGATTGTCAGCTCTCCTGACACATGAAGAGAGAAGAAGTGATAAACAAAGGCTGCTGCACTGTTTCCATGGAATCCCAGTTCTGTCTCCACCAAAGAGCAAGAATCCTGTAGTGTTTACTCTGTGTAACGGACAGGGTAGCACCATGGCCTTAGAGTCAGGCCATCTGCAGCTCAGCTCTGCGTGTAAACCCTGTGTGGCACGGAGCAATTCTACAGCAAGACAGCCCACGTTCAAACCCCACCTCTGCCCCTTACTAGCTCTTGTGGTTTTCCTTGGTTTTCTCATCTGTAAACCGGACATAACAGTAGTACCTACCTCACAGATTTGTTACAGGGATTAAATGAATTAATATTTCAAAATGATCTGGTCAGGGCCTGGCATAAAACAGGTGCCACGCACGTAGAAATTGTATTATTTGTAAGTATTGTCTGGATGTGGCAGGCAAAAGCAAAGGACCCAGACCGTGATTTCATTGCTTTGGATCACCTGCTGAAACAACTAATTTACATAAAATGAAATTCCGTCTCACGGGAGGCAATGTCGTGGCTGTGCTTGCAGTGCTTAGAATTTGTCATCCTGAAAAGATCCTTTGACCCTCGTGGAGAATGGCGGGGAGAGAGCAGAAAAGCTTGATATGGTTTTATCTCCATGTTGCTGTGTTTGATCCGGGAGAAGAGATGATGAAGGAGGAGATGGGAGGTGAAGGGGAGGGAGTAAAGTCGGGTGGGAGAGAGGGTTGAGAGCCTCTTGTCTTTGGCATGATTTAAAAGCACTGGACTTGATTGTGAAGTATTAGCCTCTAACCCAACCCTGACATCTCTTTTAAAAAAGTGCCTGATAGATGTGACAGTTAATAAAGTTATTTCAAACTAAAAGAATTTTTTTCTCTCTTAAACCAACAAAAGTACACAGACACTTATCTTTAAAATTTATAGCATTTAGGTCATCTTGCTGCCCTACTGCTTCCTCTGATTATAATTTCCATCTCTTGCATGGAGAAGAGGGCAAAGCCCCAAGGAATTTCACCAGAAGCCAGGGAAACCTAATACATCTAATTGGAGCGCCTTTCCCAAAAGAGCTATGATTCAAGATAAACACAGACAAGAGGGATAAAACACATTCCTTCTCTATTTCTCAAAGGGGAAAGCCAAGTCGGCCACCATCTTCGAAGTGAGGAGAACATTCCAAATGTGTAGTAGACAAGAAAGCCAAGAATAGAGAATATAGAGTTTCCTCTTGAACAGAACTCAAGGCCAAATCTAGGACCTCCTAACATCCTTCTCTTTTTACCATCTCCACGCTGAGCGCGTTAGAGGAGTTTCTAGCACAATCTAAATAGCATCGCCAACTTCAATAGTCCACAAAGGGGAAGCGATTTCTTGATCGTTTCTGCAAAAGATGGGGAAATCCTGTGGCCCTGGGTTTTTTTTTTCTGTAATACGTTTGGTATCACCTGGGATGTTATAGAGTTGCTGTAGGACCCCTAAAGTTGCTACTAGTTTGGCCTTCATCTCCAGGGTTGGGGGCTGGTAAGGAAGACTTTGTTTTGGATTTGTCTTTCCCTTTGATCCAGGTGAAGAGAAAGAAATTATGTGTACCCAGTCTGTAATATTCTTGTGTAAGCTCAAAGATGCTAAGCCCCTGGAGGACTCTTCAAAGATGCTTGACAGCCCCTGGAAGGTGGCCAGGGAAGGGACGGCTGTACCCCACAGCCTCTCCAGCCGGGGTGACGTGTCCCCCCAAGGGCACTTGGCTGTCTCCAGAGACATTTTTGACTGTCACAGCTTGGGGAGAGGAGCGTATGCTTCTGTCATCTAGTAGGTAGACACCACCGGATGCTGTCGAACATTCTATAAGACACAGAGTGGCTTCTCCCTACAAGGAATTTTCCAGCAATACTGCCAAGATGGAGGAGGCCTGCAGATGCTTCAGTCCCCGGGTGAGCTGACTCTGCAGTGCGCAAATGTTCTGAAAGCCTTGTGGCCTCATGAGGTGATAAGGAAGGGAAATAAACATGCACAGAAAGACTTACCCTGCCTCCTCGGGAGCCAGGACTGCCCGGCGTGCCCTGTTGTCCGGGTCTACCCTAAAAAGGCAATCGTTTCCTTAAGATCGTAAGGAATCACTTTCGAAGGCATCAGCTTCAAAACCTCAAGCACTACTAAAATAACACAAATACGCTCATGCCTATTAACGTTATCAGTTATCCAGCCGTTGAAGAGGAAAACAGCATGCACTGCTATTACAAGGTTTCCCATGTAACACCACTTCCAGAAACTTAATGATTTTTTCCATATCAGTGTAACCTATTACGAAAGGACTTAAAAAAAATTAAGGCTCTTTTTAATGTGGATTTAGGGAGAAGTTTTTTTCATGTACAGAAGTGTTATACACTTTACTGAATAATGCATTTCACTTAGGCATCGTGAAAGCCTCAGCTCAATAACAGAATTAATCAACTTAAATATGCAAAATAAATCAGTTACTTGTCTTCCTTGTCCGCCTTGGGAGCCCTTTTGTCCTTCCACGTTACTGTTTTGTCCTGGATTACCCTAGAGGAAGAATTAGCAAGTATTTCACAATCAGGTCACACCAGCTCCCCGCAACACACACACACACACACAAAATGATACAATATTCAAGTTCTGAGTTCCTTTGGACTAAGGAAAAAGGGGTGTGAAAAAATTCTCCAGTTTCGAAACTCATAGGACTTTTAGAAAAAAATGAAAGTACTACTTCCCTAAGTTTAAACGGAATTTGCTGGTAACTGAAGAATTGCAAGGACTCTTGCTGAGCCACGGTGATTTTCCCTTCTCCATAATGGTCCACCCTCATGGATGTACTGGTCCAAACATTCCATGTCCCTTCCTCAAATATTTAATAAGAATCCCCTGTAATCTAATGTAAATAAGGAAATGGCAGATCTGTAAGTTTAGAAGCCCAGTAACTGAAACGACGGTAATTTCCACTGGGGGATATAAAAGTCTTAACGTACTAGAAGGGTTAATAAATTTGAGCTTTATTTCCCCATTTTGGATCTTCAGTAATATTCCCTAATAAAGTCTAGATGAGATGCAGACAGATTTTCCCAAACATCTAAGCCTCAGGGAATACCTACCACCACCACTCCCAAGTCAAGCAGTCTTAGAGGTTATTAGCAGAAGACACAAAGCAGGAGGGGAGACAACTGTGGAGCTACAAAACAATTCAGAGCCAACTGGGCCCCAGGACTTACAGGATCTCCGGGGAAGCCCTTCTCCCCATGGCCCCCAGGGCGGCCTCTGGACCCTGGTCTGCCCTGAAAAGAGTAAAATGAGCTTAGTTAGCTGGCAGGAGGAGTTCATAATGACCTCAAGACGTCGGGTGTGCATGTGTGTGTGCGTGTGTGTGTGCGCGTATGTGTGTGCTTGAAATCAACCAGATAGATTGCTCTACTTTCTCCCATCAAAGCCAGGGCCCCTCAGAATTCTCAAGCAATCTTAGCCTACTTTTAAGTTATGGTCAGGATGATCTTCTGTGTGGCTGAGAAATTGGAAAACTTCATAGTGCTTTCCCAAAGAACTTTCTGCAATGATGGAAATGCTCTGTAATGTACTGCCCATATGGTAGCCATTACTCAAACATGCCTCTTGAGCTCTTGAAATGTGGCTAGTGCAACTGAGGACCTGGATTTTTTATTTCATTTGATTTTAATTAATTTAGATTTAAATAACAAGATGTGACTAATGGCTACTGGACACCCCAATCTCATAACGGCTGACATCTATATTTCAATTGCCCACTGGAAACTTTTACAGAGATTTCCCATTGTCATATCAAACCCAACTGGTCTCCAACCACATGTGACCTGGATGGGACCCCATCGTATCTTTGATTGACTCCCCATCTCTTGCTCCTATCTGTGTCCCAGGGCGGGGTGAGGCGAGCAAGGCAGCTAGGGTGCCACGTTTAAGGGTGCTCACTCTTTGCATCACCCCGGGCCCCGGTCTTGGCAGGTGCTTAATTGGGCTCGCAGCTGCTCTCGTAGGTTGCTCTGCCTGAAGGCTGCGTTGCTTCTCGCCTCGGTTCCGCAGACCCGCCCCCCCTCGCCCCCAGGTCACCTCCACCACATCTTCCACAGGATGCCAAGTCATCTTCCTACGTGCCTTCCTGACCTGTGCCTCTCTGCCGGGAACCCCCTTCCTCTACGTCGGCACCGGCCTCATTCTCGCTCTTCAGCTCGGGGGCCACTTCCTAGGGGAGGGTCTCCTGAGCTGCCCACCCTCCCACCAGCTGAGGTAGAGGCCCCTCTGGGCCCCCACACACCGCCCCATCATGATGTGGGGTGAACTGTGGGATTCTTGAAGATAAGCCTGGGTGGCTGAGCTCTGATACTTTAGCCGTGCCAGGTGCTCAAAAACTGATAATAACAGAAAAATAGAGATGTTTGGAGATAAACATGCACATGTAAGTGCATGTCGAAATGAATTTAAAAGAGAAAATATTATAGTGATTTGCTATACCAATGGTACCAAAATAATTTTGTCTCTCTCTCTTACTTTTAAAAATATTTTTGGATGCAATAAAAAGAACACAGAAGCTATTGCCAGGCAAAAGTATTTATTATCAGACTTAAAAACATGCTCACTGAAGAGCATTGCATGCTTTGAATTTTCTAGCTGGAAATTCTTGAAAATTACATAGTGACCCTCTTGCTTCGAACTGGCAAGCAGCATGGACTCATGGTAAAAGGCCTTCACTATTTGCTTGAAGGACCTTCTGGTTTATTCCCCAAACCATGGACATGCAGTGATGAAGATGGTTTCTGTAACAGAGTCTCCTACTTTCATGTATTGAAAAGCGTTACCTGGGATCCTGGATCACCTTTTTCTCCCTTCTTTCCAGGATATCCATGAAAGCCCTAAAAGAAGACAAAGAAAACAGAACACCCTTTAATTTTTTTTTTTTTTAACCATCAACTACATGACACTTCCATGGTGCTTGAAGGAAGGCAGCTTACCTCTTCGCCATCTATTCCATCAATCCCGTTTTCTGCATCCTCTCCCTGAGAGAAAACAATGGAGAGAAACCAAGTAAAAAGGGCTCTCTGCCAAGTTCTTATTGGGAAACCAATCCCATAAGGAAATTAAATTTTACTGGGAAGAAACAGTACCTTATGTCCAGAAAATCCTTTGAGTCCCTGGAAAAGATTTAGTATCACTTACTGGTGTTTCAGAAACAGAATGTGGATCTAAAGACAGAGCAGGAGGGCCAGGTACCCTAATGTGAATTATTATATATTCCTTCAGTCGCTTCTAATTACACAACCACAATGAAACTATAGATGGAATTTTTTTAAGTGTCTCTTTATATTTATTTCATAGAATTTTAATATGTTTGATTTTTTTTACACTTTTTTCTCTCTCTATTTTTTAAATGCTACATTCAAAAAATATAATTTAGGGAAACGGACTTGGCCCAGTGGTTAGGGCATCCGTCTACCACATGGGAGGTTCGCGGTTCAGACCCCCGGCCTCCTTGACCTGTGTGGAGCTGGCCATGTGCAGTGCTGATGCACGCAAGGAGTGCCCTGCCACGCAGCGGTGTCCCCCACGTAGGGGAGCCCCATGTGCAAGGAGTGTGCCCCCTAGGGAGAGCCGCCCAGCGCGAGAGAGGGTGCAGCCTGCCCAGGAATGGTGCCGCCCACACTTCCCGTGCCGCTTACGACAACCGAAGCAGACAAAGATACGAGATGCAGCGGATGGACACAGAGAACGGACAGCCGGGGGTGGGGGTGGGGGTGGGGGTTGAATTAAATAAATAATAAATCTTTAAAAATATATATATATATATATATAATTTAATTTACACTCACAACTCCTTGAGATAATTAAGAAGCAGAAGTCACATGCAGATGGGGAAGTTAAGAAATCCAGCTGGAGGAAAGGAAAGAGGGGAAAGCGACTGAAGAGAGAAAACAGGAGGCGGGGAGGAAGGCGAGCGCGAGAGAGGAGGCTACCAGGCCCCGACGTACCGGTCCCCGCGGCCCCTACCTTTAGACCCTGCTGCCCTGGACATCCCGCAATCCCTCTCTGTCCTTCGGGTCCGGTGTCTCCTCGCTGCCCCTAAGGAAAGGAACGCAAACTGGTGTCCAAAGCAATTCTTTCATCACTTTTTGCCACTTCTTGTAGAAAAATTAAGCAGAGTGTGGGGGCGTTCCGAGTGTCCACCTGCTCGTTGGTTGTGATCTGCATTTCCCCTACATTCAAACATCGCCCCGTCAACCTCCAGGGCTGCCCTCGGGACCCAAGGTCACAGAAAAGCCCCTGGCTTCCCTGGGCCCATCAGGCAACGCGGGGGAGGCTCAGAAGCTCTCCGCTTCCCACCCCACGGGCGTGACCTGTGCCCAGAGCTGACCTACCGCTGCTCTGGAAAAGCCAACTTCGCCACCAGCAGAAAAGCAAGTGGGCGCCCCGGGACTAGAGGCTATGGGGGCGACACAAGGGCCAGCCCGTGAGGCGAGCGGGTCCTCCCGCGGCCAGAGCCCCCGGGCAGGGCAAACCAGCTGGGGCAAGGACATGCCACCCGTGCCCAGCCTGCTCCTCCCAGGAAACGTCTAAGCCCCGGGATCCCGGCAAAAGGCATTCCGCAGGTCGGCCGTCGCGTCCCGGGCCTGGCGCGTCCCGTGCCTGGCGCAGGGCTGGCGCAGGGCTGGCGCCAGGCAGGGGCTCACCGCCGGCTACGTGAACTAGTGCTGACTCGGCAGCGAGCTTGATGCTGTCCTCCGTGGTGTGTGAGAGGAGACGTGAATTCCCTTTTCCTGGTTTGGCTTATTTATCCCGAGGATTATGCCCAGTGAAAGCAGCAGGCCTTGCCCAGTGCCAGGGATGGCCGAGGGCATCTAAATCTCAGGGCCCCCACACCAGCCCACCAGCCACCGCCAAAGCACCCCGAGACGCCCCTGCGTGTCCAGGACGGCTGCCTCAGGACTGTCCCCTTAGCGGGGGCGTGGGAGCCGCCCAGCAGTCCAAGGAATTTGTAAATGTTTACAGAGGGAGACACTGCAGGTCAAGCGGGCTGCTCCACTGCAGGTCAAGCGGGCTGCTCCGTGCCCCGCGGGCAGCCCCGCGCCCGACGCCAGCCCAGGATAATGCCCCCGACAGAGGCCGGCTCTGTTCCAGCGGTGGACCCCCGAGCTGCGAGTCAGGACTCTCCCAGCGCCAAGGGGAGTCCCCTGGTCTCTGCTCCTCCAAATCTAGCCCCGCGGCTTGACCGGTGACCCTGGTTCTGCCTCTTTCTGGCTTGAGAGCCAACGCCCAGGCCTGGAACCGCCGTGCGGCAGTGACCCCCGCCACCTCCGGGACGCTGTGCCTGCCCCCCTGCCCCGGAGAGTGTGAGCGCCGCTGGCCCCGGCCTTGTCCGGGGCCCTGGAAGCGAGCCCGCGGGGGCCTGCTGGGCAGGGAAGGGGCACGCCGCCGAGAAACACGCGGGAAGCGTGGGAAAGCGGGTCCCCTTCCCCCCAAACACAGCTCCCTTCTCAAAAACAAAAGCAGAAAAGAGACATAGAAACAGAGGCCCACTGTCCCCTCTGTCGAGAAACACCGTTGGTCATGAAAAGCAGTAAGCCGCGGGTGGCCGCACGGAACTTACGGGGTCGCCGTCCTCTCCGCGGTGCCCTCTGCTGCCCTTCAGGCCGCGGGAGCCCTGGAAGGAAACGGTCGAATCAGGCTGCAGCCTCGCCTCGCACTCGGGACCCTCGGGCCTGGCAGGCAGGGGCCACCTCCGACAGTGTGCTTCTGGCATCCCTGCAGCCCCTCTGCGGGTCAGCCCCTGGTGCCCGAGGCCGCCGGCCTGCTCTGAGTCTGGATCCTTTTATTTTCTTCCACTTCTCCGCACTCGAGGAAGGGTAAGCGCGTCTTCCAACAAGCTCCCCCCCGTTTACAGGGCAGCTCCTGTCCTCGGCCACGGGCAGGCTCCTGGCGGCCCCCCGCAGGGGCGCGCTCTCTGCTCAGCACACCTGGGTGAGGTTTGCATAATTCTAATATTGACCCAGGTGAGGGCATGAGAGAGGAAACTGCGCTTCGCACACGTCACGATGCATTAGAAAGCAAAATACAAACTGGCCCGCCACAAAGGTGGGCAGTGCAGAACTCACGAGCAAGTGCCATATTTGCACTCTCTTTTTTTAGCCCTCTTGTTCACTGGGAGATCTAAAACGTATTTGAGGGAAGCGGACTTGGCCCAGTGGTTAGGGCGTCTGCCTACCACATGGGAGGTCCAGGGTTCAAACCTCGTGCCTCCTTGACCTGTGTGGAGCTGGCCCATGCGCAGTGCTGATGGGCTCAAGGAGTGCCCTGCCACGCAGGGGTGTCCCCCACGTAGGGGAGCCCCAGGTGCAAGGAGTGCGCCCCGTAAGGAGAACCGCCCAGTGCTAAAGAAAGTGCAGCCTGCCCAGGAATGGCGCTGCACACACGGAGAGCTGACACAACAAGATGATGTAACAAAAAGAAACACAGATTCCCGTGCCGCTGACAACAACAGAAGCAGACAAAGAAGACAAAGCAAATAGACACAGAGAACAGACAACTGGGGGCGGGGGAAGGGGAGAGAAATAAAATTTTTTAAAAAATTAAATAAAACATATTTGAAAATGTGCACACAAGTGCACAGGGTACGAAGCGCAGCTTCACGACCGCATGGAGAACTCTGTTGCCCAGTCAAAAGCCAGAGCGGGTCCATGCCCAGCACCCATCACCACCCGCTCTGCCCACTCCCCTCGGCTTCCACGGAAAGCTTCCTTGCGTTTATTAAACACTTGCTCCTTAATTACTCATCCCTAGGCACTATAGGTCAGTTTTGTGTCTTTTCAAACTTTTTATAAAAGAGCTCACACCATAGGTGACACATTATTCTTCTGTGTTTTGCCTCTTTTGGTCACTATTGTGTTTGAAATTTACTCGTGCTGGTGTGTGTAGCTGTAGTTTATTCACTTCCATTGCTGCAGAATTTTCCACGGAGTGCTATTGCCATGATCTAGTTATCCATCATATTGTTATGTAATTAATTGTGCATTGTTCACTTTCTTTAAGGGCTAATAATCTGCAATGTTTTTACGGCTCAAACTTTTTTTAAAAAATTTATTTATTTATTTATTTCCCCATCCTCCCCCCCCCCCAGTTGTCTGCTCTCTGTGTCCATTTGCTGTGTGTTCTTCTGTGTCTGCTTCTATTCTTGTCAGTGGCGCTGGGAAACTGCCTCTTTTTGTTGCATCATCTTGTGTGTCAGCTCTCCATGTGTGCAGCGCCGCTCCTGGGCAGGCTGCACTTTTTTCGCACTGGGTGGCTCTCCTTACGGGGCACACTCCTTGTGCGTGGGGCCCCCTACATGGGGGACACCCCTGCGTGGCATGGCAATCCTTGCATGCATCAGCACTGCGCATGGGCCAGCTGCACACGGATCAGGAGGCCCTGGGTTTGAACCCAGAACCTCCCATGTGGTAGGAGGACGCCCTGTCTGTTGGGCCAAATCTGCTTCCCTACAGCTCAATCTTGTTCTGTCATTGACTAAGCACAACTCTCCCCTATTTCTAAGGCCTCCTGTACCTTTCGAACAGTCTAACGCCCGTAAAACGTGTAAGGTGCAGAGACCACGAAGCAACGCCAAGGCCACGTGAGAGGAAGGGAGTTACTCTCATAGCAGCGTCAAGTGTGAGTCCTCCTGAACCAGGTGACACCAGGGAGGCCGCACGGAACGCCCGATCCCCCCCACCCCAGAGGGCCGAGTGAGACCCAGTGACAGCACCTTAGTGGACAGTGCCCCGCGGGGCCCAGGGGCTCCCGCAGCCCCCGAGCACTTGCAGAACCTGCAGCAGCACGTCCTCTCTGCAACGTTTCCCTGGAGAGAAAGCAAACCTGAGTCAGCGACATTGTCGGGAATCTCGTCACGGAAGAACCACTTCCGAGAGCCCAAGTTCTAATCGGTCACCTCCAGGCCTAGCCTGTCCCCTGGTTGAGGGGCTGCAGAGGACAAGGGGCTTTTTGACCTGATACTGCAGAGGAGCACAGGCTAGCCACTGTGCTGGCAATGTCCTCTCTCTAGAGGAAACGACCTGTGACCCCAGAGGGCTGCCCACCGCGTGGACACCCACAGCCCAGCTTAGCAGGAGACAGCTGCCTCCCGCTCCACCCTCTCCTGCTTCCTGGGGATTTCTGTAGCATTAACTGTTGGGGGCTTAAAAATTTTTTTGTTGTTGCTAGGGATTGGTTGTATTTTTAGTTTCCTTATCATTTGTCTAGTGAGGTGGCAAAGAAGGAAAGGACATGCATAAACAAAAATACGAAGCTCTGGTCTTGCATGCTTTTCCCATGTACTAAAGACCAGGTATTTAATTCATGGGATAAACAAGGCAGACTTTGGCAATACTCTAAAGGTTCTGATTTAGTTCCCTTGGCAACGTAGTTTGGAATAACCGGATGTTTTGCTTGATAACTCACCAGGTACTGTGACAGCATTTTGCCCAGTTCGCTCATTCCAATGTTCAGGTGAGTCCTGTAATCAAATCCTTTTCCAAATTCAAAGCTTGAAAAATCATCGTGAGTGTTTGGGTCCAGGGACACCACCAGGAGAGCATCCAGTCCTAGTCAGCAGAAATAATAGCTGTGGAACCAAAGGAACTGCACGTGAAAGAGGAGAGCCCCTCATGCTGCCCCTGGAGAGGGAGCAGGCTCCCAACGCACAAAGGGCCCAAGGCCAGCTTTGCACATACACGAAGCTCCAGTGCTCTCCTTTGGCAAGAAAGGCACCAAGAGAAAGCATGCAAGGGAGACTGTTATAATCACACAGGACAATTCTAGCAGGAAACCAGCAGGCAGAGCCGCAGCCAGTGGGGGTCATCTCACCCGCATCCTCAACACCAAATTTCAGCACCATGCTTGGGCATTGGAGAGCAACGTTCCTCTCCAGGGAGTTTTTCTGAAGTTTCTTGAGTGTAAATTAATGGTAGTTGTCAGGTCACCCCCTGCCAACTGCCTGTGAAACCAGACTGCGGGAAAGGAGGGCAAGTCCAGCGTGGCGCCATGTCTGATGCCGCAGCCAAGACTGTGTTTCCTCACCCCTTCTATCATCCGTTCCCTCTTTTCTTCCTTCTTCTCGAGTTCATTTACTCCACCCGTCCATTCATTAAACGGTATGTGTTTATAGGAGCCTGTTATGTCCTAATTATTGCACCAGGGAAGCGAGATGAGCAAGACAGTCATTCTCCTTCCCTCAAGGAGGCTATGGTCTGATGGAGGAGGTGGACAAGCACCAGGTCGTTGCTCTGGGAAGCGGCAGGTAATCTGAGGGGGGAGGTCAGGGTGCTGTGGGGCCTAGAGGAGACGTCCCTAACTCAGTCTTGGAAGGTCTTGGAAGGTTTTTGGAAAGAAGCAAAGTCTAAGCTGATCCTTAGGGATGAATGGAAGTTGGTCAAGGAAGGAACCAGAGACAGAAGGTAGAGAGAACTGGGCCAGAGGGATGCTGGGGAGAGTTCTGGTCAAAGAAGAGACCAGATGTGAGGATGTGGAAAACAGGCTGAGAAGAAGAGACCAGATGTGAGGATGTGGAGGGAACAGGCTGAAGAGACCAGATGTGAGGACATGGAGGAAACAGGCTGAAGAGACCAGATGTGAGGACATGGAGGAAACAGGCTGAAGAGACCAGATGTGAGGACGTGGAGGAAAGAGGCTGAGAAGACGAGACCAGATGTGAGGATGTGGAGGAAACAGGCTGAGAAGAAGAGACCAGATGTGAGGGTGTGGAGGAAACAGGCTGAGAAGAAGACCAGATGTGAGGACGTGGAGGAAACAGGCTGAGAAGAAGACCAGATGTGAGGACGTGGAGGAAACAGGCTGAGAAGAAGAGACCAGATGTGAGGACGTGGAGGAAACAGGCTGAGAAGACGAGACCAGATGTGAGGGTGTGGAGGAAACAGGCTGAAAAGACCAGATGTGAGGATGTGGAGGAAACAGGCTGAGAAGAAGAGACCAGATGTGAGGATGTGGAGGAAACAGGCTGAGAAGAAGAGACCAGATGTGAGGACGTGGAGGGAACAGGCTGAAGAGACCAGATGTGAGGATGTGGAGGAAACAGGCTGAAGAGACCAGATGTGAGGATGTGGAAAACAGGTTGAGAAGAAGAGACCAGATGTGAGGACGTGGAGGAAACAGGCTGAGAAGACAAGACCAGATGTGAGGACGTGGAGGAAACAGGCTGGGAAGAAGAGACCAGATGTGACGACGTGGAGAAAACAGGCTGAAGAGACCAGATGTGAGGATGTGGAGGAAACAGGTTGAAAAGAAGAGACCAGATGTGAGGACGTGGAGGAAACAGGCTGAGAAGACAAGACCAGATGTGAGGACGTGGAGGAAACAGGCTGGGAAGACGAGACCAGATGTGAGGACGTGGAGGAAACAGGCTGAGAAGACAAGACCAGATGTGAGGGTGTGGAGGAAACAGGCTGAAGAGACCAGATGTGAGGACGTGGAGGAAACAGGCTGAAGAGACCAGATGTGAGGATGTGGAGGAAACAGGCTGAGAAGAAGAGACCAGATGTGAGGGTGTGGAGGAAACAGGCTGAAGAGACCAGATGTGAGGATGTGGAGGAAACAGGCTGGGAAGATGAGACCAGATGTGAGGATGTGGAGGAAACAGGCTGAGAAGAAGAGACCAGATGTGAGGATGTGGAGGAAACAGGCTGAGAAGACAAGACCAGATGTGAGGGTGTGGAGGAAACAGGCTGAAGAGACCAGATGTGAGGATGTGGAGGAAACAGTCTGAGAAGAAGACCAGATGTGAGGACGTGGAGGAAACAGGCTGAGAAGAAGACCAGATGTGAGGACGTGGAGGAAACAGGCTGGGAAGATGAGACCAGATGTGAGGATGTGGAGGAAACAGGCTGAGAAGAAGAGACCAGATGTGAGGGTGTGGAGGAAACAGGCTGAAGAGACCAGATGTGAGGATGTGGAGGAAACAGGCTGGGAAGATGAGACCAGATGTGAGGATGTGGAGGAAACAGGCTGAGAAGAAGAGACCAGATGTGAGGATGTGGAGGAAACAGGCTGAAGAGACCAGATGTGAGGACGTGGAGGAAACAGGCTGAGAAGACGAGACCAGATGTGAGGACGTGGAGGAAACAGGCTGGGAAGAAGAGACCAGATGTGAGGACGTGGAGGGAACAGGCTGAAGAGACCAGATGTGAGGACGTGGAGGAAACAGGCTGGGAAGACGAGACCAGATGTGAGGACGTGGAGGAAACAGGCTGAGAAGATAAGACCAGATGTGAGGACGTGGAGGAAACAGGCTGAGAAGACGAGACCAGATGTGAGGGCGTGGAGGAAACAGGCTGAGAAGACAAGACCAGATGTGAGGGTGTGGAGGAAACAGGCTGAAGAGACCAGATGTGAGGATGTGGAGGAAACAGGCTGGGAAGATGAGACCAGATGTGAGGACGTGGAGGAAACAGGCTGAAGATACCAGATGTGAGGATGTGGAGGAAACAGGCTGAGAAGAAGAGACCAGATGTGAGGGCGTGGAGGAAACAGGCTGAGAAGACAAGACCAGATGTGAGGGTGTGGAGGAAACAGGCTGAAGAGACCAGATGTGAGGATGTGGAGGAAACAGGCTGGGAAGATGAGACCAGATGTGAGGACGTGGAGGAAACAGGCTGAAGATACCAGATGTGAGGATGTGGAGGAAACAGGCTGAGAAGAAGAGACCAGATGTGAGGACGTGGAGGAAACAGGCTGAGAAGAAGAGACCAGATGTGAGGACGTGGAGGAAACAGGCTGAGAAGAGACCAGATGTGAGGACGTGGAGGAAACAGGCTGGGAAGACAAGACCAGATGTGAGGGTGTGGAGGAAACAGGCTGAGAAGAAGAGACCAGATGTGAGGACGTCGAGGAAATAGGCGGAAGAGACCAGATGTGAGGATGGGGAGGAAACAGGCTGGGAAGACAAGACCAGATATGAGGATGTGGAGGAAACAGGCTGGGAAGCACATTGGAGGAGGGATGGAAAGTTCTGTCCATGGGAATGCCGGTGTGAGCAGTGAGGCAAGGCTGGCGTGGAGAGCAGGGCAAGCCTGGCAAAGGCTCGTGCGCCCTCTTAAGGATCCAATGTGCATCCCAAGAGCAGTGGGAAGGTGCTGAGGGCTTTGAGCAGGGGAGGTGATGCAACCAGCAGTTATGTAGACTTTTTTCGTGCCTAGAGAGGCTGCCTATACAAGCTGCACCCCAGCAGCCAGTGTACCCCATCTGACAATCTGCGAAGTCTCGAGTCACGATGCATTACTCTCTACTTCTGCATTTAGCTTCTAGTGTGGTCTGAAGCTACGACGTGGGCAGGGTGGGTATGGTGAGACATGCTTTTCCAAACCCGAGTAGGACTCTTGCACATGCGTAATCATACAGCGCTCTCCGCATTGGGGGACAGGGGTGTGGGCTGGTAAAGAGGACCTGGGCGGGGTACTAACAGCATCTACTACAAGCCACTGGGCAGATGCCAAGCTGTAGAACCCACGTAAAGAGTCAGAGACTTGTTCAGCATATCCCACGCTCCGTCATTTAAATTTTCAACTCGGTACCTGCTTCTCTGAGCCTGTCCGACTGATTTTCAAGCATTGCGATGCTTTCACCCTCCAGACCATCCGAAAAGATGAGCAGCACCTGGCAAAAGAGGCCATCAAAGAAAGGGATGATGTGATATCTAAATAGATGACTGGGGAGGGAAGAGCACAGGAAAGCCTGGAGATGGGATGTGCAGGGTACCTGTGCCCGGGATGCAGATTTATCCTCAAACGTGTTCCACAGCCCCTGCAACAGCTCGGCGTTGAGATGAGTTGGTCCTTTGACGGTGACCTGACTCAGGCTGTCGAATATTGCTTTCTGGTAGATTTGGAACCTGGCAGGGAATCCTTGGACACTGTCCACTTTAAAGGCCACGCTCACCTGAGCCTCTGCCCCTGCCCCACAGCTCACCCCCCTGATGGAGCTGATGTCCTCCAAGAGGCCTGGGAGGTAGGATTCCAGCCGGGGGTGGCCCTCGAGCAAATGCTGCCCCGGCACGTGGGAGGAGAGGTCGAACCCGACCGCTACATCCAGGAAGCAATCTGGAGACCAAGGGAGAGAGCCCAGGTTAGCGAGGACAAGGAGGAAGGAAAGACAGGATGGAGGAGAAAAGGAGGGGATCATGACCTAGACCTGCAGCCTTGGGTGCCCAGAGTGTCAAGAAGGAAGATAGTGGCTGCTATACCAGCTACACAGGTGCTTCCTCCATCCCCTTTCAAACAGTGCAAGTTCCAAGAGGGATTTGAAGTTCAAACTGGGGTTCATTCTCACTCCCAGTGGCTGGCTGTGTGTGTGCACGTCTGTGCATTTTCCCTTCTTTTAATGATAACATTCATATAACCGTAAGATAGTGAAGATCTGATTTGTCTTTAGAGATTAATCCAGAAGGTACCAATGCAAATGACTGCAAAAGCTAGATGGGTGACGTAAATGAGTCAAATGGGCAGGCAAGGAAAATGCCCTGAGCCAAGTGACCTGGAACCTGAAAGCCAGAATTCAGCCGTAGCAGCCTCTTTGTACGACCTCATCTCTGACAAGGCACCTGGCAGGTGCATTTTATTTGCCCTGTCCATTGTTGACGATAACAGCAGTTAGCACCTGAGAGATTTTACATGACAATGTGGATTTTGAGAAATCAGAAGATCTGACAACCCTGGGTCCATTTTCCCCACGGCTGCTCTCAGCTGGAGCTGAATGTGACGTCTTCTTAAGATGGGCCACTGCTCCCCAGTCCATTTTCCTTCTACCTGCCCCCTCGACACATTCATGTTACCCATCTGGCTCGGTGGCCATTTGAGTTTGAAACCTCTGGATTAAATAAACCCTAAGGATGATTCAAATCTTTGATATTTATGATTATCTGAATGTCATCATTCAAAGAAAAAAAAAACGTGTGCGCGCACACTCACGTACCAGCCTCCACATCGCCCCTCACAAGATGCTTTAATAAAGTTTAAAAAAGTAAAATTTCTAACCAGCAAATGTTTATTTTACTTACTGCTGGGTACAAGGCCTCGTCTGAGGCCCCCGGGAAGCGGGGACGGCAGACGCAGGAGATGGTGCTTCAGGAGCTAAGAGAAGCACAAGCCCTGGCCTGCAGGAGGGGGCAGGCTCAGAGGCACAGCCCCTCCTGGCCCCGCAGCCCCTTCCTCTCTTCTGAGGGCAGCTGCTGGTCCTGAGCTTGCTGGAAGCACAGGGGAGGCTGTTCTCACCGCACACCGAGCCACACAGATGTCCTGCTACAGCTGCCCATAAAACGCCCGGGGGAAATGGGAAGTCCCCACTGAATCACCCAAAAAACCAGCGAGGGCGCACTTACTGGTTTTCCCGCAGCTCTGGCAGAGTTCACGGACCGTTCTCTTTTTCACATCCACATCCTTTAATTTATCGAAATCTCGAACCATCATTATTTTCTCAGAGTTGCCTGTTATGGGCAGGAGCCGCTCTTTGCGGACATTTCCCACGCCCAAGACCAGGACGCAGATGCCAAGGCCCTTCAGCGTTTTGACGGCGTCGGCCACGCTGTATCGGGGGTCCCCGGATGTGATAACCAGCAGAGTCTGAGGGACCCCAGCGTTCCTTCTCCCACCAGCAGAGGTGTGGAACATGTCACTCACGTGCTTGAGGGCAAAGTCCATTCGCGGGAGCCCTTGGCTCCTGCGGGTAGCCTGCAGCCGAGTCTTCAGCTGTGTTTTATTGAAGGAGCTTCCCAGCTCATTGATTTCCTGGTAGCGGCCCCCAAACTGAGCCATCCCAACTTTCATGCTTTGAGACCGACTGTCAAAAGTATCAATTAAGTCTGACAAGAAAGTTTTCATGGCCCCAAACTCTGAATCAGACACCATATCAGAGCCATCGCAAAGGAAAATCATGTCGGCTTCTTGAAGTTTACAGACTGAAACAGGAAAAAAAAACCAGTGGATTCTTTTCTTCATGAATCATCCTAAAACCTCCCTTCACTCCAAACACTTAAATTGCTGTGCTAATCCCCTCATTAGTAGCAAATTGAGATGAGTTAAGAGAAGAAAGAATCACTGATTGATCCTCAGAGAGAAAGATAAATAGCAGAAGAGGAAAGATTAATGGAGTTTGTTTCAAACATTAGTAATTTACATGATTCATTTGAAAAGACACAAAGTTACTCAGAGAGAGAAAGTGCAAAACTAGGGCAAGTGGCCACAGTAGCTGCTGAGGGCAGGGAGAGGGAAGAAGAGATGAGATGTGGGGCATTTTCGGGACTTGGAGTTGTCCTAAATGACACTGCAGGGACAGATACTGGACATTATATATCCTGCCACTGAATGGACTGGGGGAGAGTGTGAACTACAATGTAAACTATAACCCATGTGGTGCAGCAGTGCTCCAAGATGCATTCACCAAATGCAATGAATGGGCCACAGTGATGAAAGAGGTTGATGATGTGGGAGGAGTGGGGGGGTGGGGTGTAGGGTAAGTGGGAAACTCTTCTATTTTTTAATGTAACATTTTTTGTGATCTATGTATCTTTAAAAAAAAAAGACAATTTAATTAAATATATATATATATAATTTTTTTTTTAAAACTTGCTAGGCTGAATCTATACACTAAAAGGTAATCGCCAAGGCCTGGAGCCCCTCAGGGCACCGAGAAGGGGCCAGTCCCCCAAGTCAAGGTCACGGCACCAACGTGCTGCTCTCCGCACACCGTTTACTAGAACACTTCCACTTTACACTTGTGTTGAGAATTACCGTTTTAAAAACAGGGTTGGCAGACAATGACGTCATTCGTGTTCATGCCCACCTTATGAGCAGTTATGCTAGTTTTAGAGCTGTGGGAAAGGAATTCAAGGCTTAAGGGTCTTCCTAAGAGTTCATAATTAGGAGGAGGTGGAGCTGACACCTAGACCTCTAGACCTTTTTTATCCTTAAATCTGGCACATGTTCCCACTGCGGGCTTTTCCACTGTTTCTAGGATATCATACCACAAATGTTAAAAATCCATGGGCAAACTATTGGTGGGCAGTAAACACAGCCCAGGGACGTCTCCCTCAAGTCCACTGTGAAACATCTCCAAACCAAGGCGAGACCTTCTACACTTACTTCCAACCAAGCATAACGGCTGGGGTAGGGGAAGCGCCGAAGCGATCACTGAAGACAACTGAGGCAACGGATTGCCACTCTCCCACGATTCCTGGTCAACCCAGAACGGCGGGCACAGAGATGTGCGGTCCAGCCAGGCCTTCAAGGCAGAAAATTTGCTTGCCAAAGGTTACCCCGTCCCCAGGACATTCCACATGCAGGCGCTGAGCGAGCTGGGGATATTAAAACCCAGCCACTTTAGTCTGATGCTGGGCATCCCTGATTGGCAGCCAGTCTTTTTTTTCTTCTTTATTTTCTTTTAAATGTTACATTCAGGGGAAGCGGACGTGGCCCAGCGGTTAGGGCGTCCACCTACCACATGGGAGGTCCAAGGTTCAAACCCCGGGCCTCCTTGACCCGTGTGGAGCTGGCCCATGCGCAGTGCTGATGCGTGCAAGGAGTGCCCTGCCACGCAGGGGTGTTCCCCGCGCAGGGGAGCCCCACGTGCAAGGAGAGCGCCCCATAAGGAGAGCCGCCCAGTGCGAAAGAAAGTGCAGCCTGCCCAGGAATGGCGCCGCCCACATGGAGAGCTGACACAACAAGATGACACAACAAAAAGAAACACAGATTCCCGTGCTGCGGACAACAACAGAAGAGGACAAAGAAGATGCAACAAATAGACACAGAGAACAGACAACCGGGTGGGGGGGGGGGGGAAGGGGAGAGAAATAAATAAATAAAAATAAATCTATTAAAAAAATGTTACATTAAAAAAATATGAGGTCTCCATATACCCCCCAGCCCCCCCCCCCACTCCTCCCACAGCCAGTCTTGACAACCCCACAGTCCACTCCCGCCTCCCTCTCCTACACTAATGGCCCTTATCCAGGTTAGACCACTTGAACCTCCTGTGGCCCTATAGGCTGCCTATGATCCCATTTAGAGGGCCCTGGATCTTGGGAGACAAAAGTCTATCTGTTTAAACTAAGAAATGCTCCACTTGAGTTTGGCTTTAAAGTGACCCCCCAGTGGCTGCATAGAAACCATTAAGCAAACTGAGCAGCAGGGGTAGCCATTAAGGAGCATAACGTAAATGCAACCCTAAGAAGAGTTCCTTTCTGCCCAAAGAATGCCAACAGTTTGAAAGACAACAAGGAATGCTTCTGGAACTTTCTTGTATAACTTTTCAATGTATGCTGTGCAGTGGGAAGGGAACTCGCCGCAACCCATTTCTTTATAGAGCTGAGAAAACTAGAAGCCTGAGTGGTGACATGGTCAGCTCTGACCCCCAGGGAATGGAAGTCAAGCCTTACCATTTATTTTCAATTAAACTTTTCTTCCAACCCCCATAGAAACTTTAAAAATTACAGCTTACCCTCTTGCGCGTTGATACACATACTTTCTTGTATAGGCAGGTAAATATCTTTCAGTTTGTCGAAATCATCTACATGGATAGTGTTCTCTTTATTCCCTGCCATAGTCTCAAGTTCATCTTTGTTGGCCTGCCCAACACCCACTGCAAAGATGATGATGCCCTTGTCTCTCAGCTTCAGTGCCGTGTCATTGAGCAGATTTCGGTCATGGGACTCCCCATCAGTGATGACAATCAGCATCTGCTTTACGCCTTGCTTGATGCGGCTGCCACGTTCTTCCGTGAAGAGGACGTTGGCGTGGTCGAGAGCCTTGGCAGTGAAGGTTCTCCCGCCCGTGTCCCTGCGGCTCCTCAGATTGCTGATGATGTCGGATCTTTCAGAGTATGTATTAAGGAAGAAAAGAATCTCAGGATCATCAGAGTATCTGAGAGCTCCAAACTGAACTCGGTTCTGGCCCACGTCTGCCTTCTTCACCAGGTGGGCCGTTAAGTTAATCATGCTTTCTAGCTGTTGTATATTGATGCTGCCAGAATTATCCAGCAAAAACACAACATCCAACTGCTGAATCCTTTTACAATCTGAAAGACGAAGAAAGCTGGAATCACACACTTTCCTGAAGCTCATTCTACAAAGACTACGAGGTAGGAAGCAAACTAACATTTGCTGTAAGCCTACTGTGTGTTAGACACGGCATCTCATTTAGATCTCAGAAGTGGCTATTTACGGGAAACGGACTTGGCCCAGTGGTTAGGGCGTCCATCTACCACATGGGAGGTCCGCGGTTCAAACCCTGGGCTTCCTTGACCCGTGTGCAGCTGGCCCATGCGCAGTGCTGATGTGCGCAAGGAGTGCCCTGCCACGCAGGGGTGTCCCCGCTTAGGGGAGCCCCACGCGCAAGGAGTGCCTCCCATAAGGAGAGCCGCCCAGCGCAAAAGAAAGTGCAGCCTGCCCAGGAATGGCGCCTCCCACACTTCCCGTGCCGCTGAGGACAACAGAAGCGGACAAAGAAACAAGACGCAGCAAATAGACACAGAGAACAGACAACCCCGGGAGGGGGGGAATTAAATAAATAAATAAATCTTAAAAAAAAAAAAGTGGCTCTTGCCACTTTTCTGAGCTAGCAGCTGAGGTTCAGAGAAATGCAGCTAGCAGCTGAGGTTCAGAGAAATGCAACTTGTCTAGGATCATGATTCCAGGGACATTTCCTTTATCTACATGAGTCCACAACTGGTGATCCTTGTACCACACCACCCTGTACTGCTACATCTCATTAGATGTAATGCTTTTTGCTAACCAGGCTTTCAGTTGAAAGGAAACATCAGAAGCTGGTTCAACACCAATATAAGAGGAGACATGACTGATGTTTACCGAACTAGTTGCTGCAGGAGCTCTTTGAATGAGCCAGGGCTTTTTATCTTATTCCCTCTGGCTCTGACTGTCTTCTGAGCTTCTGGTAGGACCTACCTTTCCATAGGCACCATGCTTTAGCCTCCTAAGTCAGAACCCAGAAAGAGTGGTCAGACAGCTAAGGTCCTACCACCTCTTCCTTAGCCCCAAGCCCTCCTCCATGTTAGAAGCCAGCTGCCACTGTGGCTGGGTCTCCAAAGAATGGTGTCCCCTCCTTCCCTTCGCTCAGTAACTTAAGCACATGTCTGCCAAAGTTTTGCTTTCTCCACTTCCCACCCTGTCTATTTTGCTTCCAATCCTTAAATCTGACTATGATGTCCTAAATTTTCAAGTCTCAGACTGTGGCTTGAGCCCAGGCTATATCTGTAGATACCTGGGAAAATGGCCAACTCAGATATGACAAGTAGTCATGAACTGATAAATACTTAAGAGTTGATTTACTGTATGAGTCAGCTGAAATGTTACTTTTTCCCAGATAACACCTTATGTTATAGGCAGGGCCTCCACAAATATTACATTTATCAAAATTGAGAAATACCAGGAACTGTTCATATGCTGCCTGAGCCCTAAATCTCAGCAGAGTTGCAACTAACACCTGTCCTCCAATTCATTGGACTCATCCAGGACAACTAACAAATGGATGATTTTGTTATCATCCCATCCGAAAGAACAGAGAGTATCTACAACTGCAAGCAAAACAGTTCCACCCATCTGCCCCATGGGATCTAAGCCCCCTCTCAACCAGAAGCAGAGTGGGCATCACCAGCCCCAAATCCTCAAGACTGAGGAAAGAACAAACATAAGGGAGAACGCAATTATGGACTCAAGTAGACTTATTATTCTGTTAATGGAAGAACTTGTATCCTTGATATAAAGGCAGTGGTCACCAGAGGTTCTGAGGGGTGGGAGAGGGAAGAATAGGTATAACATGGGGCATTTTTGAGACACTGGAATTGTCCTACATGACACTGCAATGACAGATACAAGCCATTTTACCTATAATATTGTCCAGTGCAAAGTGTAAACCTTAATGTAAACTATAGGCCATGGTTAGTAGCAATCTTCAATATGTGTTCATCCATTGCAACAAACGTACCACACTAATGGAAAATGTTGTTATAGGGAAAAATGTGGGAGGAGGAGAGGGTGAGGTATATGAGAATCCCCTATATTTCTGATGTAACTTTTATGTAATCTAAAGCTTCTTTAAAAATAATTAAAATAAAATAATAAAAGTCAACAAGAGCCCTGACTTCAAAGGTGAGACTGTAGCCAATGTACACCTTTCTGAGAAAGTGCTGACATTACCAAGGGTTCTGGAACCCCTCCCCCTTTTGAAGGAAGAAAAAGCTCTAATTAAGCTGTTATGAGGGAAATCTTAGAAGTGTTGCTAAACTCAGATCATAATGAGACATTTTGTTAACTTTCTGAAAATTTCACACACACAATTCTGAAGAATGATGTGACAACATACAACAAACTTACTAATAACTTTTGTTTGTTCTCTTAGTGGTATCTGAAACACAAATAATAACACATGATAAACTTCAAAGTTTTTGTTCTATGTCTGTATTTATAGCAAGTTTGCATTCAAGAGCCATTAACAATTAATGGTCTCAAACTGAAGGTTATTTAATATGATTTGAAAAGGTCTGTAATTCGAGAGATAAAAATGATGACCCCAAGCAATCAGAGAAAAAGAAATATCAAACATTTCCAATGGGCTAGATACAAGTAGGGCAAATCAAAAATACCTGGCCAATAGAGGTTAAGAAGAACAATGCAAAGTAATGAAAACACACACTATACCTTTGAGATACACAAGGTATGGGAAGCAGCAGGTTTAAGTACTGGATTTAATTTAACTAAGAGGAAAATGAATTTGTCTTTCTAATTGTCTACCATTTAACAATCGTTATAGGTAGCCAAAAAACAATTCTGGGATTAAAAATTGGCTCTGGAAAATCCAGGCTTTCAGGTATTTAAAAGTTAATGCACTTGGATATCTTCTTAGAATATATTTGAAGTCACCAAAGCTAAGCTATGTTGTTTCCTGTGAATACTACATGCCAAAATAATTAATCCAGAAAATTCCTGGAGTTCATAGGTGGTTCAGCATAGCATCCATAAGGCCAAAATTTAGCAGTGAAGTCCAGATGGGGGCAAAGCCCAGAGTAAAATACTCCATTCACCCACTATAAAGCCAACAGCTCATATCCTTGATTTCTCAAGGATAACAGCGTCACTTACCATGGGCGGTGCACACGCGGAAGATGAGTTTACTTTCTATTGCCTTAAGATGATCAAAGTTCTCAACTTGGAACACCAGGTTGTCATCTCCGCTGATCTCCTTTAGCTGAGCTCTATTGGCACCATACACCCCCACAGAGAAGATGATGACATTTTTGTCTCTAAGTTCTTTAGCAGGAACGCTCACGTCATCCTGCGCTTCTCCATCTGTGATAAGGATGAGGAACTTTTTGACAGCAGGGCGGGCTCCCTTGGCGGGGGTGAAGTACTGAGCTACAAAGTTCAGCGCTTTTCCAATTAAAGTGTTCTGACTAATGAGAATCATTCTCTCTATTGCATCAGAAATTTCTTGTAGCGTAAAGTACTTATTAAGCTGGAACTCTTCCTTGCTATCCCCGCTGAACTGAACAACACCAATGTGGTTTTTGTCTGGACCAATTTGAATCTTAGCTAACAGGTTTTTCATGAAGGTTTTCATTTTCCCAAAATTTTCCTGTCCTATACTTCCAGAACTGTCTACCAGAAACATGATATCAGCCTTCATGTCTTCACATCCTGCACGTTATTTAAAAAACAAAACAGAGAAAAGACTGGATTAGCATGGTGCTCAGAATAAGTACAAGTAGTAAATCAGAAATGAACATATTAACCAGAAAATATTGATAATTACTTCAAGTGACTGCTTTTGTCTTTGAAAATTTACTTGCTTCTTTAGTAGTAGCCTGAGTGGTACCCTGAATCAGAAATCCATTGTAGATTACCCAGGGAACTTTAAAGAGAAATTGCCGCCTCCAGAGTGTGTATTCATTCATTCATTCATTCATCCATCATTCATTAATTCGTATGCATTATTACAAACTTATCAATGGCATAAGGAAATGTCCAGCACAGGCTTGCAATGGTGACCAAACAAGGAATCAGACCAAAGTCATCAATTCCCTGCACTCATAGGATTAGTATTCCAGAGTTGTGTATATATTCTTGCAAAACAATATTCCTAGGAATCTTTAAGTAGGATTTTTTCTGGGATAATTTTAAATGATTTCATAAACACTATAAATTAACATTGGAAATTGGGTAAAAAGCTCTTATTATAGATAACAAGCACATATCCATTCAACATGGAATGTTCTCCTATTTACAGTAAAATTAGTAGATAGTCCACCAACCAGAAATTTATATATATATATAGACAAAATCCATGTGGAAATGGACACACTCATATGTACATACATACACACATATGAGATCAATTTCTATACACCAAAGGAAAAAGCAATGTTATTAAGTTGCTGCACATTTGTTGCACATATGGATATACATATATATACAATAGCAAACACATTGTTATTAGCATGTACCTCTTTATTACTATCCCTTTTATTCCTCTTTCTGTCTCTGCCAACCCTCTCACCAGTACCTCTCTCAGCACTTACCTTGTCCATTCCCTACAACACAAAAATAAACAATAAGCATCAGCCGCAGAAGAATAAAAAGACGTTAGTTAGTTTTTAATAATTTGCATCATATAAGGCTCTACATGCACCCTCTGCTCTACCAGAAGAGATTGACACGACCCCCGTAAGCTACCCTGGAGCCACCTTGGAAGTCCCAAGTGGGAAAGTCACTGAGAAAGCCTGTGGGCTTGGCAGAGCCTCCCTGCTGTGCAGAGTGGAGGACGCCCCTCCAGCGGCACAGGGAAGGAAAGGACTTCTACAGGTAGCTCATCACTCCCCAGCCCACCTCCTGCATCCCCCTGTGACAAAGGCTGCGTCTTTGCTCTCCCGTTCTTCTTGGAACTGGTCCTGTTGCCCGGGGGGAAGACCACGTTTTCCTGCCTCCTTTGAAGCTAGATGTGCCCACATGACCACGTTTTGGCCAACAGACGTGAGCAGGAATGGTTTGGCCACTTGTGGATCTTACCACTAAAATAAACCTGACTTCCCTAGCCCATTCTCTTCCCACTGGTTGGAGGTGGCAAGAACTGGAGCTTCAGTTTGGACCTAAAAATGCTGAGAAAGTGTGGAGGATGGAACTGCCTCTCCACTGGACCTGGACTGCTCACCTTTGGGATATCACGTAAGAGAGAAATAACAAGCAGTAACATGTAGTTTGGGCTTTGGTTTGTTGGGACAGGGGCTTAACTTGTTCCCTGACCAGTACACTGTGCCTTGCTCAGAGACTAGTCTTTTTGCCCTAGCCCCTCAAGCTTTGGCCCCTCAGTTTACCTGCCTCTCTGGGTACCATTTTAGGGCTCATTTCCTTGGCCACAGCTTGGGTCTCCCTCCAGGTATGACAGTGATCGGGCTGACTCCCTAAACTGCAATAACCTAACCCTAACTGCAATTACCTGACCTGCAAGACAGACTCTGCAGCTCTGGAGAATGGTCCAGAGCCTTCTCCCTTGAAAGAACCTGACATACAATCTACGTGATGCTTTCTGAAAACCTTTCACTCTTACTGGTATTGGCCCAGGGAACTGCGGGGACCAGTTATTCTTGCACTCCTTCTAAGACATCCTGAAAACCAAACTCTGTTACTGTCAGTAACAAAAAAACACAACCAAAATTTTCATTTAGGATCTTGCCATTAATGTTACCTAATTGCTCATTTATTTTTTCTATTTTGTTGTTTTATAGTGACTCAGAGAAAATTAGAACACATTTTCATTTGATATTATGTTCGAATAACTTTGGACTCTCTTTCTTTCCTCATCAGTGAGCACCCTAGCCAACATCTGCAATAGCTAATTATTATATAATGTCGCATTAACTATGTACCAGGATTTGCCTAAGTGCTCCACACACTTGATCACCTCCAAGCTTCGCGACAACCTCACAAACAAGGGGTCAAGGCAAGTAGATGGCAAGTAACTTATTCAGCTAAGAAGAGGGGGATCTGGGGGTGGAATCTGGTTCTGCCTCTGGCATCCTGTTTCTTTACGGGTAAGCTCACTGCCTCTCAGCAGACGATGTTTTCTCACGCTAACACTGGCAATCAACACGTACCATTCTGAATTAGTAACTACTGTAATAAGAGAAACAGCAAACAACCAGCTAAAGGAATTTGCAAGTTGCTCTTCCTAACTTTGGGTACTGAATTTTTAGTCAGAACAAAAATGTGACTGTGTTTCTGCTATAAATAAAAATGAACAATGGTTACGTAGGTAGAGATATACGTTCACGTTGTAAAAATAATGGCTGGTGTTTGTTATGCTAAGCCTGTAAGGATTCTCATTTATGCTCATTTCATAGATGAGGGAGTTGGAGACCCAGGAGGGAAAATGAACCTTTTACCTTAATTCAGAGCCCATTTCTTCCACTGCACGTATCTACCTTCAGTTCATGCGTGCACACACATGCTCACACTCATGCAGCACATGCCTGGAAGATCGCCTCTTACTCCTGCAGCAGTGTGCACACACGTGTACATGCTCACACAGGGTGCGCATGGAGTATAGCTTCTTACTCCCACAGCAGTGTGCACACACATGCACACACTCACATAGCACACATGGATGATTGCCTCTTACTCCCACAGCAGTGTGCACACGCAGGCACACACCACACAATGCACACGTGGAGGATCGCCTCTTACACTTCGTAGCAGTGTGCACACACGTGCACACACTCACACGTACACACACCACACAATGCACACATGGAAGACGACCTCTTACTCCCACAGCAGTGTGCACACACGTGTACATGCTCACACAGTGTGTGCATGGAGTATTGCTTCTTACTCCCATAGCAGTGTGCACACACAGGCACACACCACACAATGCACACGTGGAGGATCGCCTCTTACACCTCATGGCAGTGTGCACACACATGCACACACGTGCACACTCACACATGCACACGTAGAGGATCGCCTCTTACTCTCACAGCAGTGTGCACACACAGGCACACACCACACAATGCACATGTGGAGGATCGCCTCTTACACCTCATAGCAGTGTGCACACACGTGTACATGCTCACACAGTGTGTGTGTGGAGTATTGCTTCTTACTCCCATAGCAGTGTGCACACACAGGCACACACCACACAATGCACACGTGGAGGATCGCCTCTTACACCTCGTAGCAGTGTGCACACACGTGCACACACAGGTGCACACGTGGAAGATGACCTCTTACTCCCATGGCAGTGGTCCTTGTCACGGCCACCGCGTCGTCAGCCACCTTCCGGCTCCTGCCTGGGAGCCGCCTCGGCCCTGCGTTCTGCAGAGGGAGCTCCTGCCCTTGGCAGCGGGTCTGGAAGTGGGGGGCCCGGTCACCCTCAGGGGAAGGATGGTGCTGGAGCGAGCGCCAACATAGGCCCACACAGGCCCTAGGAGTGGTGAATGATGACAGGGGAGAATCAAGCCCCTTCCGCTTTGCTCACCTTTTTCCGTGCAGATCCCGTGAACAACTTCATTTTTTATGCCTTTTAAGGAATCAAAGTTCTGCCCGAAGCTCACCCTTTCCTCCGCCCCAGCTATCTGCCGCAGCTGTGTCCTGTTGGCCGCCCCGATGCCGATGGCGTGGATGGTGACGCCTTCGGCCCTCAGTCTCTCGGCAGGCTCCAGGACGGCGTCCGAGGACAGCCCGTCGGTCAGCACGACGAGGTGACAGGGCACTGCGCCTGGCCGCTGCGTCCTTCCCGCCTCTATCACTTGCAGCATAAGTGTCAGGGCTTTCCCGGTATAGGTGCCACCGCCGAGCTGCCTGATGTTGGCCACGGCCTTTCTCAGGAGCGCGTCGCTGGAGTAGGCGCCGATGGGGAATTCCACGCGATTCGCCTCCGCGTACTGCACGGCCCCCACCCGCACGCGGCCGGGGCCAATGCTGAACATCCCTATCACTTCCGCCACGAAGTCCTTGATTTGATCAAACTGGGGTACCTGGATGCTGCCTGAGCCGTCGATCAGGAAATAAAGGTCAGCCTCCTTTGTGTCCACACAGCCTGCAAAACAATGGAACACGCGTTCTCCGTCAGTCCTGGAGCCCCTGGAGAGAACCTGGCGTGTGTGTCTGGGGCGGGTTTGGGGAGGGGCTGTGGGGGTCCTAGACGGTGGGGGCTCTGCATCCAGCCCGCACAGCTATCAGGCACGTGGCTGCCCCGTTTCTCTTTTGATATTTACAGCAGCCTTGGGGGGAAATTGAAGTGGGGCAAGGCGTCATGGGCGGCCAAGGCCACGGTCAGGAAGGGAACGCCCGGCTCCAGGTCTCCAGGAGCTACATCCGGCAGTTTCTCTAAGACCGACACCAGCCTGAGGCTGTGTAAGCCTCATTTCCTGAGAAATGGGATGCGATACCTGCCTTTCAGGTGTACTTGCCCAACCTCTTCTTCCCAGAGTGGCCAGAGGGATATATTTAAAACCAAAATCAGATCAGGTTAGTCTTACACTTACATGATTTGTCTTTGAATTTAGAATTTTTAAATCCCCAAATTGGCCTGAACTTGGCCCCTGCTTTTCCTCTTGGGCCCTGTTTCCTGCAACTCCTCGCCTCCTTACTGTTCTCCAGCCATGCTGGGTGTCCCTCTGTTCTGTGGACGTGCTCCAGGGGGGTTGTTCTTGCCCTCCTCCCTTCCTGGAATATTCTTTCCCCCCAAATATTCACATGGCTGATCACTGCCCATCATGAACGTGTCAACTCCAACATCAGCTCTTCAAAAAGGCCTTTCCCTATCCTCCAGCTAAAGCAGGTCAGTTCCTCTCTTTTTTATTACTGTGTTTCTGAAAAGACAAAGTAATTCTGTCCCATGTAACTCCCTGTAACTTTGGTTACAGTAATTGAACTGTAATTGAAATTGATAAAATGTAATTGAAATGGATAAAAAAGTTACCCAACTGTATGTGCCTGCCTTCTCCAAATCAATAGCCACCAGCCACGTGTGATTATTAAAATGAAAATGAATTAAAGTTGAATAAAATTTAAAAGTCAGTTCCACAGTTACATTACCACATTTCCAGGGCTCGATGGCCACTTGTAGCTACTAAGTGTCACATTGAATGGCACAATTAACACAACATTTCTATCACCACCGAAAGTTTTATTGGACAGTGCTGATATATACAAT
Source organism: Dasypus novemcinctus (assembly GCF_030445035.2). Taxonomy (NCBI): domain Eukaryota; kingdom Metazoa; phylum Chordata; class Mammalia; order Cingulata; family Dasypodidae; genus Dasypus; species Dasypus novemcinctus. The sequence continues at coordinate 43,196,398 of NC_080703.1, read as the reverse complement.
GTGACACCATTTTTAAAAAAACGTGTGTGTGCATGTGCCTGAGTGGAGAGAGAGGGAGAGAGGCGAGGCGAGGCAAGGGAAAGGAAGGGAGGATTAATATTGAATTAATCTGAGAAGAGGATGGCAGGCAATTTTAATTTCTTCTTTATGTTCATAATATTAAGCTATTCTATAATTAACACAATGTACTTGTTTACAGTTTTTCAATGTGTAACTTCCACACTATAAAATTCACCCATTTTAAGTGTATCATTTAATGATTTTTAGTCATTTTATAGAGTTGTGCAACCAACACCCAAATCCAGTAAAGAACATTTCCCTAACTCCAAAAAGTTTTCAAAATTCGACGGCAGCCCTAGGCAACTGCTCACAGTCCTTCTATCATTTAAGATGAAATCTTAAGAAACATACCAGTTTTATCGAGGTCCAGCTGCTCCGCGCGGGTGGACACCTGAGACCATATTTCATTCTGGATCTTCTTCAGGAAGCTCCGACTGTAGCCTTCCAGCTTGGCGTAGGAGTTGAGGGTCGAAATCGCCTGTCCCTGGGGGTAGGACACGATTTCCTCCAGCTGGGTGACGTTGGTCCCCTCGATGCCCACGGACAGCACGGTCACGTCCTGCAGCCGAAGCCGCAGCGCCGCCTCCCGCACCGCGTCGTCCGACGGCCTGTGGGTGACCAGCACGGCGATCTGCGGCACCCCCTCTGCCCTCCGGCTGCCGCTCAGCTCTGAGAAGCCCTCCGCCCTCAACTGCTCAATGGCGGCCCCCGCGTTGGATTTCCCGGTGTGGAGGGAAAGTTTCTGGATTTGCTGCAGAAATTCGGATCGGTTTGTGTTTGCTTTCAGAAGAGAAAGTGTCCTGGCTCTGTCGCTGAAGCTCATCAGCCCAAGCCGCAAGCAGTTCTCCTGCACATCCATGGAGAGAGTGATGTTCTCCAGGAACTTCTGAAGGTGCCTTAAATTTTGTCGGGTGCCAACTGATTCATCCACCAGGAACACGACGTCAGCAAGAGAATCTTTCTCACAGACCACGGGGACTAGAGCTACGGAGAGAGAAAAAATATGAGGATTAGTAGAAACCACTGGCCCAGGGTAACCTCACTTGTACATGGCCGTGTGACCAAGATATGGCCAATGAAATGGGAGCAGAAGTGATGGTCTCTTTCACAGTTGGCCATTCCCCTCTCACAAGCAATTTCCCACCTTTTTTCCCTTCTACCAGCTGTATGCCAATTCCAAGGGCACCTTGGAAGTCGTCTTTGAGGATGGAAGAATCACCATCGACCTGGATCCCTGAATAGAGAAGAAGCTAATGGCCATGTTAGGCACTGACTCTATGTTGTTATGAGACATAAACTTATTATTTGGTGGGGGGTCTATTATTATCACAGCCTAATTTGCCTGATTAATAAAGCAGCCCATAAATACAGCCATGGAATTGGAGAACTGTAGAGCAGGAAGGAAGCTTTAACATCACCCCAATTTCCGTATTTTACAAATGAGGATACTGATTCAAGTATCCAGAAAAAGGATATCACTTCCTCAAGATCACATGGCCAGTTAGTGGCCTTGTCTGGATCTTTTGACCCTTGACTTTGTACCAATAAGGTGGTTTCCTTGGGTCCTAGAAATTGCTAATCCATGCTCAGAGTGGCTCTCCATCAACTGAGCACTGAGGCAGCCAGGAAAATCCGTTATGCTGGAGATTCTTTCTACCTTACTCTAGAGAGAACAGCTGCAGCCTTTCACAATACAGTACACTTATTGAGCACGTCCCATGAGAGGTGCCAACTCTTCAAAAACACCACAAGTGCAGTTTCCTGTCTCCATTCCCCATTCCTTACTGGTGCTTGTGGTATCACCTCCCAAGTAAACTACTTTCATTCAAGATTCTTCTCTGCAGGGTCTTCATGGAGAACCAAGTAAGACAAAACTAAAACAATTTTTCAAGTGAGGAATTCTTAATCATGGGGCATAACTAGTCTTCCTTCTGGCCTAAGGGATCAGGATTGAAAGTTGATAAGATGGAGATATTCTATATAAATACAGGGGCTTCCTTGGGACTGAAAGGAAGGCAGTTCTGGCACCTATTTGATGACAGTTGGGAATACTAGAAGACAGTTTTATGACCTGGGAATTTGCCTCCCCCCAAAGGAAACCAGCTGCAATGGCAGTAGTAAAGAGCTGCTCTCAAGTAGTTTTGCACACAACAAACATCAAATTGGATGATGGGGTCTTAGAGGAAAGGTTTGTGAGGTCATATGAGAACCCCTTGGGGTTTCTTAGAAAATAAGTTGGAGAAGTTCATATAAGGGTGTTGTGGTAGCTGATGTCTTAAATTATACAGGTGAGGGTACTGAGTCATTTCAATTTCAGCTGCTTTTAGCTTGATCTCACTCATACTCAGAAGTTGTTCGAAATGTTTCTAATATTTCTTCAATCAAAGATCAAGTCTACTGTATGATATGCCATCATTTAATGGCAGCTCTACAGAAATGAAAAAGAAAGCACACTGAAAGACATTTCCTAACTTAAAAAATATTAAAATGTGGAAAAACATGCATCTTAGATATAAGAAAATATGAGCACAAAATATATGACTGGAAAGGATAAAAGTCAGATCTCTGGCTTTACTAACTCTCAACATACATTTGAGAGGTTTTACCTCTTAGAAAAAAATGGTGCAGGAGGGGATATGACAACACAGTATATGGAGGGTTCGAGACCACAGCTCATTCATGGTAGACTCAATTACTCATTGCTCTGGGGGAAGGGCAAGATGGCAGCAAAGTAACCAGCTCCAAGAGTCATCTCATCCTAGTAATAACCCAGAGCTGTCTAAATAACCCAGCACAGTTAGTAATAACCCAGAGCGGTCTAAAGCACATATTTGGGGGCTCAGGAGACCTGGAGAGCATCCTGTAGTATCCTTGGAAGAATGGAAGGAGGAGACTGCCCATCTGCAGTGAAGATTCATGATCAGAGCACTCCACGCCACAGAGGCGAGTGCCCATTCTCTGCTGGTGATGCAAGTCACGCTGGGAGCTATTCTGTGGCTGGAGTTGGAAGCTCTATTTCCCAAAAATGGGGGACAAAGAGAAGGTCAGTCACCAACTTCAGCGGCTGATTAGTAAATTAAGCGGGCTAAAGTATAATCCTAAGAACAGCTAAAGTTTGAACCTGTCCAAGTCAAAAAGAGACTGGTACCCTCCATTTTTTACCTCTGCCCCTGACAGGAGGGGAAGCAGGGCTGGTTGAAAATCACAGCGATGGTAGGGACGAGCTTCTTTCCACCCTGGTCAGATGGCAGCCCTAGCCTGGGCTCCAGCCCAATCTCCAGCAGGAAGGAGGCTGGGGGACCTGCCCAAGCCTCTCCAGGCAACTGTAGGTGCTTTGGGCCTGCGTGGACTAGAATGCTGGGTACTCCTGAGGCTCCATCCCCACCCCTGCCAGGGGAGGAGGGGGTCTGGTGCTTTGTCAGTCGACCTGAGCAACCACAGTCAGTTTTGACCCCCACAGCTTGGTTTTCCCACCCATACCTGTGGCTCCATCCATGCCCCAGGCAGGAGAGGAAGGGGAATGAAGCTTCATCAGTCTCTCTGGGCAACTGCAGACAGTCTTGGCCTGCACAGTTTGGATTTCTGCACAGGGCTGGGGCTCTGACCCTATCCCTGGAGGGGAGAAAGCTGGGAGAAGCTTCACTGGGTCCCGAGTAACACAGGCAGCTTCAGCCTCTACAACTTACAGCACCAGCTGCATCCTTGGCTCCCACTGTGCAACCAGCAAGAGAGAAAGGGCAAGAAACAGACTGAAAAGAGCTGATAAAATTCAGAGAGGCTAAACACAAGCCACTATAAAGTTCCAAATTAAATTGAGCCAAGTATCAAAGAGGAGCTGCAGCCCAAAGCCAATCAAATAGAAAGCCCTAGAGTAAAGAGAGGAATTATGCCCAGAATAAACACATCTAATAAACCGGATGCCAAGACAGTGACAAAAAATTACAGTCCATACCAGGAAACAGGAAGCTATGGCCCAGTCAAAGGAATAAGCTAAGCCTCCAGATGACATAAAAGAGTTGAAAAAACTAGTCATAGATGCTCAAACAAATCTCCTTAATAAAGCCAATGAGATGGCTAAAGAGATTAAGGATATTAAGAAGACCCTGGGTGAGCAAAAGAAGAATTTGGAAGCATACATGGAAAAATAGCCGATCTTATGGGAATGAAAGGCACAATAAATGAAATTTAAAATACACTGCAGGCATATAACAGCAAATTTGAGGAAGCGGACAAAAGAATCAGTGAGCTTGAACATGGCCTCCAAAAGTAAACATATAAAAGAACAGATAAAGAAAAGAATGGAAAAAAAATGAACATGGTACAGGGAACTAAATGATGGCAGGAGATGTGCATTCATACAGGTCATGGGTGTCTCCGAGGGAGAAGAGGAGGGAAAAGAGGTAGAAGGAATGTTTGAAGAAATAGTGATAAAATTCCCCAATCCTATTGAAGGACAAAGATATCTGTGTCCAAGAAGTACAATGTACTCTGAGCCAAATAAATATGAATAGACCTACTCGGAAACACATACTAAAAGGAATGTCAAATGCCAAAGACAGAGAATTCTGAGAGCAGCAGAAGAGACATGATACATCACATACAAGTGAGAGACTGGGTGATGGTTTCTCATCAGAGGCTGTGGAGGTTGGAAAGCAGTGGTATGATATATTTAAGATACTGCAAGAGAAAAATTGCCAGCCAAGAAATTTATCTACAACAGGACTGTCTTTCAAGAATGAGGACGCATTTAGAATATTCACAGATAAACAAAAAGTGAGAGACTTTTGTAACCAAGAGACCGGCTCTGCAGGAAATAATAAAAGGAGCACTATAGCCTGAAAAGAAAAGACAGGAGAGAGAGGCTTGGAAGAGAGTCTAGAAATGAAGATTTCATCAGTAAAAGTAACTAAAAGTGTAAAAAGAGTAGTGAAAATAAAATATGACAGATAAAACGCAAAGTTCAAAGATGGGTGAAGTAAGAACTGCATTTACAGTAATAACATTGAATGTTAGTGGATGGAACTTCCCAATTGAAAGATACAGACCTGCAGAATGGATGAGAAAATATGAGCCATTTTTGTGCTGTCTGTGGGAGACTCACTTTAGACCCAGGGACACCAATGGATTGAAAGTGAAAGGCTGGAAAAAGATAATCCACACATGTAGTAACCAAGAAAACCTGTAGTAGCTATACTTATATCAGATGAATTAAACTTTAAAAGCAAAACTGTTATTAGAGACAGAGAGGGACATAGTGTATTAATGTAGGGAGGGGGCAATTCACCAAGAAGATATAACAACTATAAATGTATGTGACCTAACTAGGATGCCCCGGGTTACATGGGGCAGACACTGGTGGAAATGAGGGGGAAAGTAGATACCTCAAGAAGAATAACAAAATGACAAACCTTAGCTGGACTAACAAAGAAAAAAAGAGAGAAGATGCAAATAAATAAAATAAAATATGAAAATGGGAACATTACTACTGACCCCAAAGAAATAAAAGCTTTCATAAAAGGATACTATGAAAAACTGTACATTAACAAATTAGACAATAATGATGAAATGGAAAAATTCCTAGGAATATACAAACAACCTACACTGACTCTAGAAGAAATAGAATAACTCAACAAATGAATCACAAGTAAAGAGATTGAAACAGTCATCAAACAACTCCCCAAAATGAAAAGCCTGGGACCAGATGGTTTCACAGGTAAATTCAATCAAGCAGTCAAAGAAGATTTAATACCAATCTTACTCAAACTCACAAAAAAAAATTGAATAAGAAGGAATGCTACCAAACTCATTCTATGAAGCCAATGTCACCCTAATACCAAAACTGGATAAAGATATTACAAAAAAAGAATATTACAGACCTGTTTCCCTAATGAATACATATGCAAAAATCCTCAATGAAATACTACTCGAATTCAACAACATAGTAAAAGAATTATTCATCATAATCAAGTGGGTTTTATACCAGGCATGCAAGGGTGGTGCAAGACAAGAAAATCGATCAGTGTAATACACTACATTAATAAATCAAAGAAGAAAAATCACAGGGTCCTATTGATTGGTGCAGAAAAGGCATTTGACAAAATACAACATCCTTCCTTGATGAAAATATTTCAAAAGACAGGAATTTTTTTTTTTGGTTTCTTTTTTTTTATCAATTCATGTTTTGTTTTTTTTTAATTATTTATTTATTAATTTTTTTAAAAAATTACATAAAAAATATGAGGTCCCATTCAACCCCACCGCCCCCGCCCCCCACTCCCTCCACAGCAACACTCTCTCCCATCATCATGACACATCCATTGCACCTGGTAAGTTCATCTCTGAGCATCACTGCACCCCATAGTCAATGGTCCACATCATAGCCCAGACTCTCTCATGTTCCATCCAGTGGGCCCTGGGGGGATCTACAGTGTCCCGTAATTGTCCGTGAAGCACTATCCAGGACAACTCCACGTCCCGAAAACGCCTCCACATCTCATCTCTTCCTCCCGTTCCCCACACCCAGCAGCCCCCATGGCTACCGTTCCCACACCCATTCCACATTTTCTCTGTGGACATTGGATTGGTTGTGTCCATTGCACACCTATGAAAAGACAGGAATTAAAGGAAACTTTACCAACATGATAAAGGCCATATATGAAAAATCCACAGCTAACACTATTCCATGGTGAAAGATTGAAAGCTTTCCCATTGAGGTCAGGAACAAGACAAGGATGCCCACTGTCATCGCAGTTATTCAGCATAGTGCTAGAGGTTCCAGCTAGAGCAATCAGGCAACAAAAAGAAACAAAAGGCATCCAAATTGGAAAGGAAGAAGTAAAACTTTGCTATTTGCAGATGTTATGATGCTATACCTAGAAAGTCTTTAAAAATCCACAACAAAGCTACCCGAGCTAATAAATGATTTCAGCAGTGGCAGGATACAAAATTAACCCACAAAAACGAGCAGTGTTTTTATACACTAGTAATGTGCAATCTGAGGAGGAAGTCAGGGAAAAAAGTTCCATTTACAACAGCAACCAAAAGAATAAAATATTTAGGAATAATCTTAACCAAGGCTGTAATGCATTTGTATTCAGAAAACTACAATGAATTGCTAAAAATTAATTAAAGAAGACCTAAATAAATGGAAGAATATTCCATGTTCATGGATTGGTAGAATATCACTAAGATGTCGATTCTACCACAATTCATATATAGATTCAATGCAATCCTGATAACAATTCCAACAGCCTTTTTTAAAGAAATGGAAAACTGAATTATCAAATTTATTTGGAAAGGTAAAGGGCCCCCAATAGCCAGAAACATCTTAAAAAGGAAGAATGAAGTTGGAGGACTCTCACTTTTGGACATTAAATCATGTTACCTAGCTACAGTGGTAAAAAAAAAAAAACAAAACACAACAGCCTGGAACTGGCATTAAGACAGACACATAAACCAATGGAACCAAACTGATGGTTCATAAGCAGACCTTCCCAACTATAATCAAGTGATTTTTGACAAGGCTGTCAAGCCTCCCAGCTGGGACAGAACAGTCTCTTCAACAAATCGTGCTGGGAAAACTGGATATTCATAGCCAAAAGAAAAAAAGAGGACCCCTGTATCACACCCTACACAAAAATTAACTCAAATGGATCAATGACCTAAATATAAAAGCTAGAACCATAAAACTCCTAGAAGAAAATGTGCAGAAACATCTTCAAGATTTGGTGGTAGGCCGTGGATTCTTAATCCTTACACCGAAAGCATAAACAATGAAAGAAAACATGGATAAACAGAACATCCTCAAACTTAAAACAATTTTGTGATTCAAAGGACTTTGTCAAGAAGGTGAAAAAAGACAACCCACTCAATAGGAGAAAATATCTGGAAACCACACATCTGATAAAGGTTTGATTTCAATGCTATGTAAAGAGATCATATGACTCAACAATAAAAGAGCAAGCAATTCAATTTAAAAACAGGCAATAGTCTTAAATAGACATTTCTCCAAAAGAAAGTCTGAATGGCGAAAAAGCACATGAGAAAATTTTCAATATCACTAGCTATTAGGAAAAAATTCAAATCAAAACTATAATGAGATATCATCTCACACTTCATGGAATGGCCATTATTTTAAAAATATGAAAAATCATAAGAGCAGAGAGGATGTGGAGAAACAGGAACGCTCCTTCCCTGTTCTTGGGGGTGTAAAATGGTGCAGCCTCTGTGGAAGACAGCTGGGGGTTCCTGGTGAAGCTAGATACGGAACTGCCATATTATCTGGCAGTCCTTCTGCTGGGAATACATCTGGAAGAACTGGGAATGAGGACAGTAACAGACATTTGCACACGGATGTTCGTAGTGGCATTGGACACTTGATGAAGGTGGCCCAGGTGTTCGTTGGCCGATGAACAGAGGGAGGGGGTATGATGTGTACATCCAATGGAGTACTATGCTGCTGTAGGAAGAAATGACATTGGGGTCCCTGGGATGGCACGGAAGGATCCTGGAGACATTGTGCTGAGTGGGATAGGCTCAGGTATTGTATGATCTCGCTAATATGAACATAGAGTTAAACACGTAGTGTTAAGACCCAGAGTGTAGGTTACTAGGAGATAGGATGATGCGTAATGTACGTAGAATTTTTAATTAACTTGACTATAAAAGTGGGGAGATGGATAGAGTTGATGGCAATGCATTATAGTGAGTGCAACTGATACAGCTGGTTTGTGGATGAGAGTGTGGCTGAAAGGGATAGTCTAGGGATGTAAATGTCAGTTGAAAGAACTCTAGAATATAATTTGGGGTCTGGATAACATAGTGAACCCAGAGGTAGATGAGGATTTTGGTAGATAGTACAAATACAAGAATGTTCTTCTATGAACTAGAACAAATGTATGTCACTATTACAAGGTGGTAAGAATATGGAGATGCATGGGAAAAATATAATTAATGTAACTAATGGACTATAGTTAACAGCAATATTGTAATATTCTTGCATCAACATCAAAGAGGCTCCTGTGTTAATATGGGGGGTAAATAGAAAAAGCGTACCACATGTATGCTGTGGCATGGTTGGTGGTAGGAGTCTGATGATGTTCTCTCATAATCTGTGGCGGGTATCTCACAACAACGTAAGATGTTGGTGGAGGTGTGTTGTATGGGAATTCTGCACATTACGCATGATTGTCTTGTAAGTTCACAACTTCTTTAGTAAAAAAATCCCCCCCAAACTAACAAAACCAAATTGATTATATTAGAATTCTACATTATAAACTCAGCACAAAATTTACATCTATTTAGGTCATGTACCAATATACAATAAGATTTTAGGACAAAATATATATATATATATACATTGTGCTATTGTACAACTGATGGCATCCCCTTCTCTGTCTTGTTGAACACAAAGCATGAACATGTGCTAATGGGGTCACATTCTCAGATTATCATTCCCACTTAGTGTCATTATATATCAATTGACTAAGCAACAGGCTTAATTGAATATTTATTGTGTACTCACTGTGCCAGGACTGTCAGGGAAAGAGAACAACAAGGATCTTATTTCTTTACCTCTAAGAGTTTCATGCATTCACTCATTAAGTGACTAAACACCAGCTCACTGTCAGACACTGTGCTAGGCAGAGATACACACCAGGGGTCAGTTCTGCCCTCGTGGTGTTACCAACTCATCCGTGGGGACAGGGGCAGAAGTGGAAAATTACAGCCTGTGGAGAGAGCTACTATCACGAGTTACACACAGACAGCTATGGGACCCCAGGAGAAATCTGGAAGAAAGGATTCCAAGAAGACACGATTCTAGGGTTGAGATTTGAGTGAAGACAAGAATTATCCAGGCCATAAGGAGGCCATGGAGTACAAGAGGAGTCCTGCCAGGGAAAGTGGCATAATCAAAGGCAGAGTCAGGGAAGAGCGCCGTGGGTGGAAACTTGCGGTATCATAATGGGGCTTATCATGAAAGCCCCGACGTGAGTGGAGAGATGCAGAACCCACGGGCTCACCTGCCTCTTCTGCCAAGGGCTCCTTACCTCCCACGTCATCAGCATCAGCAGCTCCCTCTTTGTACTGGACCACGTTCTTGATGATCTGAGTCATGTTCTGGGAAAACGCGCCGAGGTCTCGGGCCGACCGGAGGTTGAAGTGAAACTGAGCCGTGGCCATGGCCTTCAGGTCTTCCTGAGAAGCCTCCTGCAGGCCCACCGAGACCACCCTCACCCCGTCTCTCCGCAGGGCCTCAGCAGCCTCCTCCACGTCGTCCTCAGACGCGGCTGAGGCCAGGACCACCAGCACTGGGGGAAACTGCTTCTTGTCCCTCAGGGCGGCGGGTCCAGAGAAGAAGGCCCTGTGGGCCTCCCGGAGAGCACTGCCCACCCGCAGGGAGCCCCCGAGGAACCCAAAGTTCTTCTTGAGGTGGTTCAGCATGGGGCTCCTGCCCCGGAAGGCGCCCAGGCGGAACTCGGGGTGGAGCTGGTCGCTGAACTGCGCCAGGCCCACGCGGTACTTGTCGGCCTCGACGGGGAGGTCGCTGATCACTTTGCTGATGAACGTTCTCACAAATGGGAAGTACTTAACTCCCAGGTGGTCAGAGCTGTCCACCAGGAACACGACGTCTGCGTACTCGGGGCCTTCAAGACACAAACAGTGGACAAAAACAAAACAGAAAACCAAATCCGATTTAGCCTTTACATTTTAGAGAGCCGTTCTCATTGGAGACTATGTCCTGGTGTTGAGAGGAACGCAGACTCCCAAGGGAAGATCTTATGAAGGTTAAACAGATGGAATTGTACTCATTTCTGCTAAAATGTCAAACAGTAGGACTTTAGTAAAACTAGCCGATGGATTTCTTTTTCTTAATTCTACACCAGAAACAATTTGACTTTTAAAAAAAAATTCTACTGTTGTACTAGAAAAAAGACAACACGATTCCTCCCCCAACAGTTCCAAAGTCCTCTGGACTGATGGCGTAGGCTCATCGGCCATCTTGGGTTTGAGACCGAGAAGCAGAGCCTGCGACAGGGGTCTAGCTGCGTGGGCTAGCCTGGGCGAGGGGCCATGGCAGGGCAGGACGGGGAAGAGGGCAGGGGAGGTGCAAAGAAGGAAGCCAGCACGGCCCGACATGCACACGAGGGGTCCCTACTTCACCCAGGGTTTCTTTACTCTCTCGTTGGTCAGCCATTGGCTGCAGACAATCCCAGACACTGGAGGCAGGTCAGTGGGGGTTTAGGCATGACCTCCTGAGTGTGGTGACTGATCCTCCTGAGCAAGTGGGGACAGCTCTGAGAGGTGCCAGCAATCTCCACAGCACCAGGGGTGGCCCGTGGACAGAGGGTTAGAGTATGCATCTGCAGTCACGTCCTGCGAAGGGTCTAACAACTGGCTCTTTCTTTCAAAGTAACGCAGAAATTTGTCACAAAATCACATGGTGGCCCAGTGCAGCATAAAAATAACACTTCTCTGAACTGTGTTTTTTAGTAATTACCTAAAACCTGTCTTTCATACTCTCTTCCCCATAAAAAATATATATATATTTTGTGTTCATTAAAGAAAAGTAAAGCAGTGGTTTAGTCCACACAAATAAATAACCTAGAATTTGTTTTCCGTGTAAGGTTCCTTTTTCCCTTGTCCTGCCATTTATTAAGGCTAAGATGCAAAATGCAGAATGGATTGCCTATTCCCAGAGACTTGGAGAACACTGGGACTCACGCAATTGAGGAATGGCTAAGGCCTCTTGAGCCAGGTGGAGTGTAACAAAGATTTTGGCCCGTGGCTCTCTGTCATCATTGGCAGATTGTTTGCCTTAAACTGTGCACTTACAAGTACTACTACTCATTGCCGTCTACTTTGATTTTTCACTAAATAAATACATTCTTCCTTTCTCTGTTTATGAAAATAAAGGCTGGCTGAGGCATAAACATGTTTCCCTAAATCATAATCAACATAAAATATACGGTACCTGGGCTCTGATCTGCCAACGTTTCAGCCCAAAGGATGAAGACAAAGATGAACAGCATCTTCATTTTCTTAGGGAAGCTTTCTTACTTTTACCCTGAAAAAAATTTTCATTCACAGCATGAAAAATCTATCCTACGCTAGGAAATATGTACTGAGAAAGTTGGATTTGTGAACGATACGCCATAAGCAAGTATTTCTAGAGAAGTCCCAAGTGTGTCTGAAACATTCATGAAAGCACGTAGAGAATTGGTTGAAGATATATAAGGCTCAGGAACTTTTTTCAGTGCTTCACAAATACGATATAATTTAACCTTCACGAGAGCCTCAAAGATAGGGACTATTAGTACACCTCTGTGACAGGTGAGGAAACCATGGCACTGAGCAGCTTGGTAAGTGGTGGAACCAGAACATTAACCTAGACAGGCTGTTTGCAGAGCCCAAGCTCTTAACCACTATGCTAATAGCACTTTTACAAAATCTCTATGTCTTCACGATTTTTTTTTTAAGAAGTACCAGGATTGAACCCAGGACCTTGCACATGGGAAGTAGACACCCAACCACTGGGCTACATCCACTCCCCTACTCCCCTTTCTCTTTTTTTTTTCCCTCGTGAATTTTATGAAGTGACTATTCTTTACTCTCCATTGTTATGCCAACAATGAATATTGTAAGTGTTCATAACATGTCTCAAAAAACCAACAGACAAATCATGTTTCTTTTTCTCATTCAATCCTTGTGAAAACTGTTTTCCCACTTACAGTTATAACTGGTTTTACAAATTACTCTTACTTTTGGAATTCTCACCACAGCTCACGATCAATTAGAAAACTTCATGGGAAATTACAATCTCATAGAAAATCCGTTAAACCAGTATTTTTTTTTTATAAAAAGGGAAATAGACCAAAATCAACAATACTCAAAATGGAGCTGCCTTACATGAAATATCAACAGTATCAGGGCTGATTTTTATTCTAGAATTTACCTTTCCAGCTGTTGTTTTGAAAGAGCTGATTAAGCATGAAGATTCATAGAATCATTGGCCTCTAGAGTTGGAAGAGATTCTATCCATCATTTAGACTAAGAGATCATTTAGACTAAATCCCTATGTTACAGAGAAGGAAACTGAGGTTCGGAGATAGTAGCTGAATTATGTCAATACTGCAAGACCTTCAAATCTATAGTATAGTATTCTAATATATGATATATTTTACTTATTCATTTACTATTGATATAATTCAATACTATAAAATTCACCCTTTTAAAGTTCACAATTCAGTGATTGTTGGTATATTCTCAAGGATGTGAAACCATGCTACCTAATTCTAGAACATTTGCATCACCTCAAACCAAAGCCCATCCCCATTAGCAGTCACTGCCCACTCCTCTCTCCTCCAGCCTGGCAACCACTAACTTACTTTCTGTCTCTATGGCTTTGCCTATTTTGGACTTTTAAATATAAGTGGATCCTACAATATGTGACTGTTGTACCTGAGTTCTTTAGCATAACGCTCCCACAGTCCGTCAGTGTCCTAACGGGCATGAGTTCCTCGTTAATTGTCAGGGCTGAATAATGTTCCATTGTGGGAATAGACCACGTCTGCTTTACCTATTCATCAGTTAATGGCTATTGGGTTGTTTCCACGTTGGGTGATTATGAATGATGCGCCTATGAACATTCCTTTATGAATTTTTGTGTGGATTTATGTTTTCATTTCTCCCGGGTACACATCCAGAAGTGGAATGTGGTTTTGTGTTCAATCCTTTAGAAAACGCTAAACTGTTTCCAAAGCGGCTGCACCACTTTACATTCCTACTAGTCATGTCTGAAGGTTCCAGCTTCCTCAGATTCTTGCCAACACTGCTGCCATCTGTCTTTTTTATTATAGACATTCTATTGGGTGTGAAGTAGTATCTCATAATAGTTTTGATTTGCATTTCCCCAAAGACAAATGATGCTGGGCATCTTTTCATGTACTCGTTAAGCCATTTGTATATTTTCTTTGGATAAGTATCTATTCAAATCCTTTGCCCATTTTTAATTACGTTTTCTTTTATTACCGAATTATAAGAGTTCTTTATATACTTAGGATATGAGACAGTTATCAGATATATGATTTGAAAATATTTTTTCCTATTTTGGGGTTGTATTTTCACTTTGTTAATAGTGTTCTTTGAAGAACCAAAGTTTTAAATTTTGATGAAGTCCAATTTATCTGTATTTTCATTTGTTTGTGCTTTCGATGTCTTTATCTAAGAACCCACTACCTAACCCAAAATAAGAAGAATTATTCTTAGGCTTTTTTCTCAGAGTTTTAGAGTTTTAGAGGCCTTACATTTAGGTCTTTGATCTATTCTGAATTCATTTTTGTACACGATGTGAGGTAGGGGCACAATTCATCCTTTTGCAAGTAAATATATATCCTGTTGTCCTGTGGCATTTGTTGAAAGACTATTCTTTCACCATTGAAATGCCTTGGGACCTGTATTAGCTTCCTAGGACTAACAGGACAAAGTCCCACAGACTGGGTAGCTTCAACATGAGACGTGGACGCTCTCCAGCTCTGAGGCTGGGAGTCTGAGATCAAGATGGCGGCAGGGCTCTCTCCCTCGGCGGGCTCTAGAGAAGAGGCCTCTCTCTTCCCAGCTTCTGGAGTGGCTGGCAGTGCTCGGCACTCCTAGTGTTTGCATCACGGTGATCTCTGCCCCCATCATCCCATTGTCTTCTTCCCTGGGTGTTTCTGAGTCTTTGCACAGCCTGCTTATAAAGACATGTGGCCTTGGAGTTAGGGCGTACCCCAATCCTCATTGTAGCTTCACTGATTGAATCAGCAAAGGCCCTATTTCCAAGTAGGGTCACAGTCACGGGTACTGGACCTTAGGGCATTAACATGTCTTTTTGGTGGACATAATTTAACCCACATTAGCACCCTTGTCAAAAACATATTTACCTTTTTGTATGAGTTGATTCCTGGACTCTTAATCTGATTTTATTCATCCATACATCAGTCTTTCTGCCAGTACCACAGAGTGTTGATTACTGTACCTTTGTATTAAGTTTTACAGTCAGAAAATGTGAGTCATTCCACTTTGTTCTTTTTCAAGGGCATTCTGGCTAAATTTGGGTCCCTTGCATTTCCACATGAATTTTAAAATCAGATTGTTAACAAGTGTATGCAAAAAGGGCAGCAAGAATTTTGATAGGAATTGCACTGAATATGTATGCATTGTGGAGTGTGGCCATCTTAACAATATTAAATCATTCCATTTCTTGGTCTTCTTGAATTTCTTTTAATGATGATTTTTACTTTTCAGTGTTCAAGTCTTGCACTTCTTTTGTAAAATTTATTCCTAGGTAGTTTGTTTGTTTGTTTGTTTTTGAGACACCAGGGCCGGGGATTCAACCTGGGACCTCATGTATGGGAAGCTGTCGTTCAACCACGAACCACATCGGCTCCCCTGAGCTGGCCTTTTCATTTGTTTGCTTGTTGGTTTTTTTGTTTTGTGTTTAGGAGGTACCAGGGACCTCCCGTGTGGGAAGCAGGCACATGACCACTTGAGCCTTCAATACGAAAGGGTATTGAATTTTGTTAAATGTTTTTTTATGTCTATGGAAATGATCATGTGGTTATAGTCCTTCTTCTATTAACTAAGGCATATTATGCGTTGACTGATTTTTAATCTTTTGAACCTATGTTGGTCCCACTTGGTCTAATACCTTTTATACATTGCTGGATTCAGTTTAATAATATTTTATTGAGAGTTTTTGTGGCTGTATCTATTCATTTTTATATCATTTTGTTGAGGGTTTTTCTGACTATATTCATAAAAGCTACTGGTCTATAGTTTTCCTTTCTTATGAGGTCTTTGTCTGGTTTTGGTGTCAGAGTAATACTGGGTTCATTGAACATGTTGGGAAATGTTCCCTCCTTTTCTAACTTTCGGAAGAGTTTGTTAGGGATGGGTGTTAATTCTTCGTGAAATGATTGGTAGAAATCACCAGTTGAAGCCATCTAGTCATGGGACTTAATTTGTGGGAAGTTTTTTTAAATTACTAATTCAATTCCTTTACTTGTTATTCTTGCCTGAGGTAGTATAGCTACATAGCTGCTTAAGCTCTCATTTGATTACTCTTTACATGGTATATCTCTTTCAATCCTTTTCCTTTCAACGCATTTGTGTCTTTGAATCTTGTAGACAACATGTAGTTGGATCATTGTGGGGTTTTTAAAATCCATTCTTCCAATCTCTGACTTTTAATTGGAGCATTTAATCCATTTACATTTTATGTAATTGCTGAAAAGGTAGGCTTTAAATCTGCCATTTGGCACTGCCTTCTTTTATATTAAATAGGTATCCTTCTGATATACCATTTTAACTCTCTGTTCCTCTCACTCCCTATTTTTTTTTTTTTTAGTTATTTTCCTTAGTGGTTGCATGGGGGTCACAATTAACATGTTAATTTATTACAATCTAGTTTAGATTAATACCAACTTAATTTCAATTCCAATACAAAAACTTTGCTCTTATATAGCTCCATTCTCTCCCAATTCCTTTATGCTCTTGTCATACAAATTACATATTTATAGATTGTATACCTATAAGTGTAGACTTATAGTTGTTGCTTCATACAATAGTCTTTTAAATTACAAGAGTAAAAAAGACTTACAAAAATAAATTTATCCTACTATCTTTAATATTTACCTACCTAGTTACCATTACTGACACTTTTTATATCATTAGGATTTGAGTTACTATATACTGCTCAACATATTTAAGAAAGAATATCTTAAATATTCCTTCACTTTTGAAGAACAGTTTTGCTGGATATAATCTTTTCTTTCAGCACTTTGAATATGTCATCTCACTGCCTCTTGGCCTCCATGGTTTCCAATGAGAAATCAGTTGTTAGTCTTACTGAGGATCCCTTATATGTGATGAATTACTTTTCTCTTGCTGCTTTCAAGATTCCTTCTTGGTCTTTGTCTTTCAACAGTGTGAGTGCTATATATCTAGATGTGGAACTCTTTGAGTTTACCCTGCCTCAGTTTTATTGAGCTTCTTGGATATGTATTTTTCATCAAATTTGAGAAATTTTTAGTTGTCTTCTTTTCACCTATTTATTCTGCTTCTTTCTCTCTCTTGCCTACCCTTCCAGGATTCTTAATATGTGTATTTTGGTACTCCTGATACTTTCCCACAGATTTCTGAGGCTCTCTTAATTTTTCTTCATTCTTTCTTTTCCTCAGACTGGATAATCTCAATCTATCCTGAACTTCACTGATTCTTTCTTCTGCTTACTCAAATAAGGCCCTCTAATGAGGTTTCCATTTCAGTTATGGTCAAGTCCAGAATGTCTATTAGTTTCTTTTTATATTTTCTATCTCTTTATTGATATTTTCTATTTAGTTAGACATTATTCTCATATGTTCCTTTAGTTCTTTGGACAGTTTTCTTCAGTTCTTTGAACATATTAATAATAGCTGATTTAGAGTCTTTGCCTAAAATATCTGACATTTAGGCTTCCTCAGGAAAACACTTTCTGTTGGTTGCTTTTTGTCCCTGTGCACACATTTTTGTTTCTATTTTTCTTAATTGCTTTTGGAAACTGGACATTTTATTTTATTTTATTTTATTTTTTTAAAGATTTATTTTTATTTATTTAATTCCCCTCCCCTCGTTGTCTGTTTTCTGTGTCTTTTTGCTGCGTCTTGTTTCTTTGTCCGCTTCTGTTGTCGTCAGCGGCACAGGAAGTGTGGGCGGCGCCATTCCTCGGCGGGCTGCTCCCTCCTTCATGCTGGGCGGCTCTCCTTATGGGTGCACTCCTTGCGCGTGGGGCTCCCCTACGCGGGGGACACCCCTGTGTGGCACGGCACTCCTTGCGCGCATCAGCACTGCGCATGGGCCAGCTCCACCCGGGTCAAGGAGGCCCGGGGCTTGAACCGCGGGCCTCCCATGTGGTAGACGGACGCCCTAACCACGGGGCCAAAGTCTGTTTCCCTGGACATTTTAAATAATATCCTGTGACAACTATGGAAATCATATTCTTCTCCAACCTAAGATTTGTTGTTGTTTGTTTATTTGTTTGGTGACTTTTTCTTTACTAATTCTACAAAACGTCTGTTTTCTTTGTTTAGCATAGCCACTGAAATCTCTTCTTGGTTAGTGTAGAGGCTAGATAATGACTAGACAGAGATTTCCTTAAACAGAGTATCAGTAAGCTTCCTGTTCTTTGCCAAGGGGCTTTATGTGAATGTCAGAACAACCAGTTAACAACTCTTAGTCTTTACTTTCTGCTTGCACAGAGCCTCAAAGTCAACAGAGATAAGAGTTTAGGGCCTTTTCGGGTCTTTCCTGAGTATGTGCACAGCCTTCTAGAATACCAGGACTCTAGTGGAGTTTTTCAAAGTCCCTATGGACAACTCATGTCCAAGATGTTCCTTTTAAATCTTTTAATTCATCTATTGTTTGTTGCAATTGTTACTCACCATCTCAGGCAGCTGCAAAGTTGAACAATTGTCTGCAATTGTTTTTTATACTAACACCTCTGGAGAAAAGTATTTTTGCACAGGATGAATTGTGAGCAAGGTCAAATAAAGATCGCCTTGCAAATGGGGTCTTACAAGGCACTTGCACAAGTCAAATAATGACAATTCTCTTGTTTTTTTTTTAAAGCTTTATTTATTTATTTATTTCTCTCCCCTTCCCACCCCCCCCAACCCCGGTTGTCTGTTCTCTGTGTCTATTTGCTGCGTCGTCATTCTTGTCCGCTTCTACTGTTGTCAGCAGCATGGGAATCTGTGTTTCTTTTTTTTTTTTTTAAAGATTTATTTATTTATTTATTTAATTCCCCTCCCCCGGTTGTCTGTTTTCTGTGTCTTTTTGCTGCGTCTTGTTTCTTTGTCCGCTTCTGTTGTCGTCAGCGGCACGGGAAGTGTGGGCGGCGCCATTCCTCGGCAGGCTGCTCCCTCCTTTGCGCTGGGCGGCTCTCCTTATGGGTGCACTCCTTGCGCGTGGGGCTCCCCTACGCGGGGGACACCCCTGTGTAGCACGGCACTCCTTGCGCGCATCAGCACTGCGCATGGGCCAGCTCCACACGGGTCAAGGAGGCCTGGGGCTTGAACCGCGGACCTCCCATGTGGTAGACGGACGCCCTAACCACTGGGCCAAAGTCCGTTTCCCTGTGTTTCTTTTTTGTTGCACCATTCTTGTATGTCAGCTCTCCGTGTGTGCAGCACCATTCCTGGGCAGGCTGCACTTTCTTTCATGCTGGGCGGCTCTCCTTACGGGGCCCACTCCTTGCGCGTGGGGCTCCCCTACACGGGGAAACCCCTACGTGGCACAGCACTCCTTGCGCGCATCAGCACTGCGCATGGGCCAGCTCCACATGGGTCAAGGAGGCCCAGGGTTTGAACCACGGACCTCCCATGTGGTAGATGGACACCCTAACCACTGGGCCAAGTCTGCTTCCCTGACAATTCTCTTTGAATGAGGCTTTCATATTCACCCTCATCAGCCCTCCTCATTTCTGCCAAGTTGCTGGTTTTCACCACAGTGATGAACTATTGGTTTTTAAGACTACCACAGATATAGAGAGCAGTGGTGGGGGGGGGTGTCGAAAAGGGAGTAAGACAAGTGAAACCACTACAAAGCTTGCTGTTCTTACTGAGATTGCTGCGTGATTTTGGCCAATTTACAGAGCTCTGAAGAAAAATTGATTCTGACAGCATTTGCCAGGTTTCTCACTGTTTTTATGAGGATAGAATTTTCAGAGATCCTTACTCCATCATTTTGGCTGATATTCTCAAGAATGGGATGAAGAGGAAGAGGCATCTCTGATCAGCTATGCTCATCCAGGAATCAATAAATGTTCACAGCTAATGCATAGAGCCCTCCTCAGGCTTGGGGAATGCAAATGAGCTGGGACGCCAGCTCAAGCTTGACTCAGTTGCCCTTTTGACCTGTGGACACCAGAACCTCAGGGCCAGTGGTCATAGGAAGCATGCGGGGTGCACATCCATGCGCAGCTCTGCTCCGAGCCCCCATCCCTTGGAGTGACACTGCTCCCATTCCAGCTCATGTTTCCACTCCTCAGGTCTCGGGTCTGAGATGGTCGCAGTGGTGAGTACGGTATGTCTTATTTATTTATTTTTATTGTCTTTCTTTCCTCTAAGTCAGGGGCTCTTAACCTTTTTGTTTCACTGACCCCTTTACCAATCAGGTGAAAATCCACAGACCCCTTACTAAGTCCACACTGTACTGTGTGTTATTTAATAAAGTATATGTCACACCTACACCAACACATCCCCACAAGAAAAATGTTTTTTTTAAATTTTCAATTCAAGCTCACAGACCTCCTGAAGGGGTCCATGGAACTCTGGTTAAGAACCCCTACTCTAAGAGAAGGCTGATTTTGTCTATTTTGTTCATCTTCATCTCTGGCTCCTGGCACATGGTAGACACTTAAAAATCTTATGGCTATTACAATAAATATCTTTATAGAGACAACATTTCACATACGTGTGATTATCTATAGCTTAATTTTGTAGAGGTGGAATTGCTAGGTCTAATGTGTGTTTACTCTAGGTTTTATTGCTATTCATTGCCTTGTACCAACACAATCGCAACCAGAGATGTGCCATACCCATCCACACTGCACGTTTCATCATCCTCACTTCATGTTCTTATTTTGCCTTTTTAATTATTTATCTTCCTTTGGGAAATGTTCTAATTTGTCTCTCTTTCCTACTGCTTGTGTTCTTGAGATAATTATAATTATTTTGTGTAAGCTCATTTTCAATTCTCCAGGCTAGTAATGCATCCCTGGGGAAAGGGCAGAAGCTTGTGATTTTCCAGATGAGATGGGGGAAGGGGGCACCCTCTCAGAAAAGAGAAGCTCCAGTGTTGCAGTCTAAGCTCCACGACTCCCAGTTCCCACTCCCAGTCCCCCGCCCCCATCCAGGTACTTCCACCTCGGGCCCCATGCATCTTCTGGGCAGCCCTCACTCATTTATTACTTATCTACGGCTCTGGGCTCCTTGATGGCGCAACTTCCCTACGTCGTCTTCGGCACCCTGAGGGTTGGGTTTGGTGGAGAAAGCCAGCAACCAGTGCTAAATGGCCAACTTGTCCAAATTAAAAGTCTCCCGTCCCAGGAGAAAAGAAAGACTATAGTATAGATGCTCCAGGATGTCAGAGTGGGACCACACCTAGGAGAGGATGGAAACTTCTACTCTCTAAAGTTCCTCCTCGTTTAAAATTCTCTGACCCCACGATACTGTGATGAAGCTCCTCAGGCAGAGAGTGGCCCCAACAAGTCGTACTTTTGGAAGATGAGTCCTGTAATTTTTGAGGCGATATACCCCAAACCAGATGTGGGGCACAAAGAAACTCCAGGCTTGAAAGGCTGCTGAGTGCTCAACTCACCCATTCTTAAAGTCAGCTGCTCAGACTCTCTGAGGCTGACTGGGAGCTCAAAGCCAACGTCAGCTCTGAGGGTAATGGACCCTGAGACTCCAGGGGAGTCGGCAGCTGGACTGCACATCTGGGGAGAAGGTGCCGTGCACTGAGCGCAGGGCGGGGCACTGTGGCCCTGCTGTCTCTGGTGGGATGTCCAGCACATGCTCATCAGTCACGGCTGGGTGGGGAAGGAAATTCCTCAGCCATTGCCAAGTACCAAAGTAGGAGCATAATGATGGAATAATGAGTAATCACCTCACATCTTTTGATTAAGTTCCTTTGGTCAGAAGACAAATCTTACTCATTTGGAATAAACTACTTTCTATGGGACCGTCTGGGTTATAACATTGTGGCCTTAAAAGGACTAGAGGAGGAGGGAAAAAAAAAATGCTTACTTTAACAAAGTGCAAGGATGCAGGCATAGTAAAAGCTTGCAACCTGCTGGCAGGTTCAGGAACTAAAGGAAAAGAGCAATTCTTTGCGTTATAATAATAACATAGCAAAGACTGGCGTGTGTATTGAGTCTGCTGAATTGGAACTAAGTATGTAACAGTTTATTGGAGGTTTGCACTGATAAATTCTGCAACAACCACAGTATCAATGGCATTTTCTTTTAGCACCAAGCCTAATTTCTTTCTCTCCTTTTGCAGCCAAAGAAGTAAGAGCTCCTGAACAAGGCTAAGAAATAAGCACCAGGTCCTCTCCCCTTCCAAGCACCCCTGTTTTCCTTCTCCCTAATGTCCACCCTCCATTCTGGCTCATCATCTTTCACTCAGGACACCTGTGCAGGCGGGTGACCCCCAAACAGAAGAGGCCCTGGCCGGGCTAAGGAGCTCCCGCAGAGCTACAATCCAGAAACCGCTTCCTCCAGCTGGAAGGGGCCTGCCATGCACACGTGCCACCCCCCAGTTCCAGCTGAGGATCTGAGGCTGGGTGGCATGGCCAAAGTCACACAGCCAGTCTGTGGCAGAGCGACTGAAAGCCCAGCCTCGGTCCCCCTGGGGCTTTGGTGCATTTCTGGTGGCATCTGAGAAACACTTCGCATTTTCCTGACTGCGGGGTGGCAAGGTCAGCTGACCACCAGCCGTGTCCTCTGTGCTGCCACAGCCCCTCCCCTTGGCATGCACGCGCTCTTGGTTCTCCCCAGCACTGCTCCTCAGGGAGACTGTGCCGCCTCCTCCACCCCCAGTCCACGCGCACCGACCCTGCTCGAGCTGCTGCTGCCAAGTCCAGCCCCTTCTTCGGCACTTGTATTTCGCCTTGTTCTCTGGTGATGGGGTTCCTTTCGGTAATCCCCACCTTCCCCCACCTTCCCCTAGTACATCTAAAGCCTGCTAAGGGCAGGACGGCTTGGCCCTCATCACTGACGGCCCCTGCTTTCAACTTACCATAAAACCAGTTGTTTTTAATTAATAATTAAATTATAATACATGATTAAATTAATAATTTAGTAATAAATTATTCTCTCATTATTCTCTACCCTCTAGGGTTCTCTTCTAATTCTTATTCCTAACTTTACGAAATCTGTTTTCTTTTTTTCTGGATTAGGGTTACTGTTTTATTGGGGGCCTTTCCCCAAAAGACATTTGTGCCTTTGCTAATCCATTCCGTTGTTTTGCTTTTTTGTTTTGTTTTGGTCTTAATCCTCAGTTTTCTGTCTTTATCCTTACTCGTTTTCCTTAGGTTTGTTTTCTGGTTTTCCCTGAACTTCTTGAATCGAATGATTCATTCGTTTACTTCTTTCTTCCTTAGCAATGACGCTTTTGAGGCCAAGCATTTTCCTAAGTACAGTTACAGCTTTTCAACATCAGCTTTGATACCCCCACATCATCATTGTTCAGTGCATCTGTTTCCCAGAGCTGCCGCGACAAGCCCCGGGAGCTTGGTGGAGCACAGCGACGCTCTCTCGGGGCCCTGGGCTGGAGGGAGACACCGAGCTGCTGGCAGGCGGGCTCGGCCTGGAGGCCAGCCTCCACCCCGCGGCCTCCCCGGCCTACGGCGCCCTCTCAGTGCCCCCTCCGCGGGCTCTCCTCCTCGAGGGTCCTGCCCTTTGTCCTTTTCTTCTAGGGACACCCGTCAGAACGGATTCGGGCACGCCCTCGTCACCCTGTTCACAACGACCCCGTCTTAACTCGATCACATCTGCAAACACTCAGTCCAAAGAGTCACCTCCCGAGGAGAGGTTTCAACCTGTCGTTTCAGGGGCCACAAGTCCACTTCTCACAGCCAGGAATTCTGCAGTTACAGCTTGTTTACTTTTTTGCCTTTACTTCTGGTTCCTTTTTTCCTTCTGTTTCCATTAATTCAGAAGCTTGTATATATGTTTTCTTCTAATGATAGAATGAACTTAGTAAAATTATTTACAAATGAAATGTTTTAACTCATTTCTAAACTCATCAACTTTAGAAATGAAGTAATCTTTACCCCCACCAATGAACGATTAAAAAATCAGTCTGCTTGCATTTCCCCTCCACTCTGTTTTTTTGTTTGCATTTCATAGGTGCAAGAGTCTCCCAATTTATTAGAAAATTACCTTTGAAACTTTAAAATTTTTATACCGGGGCTTTTCCTTTGAGAATTTTAATAATTCATGCTTTGTGAACATAGTACCAATGTTACTTCAATTTTAATTCTGTTTAAATAGATTTAATGTGCCCCGCAATTCCTTATCAATTCTTGGGTTTTGTTTTTGTTTTTGTTTTGATTCTGGAACAATCTAGATCAGCCCTGTCCAAAAGAAATATAATGCAGGCCACATATGCAATTAAATGTTTTAGCAACCACAGTAACAGAACTAAAAAGAAGCAGGTGAAATTAATAGTATGTTTTTCTTAACCCAATATATCCAAAGTATTATCATATCAATGTGCAATCATTATAAATATTAACAAGATATTTTGTATCTTTTTTCACAAACTTCAAAATCTGATGTGCATTTTACTCCTGCAGCACATCTCAACTCAGACTAGCCACATTTCAAGAGTTTGACACCCAAGTATGGTGAGCAGCTGCCTGCCTGGACAACACCTTGACAGGTAACGGTGCTCTTGCAGGTGCTCTTTAGGCATCGGAACAGAACCTTCCAGCCCACAGCCCAGGAGATGAGAAGAGGAGCGCCTGCACACCCACAGCACTTGCCGGCTCACCAGCTGGGATGCCCTGGGGCGATGACTCAAACTCTGCCTTTCGGAGGTGGTTAATTAAAGCTTCTCGAGCTTCAGGGTGCAGAAGATTCACAGGGCATCTGTCCAAACGCAGGCTTTGATTCACCAGTTCCGTATTCGCCTTGAGAATCTGTTTTTAACAAGCTCCTGGAGGATGCTGGCCCTCAAAAACCATTTAGAGTAACAAGGGATTCGGCTATCGATGCTGAGGTTTGCGTAATTGAGAATATCTTTCTGACGCCTTTCCAATTTGGGCAGCATTCTTCCCCGTTTCCCTTTCTCATCGAGTCAACGTCTTCTGGAACCTGAGGTTGCTGATATAAACTATGTGGCCAGCCTGATTTATTTTTTTCTAGCTGGATTATTTTATCCTTTAACCTTAAATATGACTATGTTAATCACCCTGTTAAGTCTTATTTATTAACGTTTTCCGGGAATATGAGGAGGCTTTTGAGCTGCCAATTCATGTGTTCTTTCATTTTGAGAACATTTTTAATCGGATTCCATACTTCCTCAATTATAAGAGGCATTTTTTCACATTTCAGTATTTCTCAAACTGAGGAATATTTGTAAGTGACACATTCATTTAATATATTATTGTTCCTTTTATTCCTCCAAAGCTAGTTTTAATTCAGTGGTGCATTTTTAAATTAATGACAGTTCAACATTAAAGAAACACATTACATGTTAAACTTACTTATCAATTCCTTTTTTGTTTTTTAGGAAGTCCACTTATGTGTATCCTCTCTCTCTGTTGTCTGTTGTCCCTCGTTGTTATTCTCTCTAAACACAATTCTGGTTTTGTCCTTGTCCTCTGCAATCCGTGAGATTTTTTACAAACTTGCCTCCAAGTCAAAACTCTGTTTTCCATAAGGGTGACTTACATCTAGTTGCTTCTAATTTGCATTTTGATTTTGTAGTGGTCTCGTTTTCTTTCTGGGCTTTGCCTTAGCTCTCTCTTGCATTTTTTCTTTGGGTCCTGAACACAGGGTTGGTAGAGCCTGTGCTCTCAAATGCCTTTGAGAGTCTGTACCAAACGTTCTTCTGTTTCCTGGACTAATTCTAAACTTGTTTTGCATGTAGCACATTTTCTCTTTTTATTGGAACTATTTTTACATAAAATGCATAGTGGTACTTTGGGTTTACTGTGCAGCATTTAGATACGTGATGGGGAGGGGAGAACAAAGTTGAGGCAGTAGGGATCCAACAGGTGCTCGTCCTATGCATTTCACATTCATAGATCTGTTATTTTGTAATTTGTTGCTGTCAAGAATAGAAATTTTCCTTTCACTACACTTTTAATTGGTCATTGCTGGTTTGTAGAGAAGCTAATGCTTTTCTGTATTTATTTTGTAGTTAGCTATCTAACTCAGTGATTAGGTTTAATAATTTTCAATTGATTGTCTTAGATATGGTCTATTTAGAACAGCAAGCACTTATCTATTTTTCATGTCCAGTTACCATTCCTTGTCCTTTAGCCTTACAACATTCTTATGAAGTGAATACTGCCATTAGTCCATAAGACAGAAAATGAGAGCAATGTTTAGAATCTTACCCAAGTTCACACAGCTAGTTAAGTGGTGAAACGCTCTTTGAACCCAGGTAGATGGGCTCTTAAACCACTGCACAGTTTGCACATTTTGATTAGGTTACCTCTTCCTTTCCAAATAATTTTTCCTTATCTTATTGCAATGGTTAAAATGAAGTTTGCAAAGTTGTCTTCCTTCCTGCATTCCTTCCACAAACTTCCCCCTCTCCACTGGGAAGACGGACTGGACGTCAGAAGCGTTAAGGTCCATGGTAGCGCTCTACCAACTGGGCGAAGAATCTTGGGCAAGGGTTTCATAATTCTGAGTCTCAACGTTCTCATCAATGAAGTACTAATAAACACATCTACTCCTTTTACCTCTCAGGATTACTATGACATTTAAATGGAACCACTTATATAAACTGCTTCAAGACCTATATAGTTTGTTATTCCTCTAATTCCACACCCAGGCCACTTCCATTTCAGGGTCTGTTTTCTTGGCCAGAATAGTAGCCTAGAAACTTCTTGGTTATCATTTTCTCTACCATTCCCTTTTTCCCCAACACACTCACACAGACATACGCACACACACACCACTACCCGTCTCAACCATTGCAGCAGGCCATTCTCCAAAAAACCATTCTTCTCCTGTATCCATGTTGCGAAGACTTCTAGTTACCTATCCATTACCCAGAATTCCCCCTTCTTTACTAGTGGAACCCATATATTGAGTTTTCCAAACCTTTGTAGCTAAGGTTGGCCAATGAAATAGATGCAAAAGGAGACTGGTCCAGTTGGGAAAAAGGTCTTTTTGACTGTCCTCCTTCCTCCTCCCCACATGGATCAACATGGTTCAGCAGCCAACCTGGGACCATAAGGCCACCTTGCAGATAGGAGCTACATGCTAAGAAAGGAGAACATAAGACGAAAAGAAGACTAGGTCACTGATAACTCTATCAGCCTGTACTGACTACCTCTGGATTTATTTTACACATGGAAAACAAGTCATAAGTTACATTTGCCACTGTTATTTAGGTTTGCTTTTGTTGCGGCTAAATCTAACCATAATTGCTAGGATCTAAATATAGAATGACATTTAATATGCATAAGAGTACATATTTAAAGTACTTATAAAAAGTACAAATAAATAATAGGTACAAATAAATAATAGGTAGACAGCACAGAAGAAAATTATAAATTACACTTCTGTATTAAGGAAGTTTAGCAAGACCTTCATTGGCAATC
The DNA here is from genome assembly GCF_030445035.2 of Dasypus novemcinctus. Classification (NCBI taxonomy): domain Eukaryota; kingdom Metazoa; phylum Chordata; class Mammalia; order Cingulata; family Dasypodidae; genus Dasypus; species Dasypus novemcinctus. The sequence continues at coordinate 43,168,972 of NC_080703.1, read as the reverse complement.
TTTTTGTCTATCACTATGTCACTACTCAGCTATTTGTTTAGGTTTGTTTTAGTTTTCTGATTGTTAAAAAAAAAGACAGGCCCGGGTGATCAGCTCCAAGATTACGGTAATTGCTAACATACATGTAGTACAGACTCAGTATGTGCCGAGCATTGTAAACAACAATCTCTAATTCTCATATCCACTCTTTAGGCTAGCTGTCATTATGCCCATTCTACAGATGAAGAAACTGAGGCTGGGAATGGTAGCCCAGCTCACCAAAAAGGCTTACGGTCTCTGCCTGCAATGGCGGTGGCTCTTTTCACTGCCCTTCCTGCAGCTCTACTTCCACTCTTCTTGTCCCTCCTTATCTTGCCAAGGTAATAATCAGCTAGCCACGTGAACCCCTCAGTGCTAAGAGAGAAGGCTCAAGGAGTCTTCAGATGCCAAGTCTTGAACCACAGTCTGTCCCCTACAGGGTGGCCTGAAGGAAAAGAATTCAAACAGATGAGAGGGGGGTGACGGCAGAACCACAGAGCCCCAGGGACAGGGAGGGGTGGCCACTGCCGCTGGCCTCCCGCTGGTTGTGGTCAGGTTCCAGCTCTGCCCAGTGTCCACCTCCACCTCCTCGCACCTGCCCAGCGAGGACCTGGCCTGAGACCCCATGAGATGGGCAGGGACGCCCTCCAGGCCCACTGCAATGCCAAGAGCAGCGGACCTGGCCCATGGGCTCCCGCCCCGCTGTCAGAGCCACACAGAGCTGGGCAGATGTCCCAGGGCTGAAAACGCTTGCCTTTTGGAAGGTAATTTGAACTTGAAGCACAGCATGGACTACTAGGGAAACAAAAGCACACGTTATCAACGTTCCAGCTTCTTCCAGAAGGAGGCTGAGCTTATGCCCATGGGACATGCTCTGTGGGCAGCTAAGGTTCGGGATGGGAAATTCCTACAGCAGCAAAGTTAATTTTCATACCACTGCCATTCCTAGCAACAGCTCCCAGTTTTACAGGCATTTCCAAAGATGTTTCAGACACAACGCGGTTAGCCTCTGAAATCTATTAGACGTTGTAATTTAAAACACACATGCATAATTAAGTATGCATTCACTGTATTGAATACTTTCTCTGCTTTAATACATCACTGAAGATCCAACACTGTAATTGTACAGTGCATGGGAATCTCTGAAGAAAAGAGCTCTGGAATGAATACTGGCAAATACAATATCAAAACTACACATCCTGAATCTACCCATTGAAGAGAGGAGAAAATTGAGAAATATCCGCAGAGATTTCTTCCGATACTCAGAAGTCAGTAGCAGATTTCGTCCTAATATGTAAGTTAAGCCACTAAAAAGGGAAATGAGAATAACAACAAAATAACTGACAGCAAATCATGCCTAGAGCCTTCATCATCAAATATTTCATGTCAGATTCTCAGCAATGATGAAAAGCCTACCTCACCTGCAAGAATATTTCAGAACCTGGGAGAAAGGGAGACCATAAAGCTTGATTCTGCATTTGTTTCCAAGGGGCTTTCCCAGAGCCATGTATCTCTTCTCAGTGTTTGTTTGAGGTTTGTATGACATGTACTTGTCAGAGAAGAAATTGTCTTTTCCACTTTGACTCACAAGAAATCTCAGGATCCCGATTTATTCTACTCATAAGTTGTACCATCGTGAACTTCCATGCAAAGGCTGAAAAATGTCTTGCTGGTGTTGTTATTCTTAGGGATTTTTGTTCAATACTCACAAAATAAATACACCTCTCTCCACATATCTAATTATCTGACACTCTGGTTGACAACAACAGGAATGAAAATGAACTTCAGAAGGAGCATTTGAAGAATGACCAAAAGAAATGTGCGGTCTAAAGCACCACACCAAATGACTGCGATCCCGGCGGGAGGACAACGTGCCACCAGCCCGAGCTTCCCAGAGCGCCCAGCTGCTCCTTCACGCCTGGCTGCTCCTTCGCGCCCAGCTGCTCCTTTGCGCCCAGTGCCCTGCTGGTCTCGCCCACGTGGGGGCCCAGCAGTGCCTGCTAAAGCCAGGGTCGGAGGCTGTTTGGAGGGGACAGAAGAGCAGTTCCCACCCACCCCGAGGTGGGTGACTACACCTGACTACACCTGTGCCTGAAGCTTTAGGGCTGATGTCCACATACCTACTGCCGTTATTTGGAGCCCCTGTATTGGGATTTGGGTGCGAACGTTAGGTGTACCCAAGGCAGTGGTTGAAGGAGTGGTTCTCAGGCTGCAGCTGCACAGAATCATCTGGAAGATGATTGGGGGGGGGCGCAGTATTTGCATTTTCCACAATTTCCCGGGGGTGGCAATGCTGCTGCTCTTTGGGCCAGGCTCCCAACAGCTCTGCTCTGAGGTGGTTTCCAACGCTAACAGCTAGGCTTTCAGAGCCTCAGTTTCCCCCACTTAACAAAATCCCTGCAGATTTTCGGGCACCCAGCTGCTGCGACCTCCCCGGTGGGGAGAACTTACTTGCACGCACAGACCTGCCCGCAGCTCCCCCTGCACCAGCCACTCTCCAGCTCTCCTGGCTTCGGGGACGCTCAGGACCCCAAGGCTGCTCCCAGCTCTCCGGAGGGGCTGCACCGCAAGGCGCCGGAGCCTCCGGGCTCCCCGCAGTGCAGCCGGGCTGCAGGTGGGCGGCCTGCACGGCAGCAGCGCCCTTTTAAGCCTGTGCTGGATAGCGCCCTTGGCCCGGCTCCCCCGCCGGCTGGGGCCTGTAACGCGCGCAGCTCTAACACGAGTGTGCAGAGGCGCTGCAGCTGTTGGCCTGTCTCCACGCCATCCAGCCACGGGTTTTGGGGAAGCGGCGGGCTGCCAAATGGACGCCAGAAGGCAGTTTCTCAGAAACCGAGGGCAAATTTTATCTGCTGGCGGCTGAGCTGAGGTCACTGCTGCTACTTGGACTGAGGACTTGTCATTTGGCTCCAACAGTTTACAATGCCCCAGGGCCAAACTGCGGAGAACCGGAGAATTCCCAAGGAGGGAGCCCTGCCCTGCAGGGGCTGCGGGAGAGGAGAGAGAAAGTAACTAACGGCCTCCTCTGAGGTCTAAGGTAGCAGTTGCTTTGTCCAGGAGGGCAGGGGCCGTAAATGGAGCAGATGAAAATGAAGAGCTGACTGAGCCCACAGCTCACAGTGAAGAATTTGGAAAGCAGGGACTATTCTTCCCTGAATGGCTTGGTTTTGACGCTTGTTTATTTTTTTCCTGGGACGTATACTCGCAGTTGAATATTTCATAGTGCGTGCATGCACCTGCCGGTGAAGGTGTTTTAGCTCGTGCAGCCGAGTGAAATCTATCAGTGCACCGCTTCCGCCTGGCACGCTCTTGGGGCTGCCCGTGAAGAGACACGCTGAAATTGCTCACGCTTTGACGCTTTATGAAGAGGCCAAGGGGAAACCGGAGAGCTGGAACTCACTCTTGCTCAGCAAGGTCCTCGGGTTCACACGGCCTCCGATCCAGGGCTCAGAAGTCACATTAAACATTTCTTCAGGGAAGCGGACTTGGCCCAAAGGATAAAGCATCCGACTACCACATGAGAGGTTCGCAGTTCAAACCCTGGGCCTCCTTGACCCGTGTGGAGCTGGCCCATGCACAGTGCTGATGCGCGCAAGGAGTGCCTTGACACTCAGGGTGTCCCCCACGTAGGGGAGCCCCACGCGCAAGGAGTGCACCCCGTAAGGAGAGCCGCCCAGCGCAAAAGAAAGTGCAGCCTGCCCAGGGATGGCGCCGCACACACGGAGAGCTGACACAACAAGATGACGCAACAAAAAGAAACACAGATTCCCGTGCCGCTGATGGGGATAGAGGCGGTCACAGAGGAACGCGCAGCGAGTGGACAGAGAGAGCAGACAACTGCGGGGGAGGGGAGAGAAATAAATTTTTAAAAATTTCTTCAGGGAACTGTTTGGCAGTTCCTAAAAGAGTGAGTATAGACTTGCCACATGACCCAGCAAAAGTAGTGACCCAGACGTCTGCACACCAACGTCCACGGCAGAGTTATTCACGACTGCCAGAAGCCCAAAACAACCAGGTGTCCAGCCCTCGATGAGAGGATCAACAAATTGTGGTGTGTACACATGATGAAATACTACGCAACGGTGAGAAGAAACCAAGTCGTGGAGCACATGACAACGTGGATGAAGCTGGAGGACAACAAGTTGAGTGAAGCAAGCCAGACACAAAAGGACAAAGCCCATATGACCGTGCTACTATGAACTAAACATACTGTGTGATCATGGAGTTAATCAGAGTACAGGTCACCAGAAAACAGAATGAGGATAGGGAACAGAAAGCTGAGGGTTCATCTGTGCAGAATTGGTAAAAAGATATTTTGTAAATCTTTGGAAATGAATAGAAATGGTGAAAGCACATCATAATGCTTGTCACTTGCAGTGCTGTCATATGGGTATGACAGTGGTTGAAAGGAAAAGTCTAAGGACATGAATATTAATAGAAAGAAAGCTAAAAAATGTAATGGGACTGTAAAAGATAGCGAAAGCTCATGTGAAATACAAATATGCATAGTATTGCAGACATAAAGTTGTTTTTACAAGATATAATTACAAATAAACTAGAGGTATGGAAACAGAATAGCAGCTGTGTACGGCAGGGGAAGCACAGAGAGATTGAGAGGTGAAGAATTTTTTTGTTTGTCTGTTTTTTGGTTTTTTTTAATTTATTATAATTGGAATAATGAAAATACTCTCATAATAATTGAAGTGATGAACGCACAACTGTGTGATTATACCAAATACCACTGATTGTGCACTTTGGATGGATTTATGCTTTATTAATATATATCAATAACATTGTTTTTAAAAAGCGTTTCCTCAGAAGAAATGGTATGGGAAGGATGGAGAGTGGGAAGTTGAGTGAGGGCTGTCAATTTTTCCCCATTTATTTTATTTTACTTAACAAAAAGGGCACAGACGTGGGTAAACTAATAACGTTTTCCTTTCGTTTTTCATTTTAATAAGGAAAAATGGTGCTGATGCAAGGGGAAAATGGTCTTCCTCAGAAGAAAGGGTATTTGCTCCATGCCGAAGATGTCCTGGATGCCCAGAACCGACTCCGAGGAGTCAAGATCCTGAGAGCCAGAACCTGAAGGCAGTTCTGCTCGATTTGAAGGCCACGCTCTTTGCACCACGTCACTCGGCTTCGTTTCAAGATCAGAATCAGAGAAACAAAGACCAACGCCAAAGCATGTTTTCCTGAGAAACACCGACCGTCGCCAAAGCGTGTTTGCCCGGGTCGGGGTGCAGCCGGGCCCCTGAGCCTGCTCCTCCGCGTGGGTGACCCCCACCCACTGCCCGGGGTTTAAGGGCGACGGCGCACTGGGCGCCGGAGGAAACAGAGAGAGACGCTGAGGGCTAGGCGGCCAGGGAGCAGGAGCCTGAGGACAAAGCAAGCTTCTGCTCCGTCCACGGAAACTCAGCGTGCTGCTGCTGAAAAAACAGACTGATTCATGGCGATCTTCCCCCCAACCAGGAGTCAGGACACAGGGGAGAAGGAGGCTGTGAATTTCCAGGGAAGGGTGGAGTTCCTCCTACAGAGCTAGGGGAACCTCAAGCAGCGCTGGAGTCAAAAGGAAGTGGGGGAGGTGGGGAGTCCTAACTTTTCTGGAAGGCGTTATCAGAGGATTATTTTTTTTTACTTGTAATTCAATTGCAATTTAACTTTCACAACCACAGTATGAAATAAAACTGGCTTTTGGGGTCAACAGCCTCTTCCACGGAATTCAGCGTTTTGTTTTCCTTTCTTCTGACTATAAAACGGAAACAAGTTTTTCCCCAAAGAAATGATGATGCAAAATTTGTCCTCTAATGAGAATTTCACTTATTCTACTAAGTATACATTAATTTAACTTAATCTTTTGCAGGAAGCAGGAGTTTGGAGCTGAGTATCTGAAGGAATCCTGGCACTTGAGGTGCCAAGTTTTCAATTTCATAACACAGAAAACAACCGTATTCGACTTACAATATTTACCTCGCTTTGATTTTACTTACCGTTTCCTCTAGAAAAAGTTACTGAATAAAAGAAATCCAACATTTCAAGAGCGTGGAAAGGTTTTTCAATTTTATTCCAGAATTAATCATGTTATATATGGTTTTCATTAACCCAGCCTTCACAATCTGGTTTTTGTTTGGTTTTTGTGGGTTTTGTTTTGTTTGTTTGTTTGTTTTATTTTGTTCTGTTTTGCTTGCGGCTACTTTAAATAAGAAGCTAACTGGACATTGTAAATCCTCACAGGGCCCACTGGATGGAATGGGGGAGAGTATGGGCTATGATGTGGACCATTGACCATGAGGTGCAGAGGTGCCCAGAGATGTACTTACCAAATGCAATGGATGTGTCATGATGATGGGAATGAGTGTTGCTGGGGGGGGAGTGGTGGGGTGGGGGTGGTGGGGTTGAATGGGTCCTCATATATTTTTTTTAATGTAATATTTTTACAGAATCAATAATAAAAAAAATAAAAAAAAAAAAAGAAGCTAACTTCAGTGTGAGAGATGGTTAACTGCATAGTCTACACTAATTAATCCCTACTGGCTATTACTGGTGGGACTTTTGAAAATCTGAAATCCATGCTTCTGTGACCGGATTTTGTCTAGGTTCTTGACTATGCTGCAGAAATGAATTTTAAGAGCACGTCAAGTGAGTTAAGCCAGTAATTTATTAAGATAGGGAGGGAAGAGAAATGGGAGAAAATAACAGCTCATAGGTCCCAGGTAGAGAGAAAGGGCTGAAAAGTGAGAAAGTGGGCTGATTCACAGACTGCAATTTCCTGTCAAAGATTATAAATGCCCAGGTTTTACTGTCATGGTGAATATGGCAGGGGGAAAATGGCGAGAGCAGGGCACAGAGGGCAGGAACGGGCACACAAACTGGCACCAGGACAGGGTGAAGGCAAAAGAGAGCAAGAAGTCTTCACAGCCTGCTTCTTAAACCATTAATTATTCCACCTCCTTGCTAATGGCATAGGAGTCCCAGCTGTTTGCTGTTTTGATTGGTTAATTCACCCATCAATCCCCCAGGAGGACCCAATAAAAAGGCCCCTGGGGAATATCCGGGGCTTCCCCTGGCTTCCAGGGGAAATCTCGTTCTGCATGGCAGAATCTCGTGAGGGTGTTCCGGCAGCCGTCTTGGGGATGTTGAAGGACACATGGACTCTTGCCAGGCTCCAGCTCCGTCCATGGATTCCCCATCTAGCCTGCTTAACATACAAGAAGACAGTTTGGGGTGGGAGATGATTGAAATGGAACATGATTGATTTTCTCCTTAATGCAATCAGAATTATTAAAAGAGAAAAGAAAACATTTTCTCACAGTGTGACTCATTGTCACTTTGTCATTCTGGTATAAAGATAGACTGAAAAACAATTAAATCCAATATTGATAACCCAAACCAACATATTTCTGTCCCTGTGTTAAACAATATTGGAACCTGATATTCCTTTCTCTTTCTCTGCTAAGCAATACTGAGATCAAGCAAAAATTGACCTAGCTCTTGTTCCAGGAACTACTTGCTCTTAAAAGACAAGACTGACCAATCTAAATAGCTTACTTTAGAAACCAACAGTTTGCTCAACAAGACTTGCTATAACTCCTTCATCTCCTTGTGCCCCACAATCTAAAACTATTATGTAATAAATTCTGCCCAAACACAACCAGGTCCCCAGTTTGCAAAACCCACCTAAAATTCACCCAGCCAGGACCTAAATAAACCCCATAAATATCTTCCCCTGACTTCCCTGCTACGACACTGTTGAGACTGTAGAGTTCTCTCGCACTGCATCAAGTCAGAATAATTTTGCTGATTAACAAGTTCCCCTAGTGGAAATCTTGGGAAGTCAATGGTTGACAACTCAGGCTTACAATAATGAAGGTTTAGTATATCATGTCACAGCATCATAGCCGAAGGAGGAGCCAATGGTGCACAAGCAGTTGGGGATAGCAGAGTTAATTAAGGCTTAATGAAGGATGACCTTACAGCCAGGTTGAAAGAGTCCTAAGCACAGCTCTGGAGGGGAGTGGGGAGCCACCCCTCCCTAAGAGAAGCCCACCCTGAGAAGAGCAGTTAGAAGCAGAAAGCCAAGGGCTCCTGGCAAGAGTGGCTAACCCCTCCCCTCCTAAGTGGTCAGGAAAACCTCAGCTATGCAACAAATAGGAAAGAATCTTCATCTAATCATGGATAGGAGGGTGTAGCAGTTTGATATGGTTATGAATTCCAAAACTAGACACTGGATTATTCTTATAATCTGATCTGTACCTGGGCGTGATTAAGTTATGATTAGGTATTGAGTCCCCATCTCACAGATAAAAGGCATGGCAAAGGACAGAGTTGGGGCTTTTAATGTTGGAGTTTGATGCTGAAGACTTATGCTGGAGCCCTGGCAAGTGAGCTCACAGATGAAAGAGAAGCCAGCCCCAGGAAGAAGGAACCTTGAACTCAGAGAAAAGCAAGCCCCAGGAACATAGGAACCCAGGAAGCCTGAACCCTCACAGACGTCGCCAGCCATCTTGCTCCAACACGTGAAAATAGACTTTGGTGAGGGAAGTAATTTATGCTTTATGGCCTGGTATCTGTAAGCTCCTACCCCAAATACATCCCCTTTATAAAAACCAACCAATTTCTGGTATTTTGCATCAGCCCCCCTTTGGCTGAGATAACAGGAGAGGGGCCCCTAGGATGGGCTAAAATTAAAACCTCAAAGCAGGAGTCCACTCGACGAAACTAGAAAGTATAATACTATGAGCCTTTGAAAGCAGCCCAAAGCCAATTTTAATTTTTTTCTCCATCTTCATTTTAAGGTAATAAAAACATAACAAAATTCTTTTTTAAAAAACTGTTGAGCAAGAATAACAAATCTCATTATGTATTTCCAAGCTATTGTGATAAACATGCACTATCACTAGTAAGGCAATGTCATCTGAACTGTGATAAAACTTTTGATACTAAGATGACTTAGAGTGGTTTTCAGTTTACAACAACAAAGTGATGATCCTGGGAAGTCAACTTTTTGTTAGCACACGTGCAAAATGGGGAGGATCGTGTTTACCAAACAATAATGTAATGGGAATGAAATTAAATACTGTATTTGTAAAAGGTATAGCATTGTGACTGAAAGCTTAATCTTGGGAAAAAGCTCACTTGGGTTTGAAACTCCACTCTTCTTTTTATCGGCTGTGTGGCTTGGGGCAAGGTACTTGACCCCTCTCTCGGTCTCAGTCTCCCCGTCTGTAACCATGAATAGTATTTATTCTGCAGGTTGTCACGAAGATTAGATATGCACTTAACGCCTAGTCCACAGCCCAGTATAGAGCATATACTGCTCGATAAATGTTAATTTCTTACCTTTTGCTCATCTGAAGATTTGTCCTAAAAGTCATTCATTACAGCATTTTAATTCCACTTGGTGGAAATGGAAAATTAAAAAAGAGATGTGGAAGTTAGACATGAATTATTTCATACTAAATAATAAATACAGTCTTAAAGCAAAGCTTTCCATGTGGGGGAGAGTGCCGGAGTATTCTAGATGTCACAAAAATGTTAGAATAGCTGTTCTTTTATGTTCCATCTTTTAATTTTTATTCTGGTAATATACGCATCCTAAGCTTTCTTCTTTTTAACCACACTCACCTACATAGTTCAGTGAGATTGATTACACTCACAGTAAAGTACTGCCGCCACCACCAGCCATGCCCAAGACTTCAGTATCAACCTAAACAGAAATTCTGTACAAGGTAAGCATCAATTCCCTATTTTCTAACCCCAATCTATCTCCTGGTAACCTATATTCTAGATTCTAACTCTATGAGTTTGCTGATTATAATTGGTTCATAACAGTGAGATGATACAATATTTGTCCCTTTATGCCTGGCTCATTTCACACAACAACATGTCCTCAGGGTTCATCCATGCTGTCGCGTGCACCGGGACTGCATTCCCATTCGTTGGTGAATAATATTCCAAGGTGTGTATACACCACATTTCGTTCATCCATTCATTGGTCCGTTGCGTCTTCTTTCGGCCATTGTGAATGATGCTGCTCTGAATACTGGTGTGCAAATGTGTGTTCACGACGCTGCTTTCAGTCCTTCTGGGCTTAGACCTCCTAGCAGGACTGCCGCGTCCTCTGGTAACTCTACGCTGAGCTTTCTGAGGAAGCACCAAACCGGCTTCCACCGTGGCTGCTCCATTTTACATCCTCACCAGCAAAGCACGAGTGTTCCTGTCCTCCACATCCTCTCAACACTCGCGCTTTCCTGTTTTCTTAAAATAGTGGCCATTCTAGTGAGGCGGGTGAGTATGGGAAAGAGGGAAGACCTGAGTCACAGCTGAGAGGGCAGAGAGCATGGCTGTGACACCAGACCAGAAGCCCCCCAAGGCAGGGGTTCTCATCCAGGATCCGTGAGCTTGAACAGAAATTCAAAAAAAAACGTTGTTCTTGTGTTGGTGCAGGTGTGCTGTATTTATTAAATAATGTACAGGTTAGTGTAGACTTAGTAAGGGGTCTGTGGTTTTCACCTGACTGGCAAAGGAGTCCGTGGAACAAAAAAGGTTAAGAACCCCTGCCCTAAGGGAAGTCTGCTACTAAGAATAAAGCTGAAGAGACCCAACCGGGACCCTGGCCACAAGGTCCCACTTGGAACTCTTTCCAGGGTCAAGGGGACACCCTGGATGACTCAAAACAGGCCTCCCTATTGGTCCTGGATAGCGCCAACAAAAGGCCTCATCATTGGTCCCCTGAGAGCTAACAGATGGGGTCCAAAAGGGAACCAATCAGAATGCAAACAGCTGGGACCCCTCCCAACATTAAGAAAGGGAAGGAGTGAAGAGTGGTTTTTTTTCCTTCTTTATTTTCTTTTAAATGTTACATTCAAAAAATATGAGGTCCTCATATACTACCTACCCCACCCATGCCACCCCTCCCACATCAACAAACTCTTCCATCATCCACTGCACCTGGTGAATACATTCTGGAGAAGTGATGCAGTACATGGACAGTGGTCCATATTGTAGTCCCACTCTCCCCCAGTCCAGCCAGTGGGCCATGACAGGACACACAACGTCCAGCATCCATCCCTGCAGCACCACCTAGGACAAGTCCAAATCCTGAAAATGCCGTCACACCATATCTCTTCTTCCCTCTTCCGACCATCAGCAGCCACCGTGGCCACCCTCTCCACATCACTACTACAATTTCTTCCCTTACTAATCACAATAGTTCCCCAGCAGAACACCAGTAAGTCCACTCTAATCCATACTCTATTCCTCCTCCTGTGGACCTGGGATGGCTATGTCCAGTCCCCTTCTACATCAAGAGGGGGTTTAGATTCCACAAGGATGATGGATGCAATTCTCCTGCTGCAGCAGTAAGCACTCTCGGCTCCCTGGTGTGGTGGTTGACTCTCTTCACCTCCCTGTCAGCTGGCCAGAGTAAGTCCAAGAAACCAAAGGGTAGGAGTCACAAGTTGGCTGAGGCCCAGGGTCTGGCCATCACAAGGACAGTTCAGAGGTTCTGGTCTCCTGAATATACACCAACCCAAATGCCAACCACAGGTCCGGTAAAAGTAACAGAAGAGGCATGTGTAGAAAGGTCATATCTGAGTCCAACTCCATCACACTCAGGAACACAAACTCCAAAGTAGGGCCAACTGACATGGCCCTGAACTCCAGAGCCATCTGCCATGACCATAGAACCTGTGGGTCACTGCAGCCCTCAGGAAACGAGCACCTGGGTTTCCATCTACCTTGGCTGTCTCTGGTGACCTCCTGACTCTTTTTTGGAGACTCATAGCCATATAAACTCACTTGTCCTTTCCATTTCCCCCTTTTATCCAAAGTCAAAATCAGTTTTTAACACCTGTTATTACATGAAGGCTGAGATATTCTGCTGATCTGAGTTGACCCCTTTATTCAAGGTCTTTTTCTAGTTGCATCATCAGCTGGTGCTTGGTAGTAATCTTTCAGCACCAGGGAAGCTCATCCCTGGGAGTCATGTCTCACACTGGGGGGAAGGCAATGCATCTACCTGCTGAGTTTGGCTTAGAGAGTTGTCACATTTGAGCAACATGGAGGCTCTCAGGAGGTAACTCTTAGTCACCCCACAGCTCTAGGCCTAGTTCATATTTCAGGCACACAGGCTCATAATTGGAGCCATCAGTATCAAGGGCTCACCATTGGACCATCTATCTTTTTTGGTCTTTGCCATTGCACTTGGGGGATTGTTGCTGTTTCACTGGGGAATGTGATAGAACTCCCCTGGCCAGGAACTCAGTGATCTCTCAGCTGTTGTTTCCAACTGAAACCACTATGAAAATATCCAAACCTTTCTATGTACCCTGTATACATGTCCTGGAGAACTCCCTCCCAACCATGTGCCCCCCACCAATGACACCTCACACAAGTATTCCTCTCCTGCCGTAGCTGTAGTCCAAAACTTCATCAAAAAGGAAGCCCAATATATTGCCAGGTTCCATTAATAGTAAAATGGAATATAGTGATGGATTTAAAGGCTAGATATAGAATACATACTATTTTAAAAATTAAAGGAAAAATAAATTGGGGTATCAAAAAAATGAAAAAAATGAAAAAGATTTGCTTTTGACGTTTTGCCTTTCATCACTGCTATAGGTGTTGCCCTGTATGTCCAGTGGCAGGCAATTTCTTCCATTTCTTCCTCAGTGTCTACCTCCTTCCTTTTTTTTCTAATTATTAAGTTCGTCTTCACATAAGTTTTAGATCACAGTAATTCACATATACGATATATGGTACTCCCACATATCCAACATCAAACCCTTTGTCCCTTCCCCAACAATGATATTTTTACATGTTCATATTATATTTGCTGCAGCTGATGTACAGATATTGAAACAATATCTTTCAAATATGGTTCCATTTGGGTTTACATTATGGTTTATATTTTAGCCTATAGATTTTATACATTTTTGGTGTAATTTCACATGACCTATGTCCATCATAACATGATCTTGTGGAACACTTCCATTGCCCCACAGTTACACTGATTCCATGTATTCAACACTTCTTTTCCCCCTCCCCTCAGGGCCCACCATGACAATCTTCATTACGTGAGGGGCCATATTCAGAGATACTTGCAAAAATGTTGAGGGCTTGACATACTTGACTGCTCCAACCCATTGGGAGCCACCAATTCTCTCAAGAGATACAATTCCCTCTATTTGAGAACATCAGTCCTCCCCAGGATGTGGGTATACCTTCACTCTCATTGTATGGGTCTCCACCCAAAGATATAACCCACTATGACAAAATGAGCACTCACACACTCCCTAGAAGCCTGCCCTGTGTCAGATGCCCCCCCTTAAGCATCTTAAACAGATAACCTTCCATATTATATTTTCTAAAGAGTTTTCTCTGCATTATAATTTCAACCACATACCTGACAATCTCCTATGTTCAAATGTCTCCCCCACCCTCCCCCCAATTTCTTGGGCCATCTGACTCATCCTCCCATCTCTAACCCCTCTCAAGCCCACACAGCCCCACCCAAAGATATCCCTATGCCCCCATTTCATCCCTTCCCTGTACAAATACCTACCTCCAGCTTATCATAGATTTCACCCATGTAGGTGTCAGTTCGCAACCTTCCTCTACCCCCAACTTCCTTTAAGTTTATCATCCAGTCTCTAGCTCTCTGAGACAGCTTGGTTTACTTATTTCATATCAGAGAGGTCATGTAGTATTTGTCCTTCAATGCCTAGGTTGCTTCACTCAACATAAGGTTCTGAAGATTCATCCATGTTATCACATGTGTTTGTACTGTGTCTTATAGCTGAGTAGTATTCCATTGTATGTATATTCCACATTTTATTTATCCATTCATCTGTTGATGGGCATTTGGGTTGATTTCAACTTTTGACAATAGTGAATAGTGCTGCTATGAACATTGGTGTGCATATATCAGTTTGTGTCCTTGTTTTCAGTTCTACTGGGTATATACCCAGCAGTGGAATTGCTGGGTCATATGGCAAATCTATAGCTAGTTTTTTAAGAAACTGCCAAACTGTCCTCCAGAATGGCTGGATCCTTCTGCATTCCCACCAGGAGTGGATGAGTGTTCCCATTCCTCCACATCCTCTCCAGCATTTGTGGTCTTCTGATTTTTTGATAGCTGCCAGTCTTATGAAAGTAAGAGGGTATCTCATTGTTTTGTATTTCCCTAATAGCTAGTGATTTTGAGCATTTTTTCATGTGTTTTTTAGCCATTTATATATCTTCTTTGGAGAAGTGTCTGTTCAAATCTTTTCCCCATTTTTTAAATGGGCTGTTTGTCTTTTTATTTTCAAGATACAGGAGTTCTTTATATATGCAAGATATAAGTCTCCTATGATATATACCAGAAAATATACCAAATATTTTCTCCCATTGTGTAGGCTCTCTTTTCCCTTTCTTGACAAAATCCTTTGAGGTGCAGAAGGCTTTAATTTTGAGGAAGTCCCATTTATCTATTTGTTCTTTTGCTGCTGGTGCTTTGGGTGTGAATTTCATGAATCCATTTCCTATTACAAGGTCCTGTAGATGCTTCCTACACTGCTTTCCAAGGTCTTTATGGTCTTGGCTCTTATATTTAGGTCTTTGATCCATCTTGAGTTGATTTTTGTATAAGGTGTGAAATGGTAATCCTCTTTCATTCTTTTACATATGAATATCCAGTTTTCCAGACACCATTTGTTGAAGAGGCCATTCTCTCCCAGTTGAGAGGGTTTGGTGGCCTTGTCAAATACCATATAGCTGTATATATGAGGATCTGTATCAGAACTCTCAATTCAGTTCCATTAGTCTGTGTGTCTCTCCTTATGCCAATACCATGCCGTTTTCACTACTGTAGCTTTGTAGTATGTTTTGAAATCAGGTAGTGTGATTCCTTCAATTTTATTTTTCTTTTTCAATATGTCTTTGGCTATTCAGGGCCTCTCTCCTTTCCAAATAAACTTCATAGTTAGTTTCTCTAGTTCATTAAAGAATGCTCTGTTGATTTTTATTGGGATTGCATTGAATCTGTAGATCAGTTTTGGTAGGATAGACATCTTAATAATATTTAGTCTTCCTATCCATGAACAGGGAATATTCTTCCATTTATTTAGGTCTTTGATTTCCTTGAACAGTGTTGTGTAGTTTTCTGTGTATAAGTCTTTTACATCTTTAGTTAAATTTATTCCTAGGTATTTGATTTTTTTATTTACTATTGTGAATGGTATTTGATTCCTGATTTCCTCCTCAGATTGCTCATTATTGGTGTACAGAAATGTTACTGATTTCTGTGCATTGAACTTGTAACCTGCAACTTTACTGCCCTCATTTATAAGTTCTAGAAGCTTTGTTGTAGACTTCTCAGGGTTTTCTATATATAAGATCATGTCATCTGCAAATAATGAAATTTTGACTTCTTCCTTTCCAATTTGGATGCCTTTTATGTCTGGTTCTTGCCTCACTGCTCGAGCAAGTACTTCTAAGACTGTGCTAAATAGGAGAGGTGATGGTGGGCATCCTTGTCTTGTTCCTGATCTTAGAGGGAAAGATTTTAGGATTTCACCATTGTAAACGATGTTAGCTGTGGGTTTTTCATGTATATTCTTTATCATGTTCAAAAAGTTTCCCTCTATTCCAATCTTTTGCTGTGTTTTTATTAGGAAAGGGTGCTGTATTTTGTCAAATGCTTTTTCAGCATCAATAGATATGATCATGTGATTTTTTCCTTCAATTTTTTTATATGGTGTATTACATTAATTGATTTTCTTATGTTGAACCATCCTTGCATGACAGGAATGAATCCCACTTGGTCATGGTGTATAATTTGTTTAATGTGTTGTTGAATACGATTAGCAAGTATTTTTTTGAAGATTTTCATGTCTAAGTTTATTAGAGAAATTGGTCTGTAATTTTCCTTTCTTGTGGTATCTTTGTTTGGCTTTGGTACTAGAGTAATGTTGGCATCATAGAATGAGTTAGGCAATGTTCCTTCAGTTTTGATTTTTTAGAAGAGTTTAAGCAAGATTGGTGTTCGTTCTTTCCAGAATGTTTTGTAGAATTCACTTGTGAAGCCATCTGGCCCAGGGCTCTTCTTAGTTGGGAGGTTTTTAATGACTGATTCTGTCTCTTTACTTGTGATTGGTTTGTTGAGATCATCAACTTCTTCTTTTGTCAATGTAGACTGCTTATGTGTTTCTAGGAATTTGTCCATTTCCTCTAAATTGTTGTTTTTGTTGGAATATAGTTTTTCAAAGTATCCTCTTATGATAGGCTTTATTTCTGTGGGGTCATTGGTGATATCTCCTTTCTCATTTCCTATTTTGTGTATTTGCATCTTCTCTCTTTTTTTCTTTGTTAGTCTAGCTAAGGGTTTGTCAATTTTTTTGATCTTCTCAAAGAACCAGCTCCTGGTTTTGTTTATTTTTTCAAGTGCTTTCTTATTTTCTATTTCATTTAGTTCTGCTCTGATCTTTGTTGTTTCTTTCTTTCTTCTTCCTTTGAGGTTACTTTGTTGTTGTCTTTTACTAACTCCTCCAAGTGTGCATTTAGTTCTTCAATTTTAGCTCTTTCTTTTTTTCTGATGCATGAATTTATGGCTATAAATTTCCCTCTCAGTACTGTTTTGCTGCATCCCATAAATTTAGATATGTTGTGTTATTATTTTCATTAGAAGAAGGTAGTTATTAATTTCTTTTGAGATTTCTTCCTTGATCCACTGTTTTTCTAAGGGTGTGTTGTTTAACTTCCAAATCTTGGTGCCAAATCTGGGTCTCTGGCCCTTGTAGATTTCCAGCTTCATTCCACTGTGGTCAGAGGAATTATTTTGTATGATTTCAATCTTTCTGAATTCATTGAAACTTTTTCTGTGGCCTCACATGTGGTCTATCTTGGAGAATGATCCATGTGCACTTGAAAAGAATGTATATCCTAAGGTATTTGGGTGTAATGTTCTGTATATGTCTACTAGGTTCAGATCCTCTAATATATTGCTCAACATCTTTGTTTCTTTATTGATTCTCTTTTGAGATGTTCTCTCTAAAGTCAATAATGGTGTATTAAAGTCCCCCACTATAATTGTAGAGCATCTATTCCTTTACTTAGTTTTTCCAGTGTTTGCCTCACGTATTTGGAGACACCCTTGTTAGGAGCATAAATATTTATGATAGTTCTTTCTTTTTGAAAGATTATCCCTTTCACTAATATGTAGTGTCCATCTTTGTCTCTCACAATTGTTTTGCATTTAAAGTCTATTTTGTCTGATATTAATATAGCTACTCCCACCCTTTCTTGGTTATTGTTTGCTTGTAAGATTGTTTTCCAGCCATTCACTTTCAACCTCCTTAAATCTCTGGGTCTAAGATGTGTTTCTTGTAGACAGCATATAGATGGGTCATATTTCCTTATTCAATTTTCCAGTCTGAGTCTCTTGACAGGTGAGTTTAATCCATTGACATTCAGTGTTATTACTCTCAAGAAATTACTTACACTAGCCATATTTTCTTTGGATTTGTGTTTGTCATATTTGTTGATTTTCTTTTTCTGTTTTTGTTTTTTTAGTCACTCTTACACTCTTCTCCAACTTTCTCTCTCTTGTTTTTTTCTTTCTTCCTGCAGAACTCCCCTTAGTATTTCTTGAAGGGCAGGATTCTTATTGGCATACTCTCTTAGTTTCTGTTTATCTGTAAGTATTTTGAACTCTCCATCATTTTTGAATGCTAGTTTAGCTGGGTAGAGTATTCGTGGTTAGAAATTTTTTTCTTTTAGTACCTTGACTATGTCATACCACTGCCTTCTTGCCTCCATGGTTTCAGATGAGAAATCAGCACTTAATCTTATGGAGCCTCTCTTGTATGTGATGGTTTTCTTTTCTCTTGCTGCTTTTAGAATTTTCTCTTTGTCTTGAGCATTGGATAATTTGACAAGTATATGTCTTGGGGTGGGCCTGTTGGGATTTATGGTGTTTGGGATGCATTGTGCTTCCTGGACATGTACATCCATCTCCCTCAATAGGTTTGGGAAGTTTTCAGCCATTATTTCCTCCAACACTCCTTCTGTCCCCTTTCCCTACTTTTCTCCTTCTGGGATGCCTATAATGCATATGTTTGTGCATTTTGCATTGTCGTTCAGGTCCCTGAGTCCCAGCTGGATTTTTTTCTATCTTTTTATCAATAAATTCTGCTATCTATTTGATTTCAGATGTGCTGTCTTCCACATCACTAATTCTTTCCTCTGCCTCTTTGAGTCTGCTGTTATTTGCTGAGAGTGTATTTTTGATTTCTTGAATTGTGCTGTTCATTACCATCATATCTGTTCTTTTTGCCTATAATTGCAATTTCTTCTGTATTCTCTCCAAGTCTTTTCTTCATATTCTTAATCTCTTCCTTCACTTCATCAAATTGGTCCCTAAAATATGTTTTAAAACCTTTAATTACTTGTTCCATGTTCTGTTCCTCTTCCTGGTTTTTAGTTTGTTCTTTGGATTGGGGCATGTTTTCCTGATTATTGGTTTGGTTTGTAGTTTTTTGTTGCTGTCTGGTCATCATTTTATCTTGACAGGTTTAATCAGTTGCTTAGCTTCTTTGTCTAGTTTGGAGTTTAATTAGTTGTTGTTTTTGCATGTGTGTTAAGTCTTCTCTTTGTCACGTTGTTCTTATTCTATTTCCTTGTTGTAGGCTAAGTTCACTTGAAGGAAAATATTAGGGCCAGAGAAAGCAAAGGAGTAAGAAAAGAAAATGAATAATAGTAGTATTGATAGTAAATATTAACAGAGGAATCATGTGAGATCTAGGAGAATGTATATTAGACTCATGTAAGGTATGTAGAGTTATAACAGAAAGAAAAGTAGAGTATGTATAATGAGACAGTCAACTGAATATGGCAAGGAATATAGTGTGAATTAAAAGGCCAGTGTTTTCAGGGGAGAGGGAAAGAGAAAAGAAATATGAAGAGTGAATATAAGACAGAAAACAGGACAAAGGTATTAGAAATAAAAAGTCAGAAAAATATGGGGGCAAACAAAGAGAGGTGTAATGTAAGAGAAACAATAAATGATGGAGGAGAGAAAGATGTAGAAGAAAGGGGATAGTGTTGGTGGCCAAAATCAATACAGACAGAAAAGAGGAAATAGAGAATGAGGAAATACAGCAAATGTGAAGTGCTCCCTGCAGCACCTAATGTAAAAAGAATAAAAAAAGAAGAGAAAGAAAGAAAGGAAAAAGAGGGGACAAAAGGGAGGGGGGAAGTAAGCAAGAAAAAGAAAGAAAAAAAAAAGAGAAAAGGGCCTTGTGGGATAAAGAGGAAGGAAAAACAAGACAAACCAACAAAATACTAGGCAAAGTTTTAAGCAAGGAATCCTCTTTGTAGTTAAATAAAATCCTTAGGGATCTGACTTTCCCTCTTTCTCCCTTCCTCACTTCCCTTTCTCCCAGGCAGCAGGAAAGCAGCCTGAGAGGTCTGGTAGAAGATTCAAGTGGGTCCTTGTTGAATCAGCTCTGCACAGAAAACAATGACTCGATTTCCAGAGAGAGAGCACCCACACCT
Source organism: Dasypus novemcinctus (assembly GCF_030445035.2). Taxonomy (NCBI): domain Eukaryota; kingdom Metazoa; phylum Chordata; class Mammalia; order Cingulata; family Dasypodidae; genus Dasypus; species Dasypus novemcinctus. The sequence goes on along the minus strand of NC_080703.1, from coordinate 43,149,421 downwards.
CATCAGGAACCCCAAGTATGCTATTGGAAGCTTGGAAAGCACCTCCTACAGTCCCTCTCCTTTAGGTGTGCTACGAGAGGGCTAGTTGATTTTCTGAGTCCACCTTCTCCCAGACCAAGTTTCCTCTCGCAGGGTATTTAGGTGAATTGGGCTTTCTAGGCTGATTTGCCACTCCTCTCTTCCCAGGCGCTCCCCAAGCCAGCTGGTATGTTCCTCCAAGCGCAAAAAAACAACAACAAAAAAACAGGGTGGGCACAGAAAATTGAACTCATACTCGCCAGCCCTTCTAGTGCACCCCCCACCGAATCCCTCCCACCCATGGAGTCAGTCCACAACTGGAGGGCTAGGGCAATCCCGAACCTCCAGGAGTGCTGGACTCAGGAAAGGGGAGTCCAGGACACTGCAGACTCAGGGTATGTGCATCTGTGGAACGCGGGCTACAGGGGTTTAGGGGACACGAACCTGGGGACCACACATCTGGGGATCACGGGGCCCAGGAACACCACCGCACAACCGACAGTTCTCAGGGAACACTGCGGCAGCCAGCCCTAGGGGGAAGGGTCCCGCTTCCCCACAGCCTCCGACCTCTGTACTTGCACCCTGCAATTCTATCTTTAGCAAGCACTGCCTCTGTCAATGTCTCTCCAAATTGACGTCCACACACCTCCTCCCTGGTAAGCCCCCAAGACAGCCCACTCCGGAAGACTCCAACGCCACTCAGCCACCTCTTTGCAGGAGAGACTGGGAGGTGCACTCACTCTGACCAAGAGTGGTTTGATTAAGGCAGTCCTCCAACCCCAAAAGCTCTCTCTGCCTGGAGGAGCCCGCAGCCACCTCTGGGGTATGTACTTCCGTTCTTTTCTTTCATTTCTCAATAAATGCCCTTTACTGGCCTAACTAAACTGGTATGTTCTTAAATTCTTTTATGTAACATAGCCAAGAACCTAGAGGAATCCAGCATTCCCTGACTTCACTAGTAGGTGTGAAATGATATCTCATTATAAGTTTTTTATTTGTATTTCCCTAATAGCTAGTGATGTTGAGCATCTTTTTATGTGCTTTTCTATCCATTTGCATACCCTCTTTGGAGAAATGTCTCTTCAAGTTATTTGTCCATTTTTTCAATTATGTTGTTTGTCTTTTTATTGTTGTTAGTTTTCTTTATCTATTCTAGATACTAAACCCTTATCAGATATGTGGTTTCCAAATATTTTCTCAAATTGAGTAGGTTATTGCACTTTCTTGACAAAGTCTTTGAAGTACAAAGTTTTCAATTTTGAGGAAGTTCCATTTATCTCTGTCTTTTTTTTTTTTCACTGCTTGTCCTTTGGGTATAAAGTCTAAGAAACCTTTGCATACCACAAGATCTTGAAGATGCCTCCTTACATTTTCTTCTAGGATTTTTATTGTCCTAGTTCTTAGATTTAGTCATTGACCCATTTTGAGTTAAGTGTATATTGTATGAAATAGGGGTCCTCTTTCACTCTTTTGTATATAGATATCCAGTTCTCCCAGCACCATTTATTGAAGAGACTATTCTTCCCCAGTAGATGTAGCACCCTTGTCAAAAATCAGTTGGCCATAAATCTGAGGGTCTGTTCTGAATTCTCAATTCTATTCCATTGGCCTTTATATCTATCTTTATGCCAGTACCATGTTGTTTTGACTGCTGTAACTTTGTAATATGCTTTAAAGTCAGGAAGTGAGACTCCTCCAACTTCATCTTCTTATTCAAGGTGTTTTTGCTATTTAGAGCCCCTAACCCTTCTCCAAATAGATTTGATGATTGGTCTGTCCATTTCTGCAATGTAGGCTACTAGAATTTTGATTGGGATTGTGTTGAATCTACAGATCAATTTAGATACAATTGATATCTTGGTGATATTTAGTCTTCCAATCCATGAACGTTGAATATCCTTCCATTTATTTAGGTCTTCTTTGATTTCTTTTAGCAAAGTTTTATAGCTTTCTGTGTACAGATCTTTTAGATCCATCATTAAATTTATTCGTAGACATTTGATTCTTTTAGTTGCTATTGTAAATGGAATGTTTTTTCATGTGGCTCTACACCTTCAGCCCTACCTGCCTGCCTGGTGAAAGTCTAGCCATCCCTGCAGACTTACTCAGCTGTTTCCTCCTCTATCCTGCCTTGCATCTCCATCATCACCCATGCAGTAGCAGCTGTTTCATTATCGTAGCCAATTATGTATTTACATAAATGGTACTGTAAACCATTTTGTAATTGAAATAGTAACTTTCGTGTCTGTACTGGAAATCTATTATTTTGAACTCCTGGAAGACCACCTCTCTTTCCTCTCCTGGAAAACATTTATTCTACAAATTATTCCAAAGAAAGTTGTCGTTTTGGGGGCCTTACACCTTTAGTCAGTTCTTGGACTGGGAGTGGCTCCTGACCCAAGTCTGGCCATCTGGCCCGGGATCGTGGGTTTCCTTTCCTCAGCAGATGAGATGCTGCTCTAAAGGCTGCTGGAAGCCACATTTTCAGCCACCGTGAAGGAAGTTTAATTAAGATTAGAGGTGACATTCAAGGATGAGAGAGGTCTTAGAGCCTCAAGCTCCAGCCATCTTGAAGATCTGTCCTTCCCCCAAGTTGTGCACATTGGCTGGCCAGAAACCAGCCTTTTTGCATAATTCGTGGAGTTATGTTTCTCTCAGTAAAAGCATCCTGGCTAATATCATGACAATTTCACACTGGTCTTGGATGTATTTGATTACTGAACCCATGTCTTATTCATTTTGGTATCTTGGAATTGTCCTGATGGAACTTAAATATGAAAGAGCACCATAGTGGGGAAAATGAAGGGTGTCTCCTTTTCCATTTGAAACACAGAACTGACTATAGGAAATTTCAGAATATCTTAAATCCCATTAATTGATGGAGCCATGTGTGTTGAGGGCGCCACATATAAAATTCAACTACTACGGCTAAGCGGGAGGGCAAGTTCTCAGAATGTCAAGTCACCAGGTAGGGTGTTTAGGGTAGTGCAACTCACATTGCTTCCAATTGCATGAAAGCATGCAACCCCCAAAGTCAATGCTGTTTGGAAACTAAAACTGGTAAAGTATGAAATGGTTCAAGTCAATTCACTGGTAGAAGTTAAACCTTAGCGGGAGCTGCTATACCCTGATGGGTCTAGACCTTATTTGCCCGAATTCGCTGTGTATAAAAATCAATAAAAGGTTTTAAAAATTCCTATGCATAGGCCCGATCCAAAGCTTATTGAATCAGAATCCCTGGGAATAAAATATACAAAGCATCTGGATATTTTAAGACCCAAAAGTTGGTTGTCATTACCAGCACCGCTAGACCCAAGACTGAAATCACACGCTTGAATTCACAGGACCCTGGTTCACAAACGGTGACGCCCATTGACTTTGCTCTTCTCATGAGGAGGCTTTCCAGCCACACTTCCTAACAACCAGGGTTGGAGGAGTCAAATAATGGAATGTGGTGCCTGAAGGACTAAAGCAAGAGCAGATAAAGCTGATCCACAGTCTACACACTAACAACCAGGCCTTAGGCAATTCCTGCACAGAAGGTCATAGTTTGGTAGGGTGAGGAAGAGAGGGGTTATGTATCTAAACAAACAGCCATAATTCATTGTGATGTGGCCTGAAAGAACATATACCTACGTCCTACAAGATTACAGTGGAAGGAGCTGTTCCTATCACTTGTAGAGGACAGGAAAGGTCAAAACGGGGGATAACTCAGTATCAGTGTTTTGAAGGACGGTTAGGAGTTCCCCACGTAGAGGAAGAGACAGGTCTATTCAGAGGCTGATAAAGCACCCGAATTTCACTATGGCAACTTAGAATGGTAAGTTATTTTACTTTTTTGGACCTCAGTATCATCATGTACAAGGCTAGTTATTCCCGACAATGGGATTGTTTTTCTCTGTGCTTGTTATGAATCATCAATGCAGTATCTCTTCCTCCTAATTGAATCTGGATGTGAAATCACTACAGCCTTAGGGCCAGATCTTCATTGTGCACTCCTCAATAGCCGCCTCCCTTCTGTTTTCCCTCCGCACTTATCAGCATCCTTCTTTACTTCAGCATAGGCGTATAATGAAGTCAGTGCCACAGGCTTGCATAACAGCTGCCAGTAATGCAGTCTAAGGTTAACTGGTTCCATTTATAACCATCTGTGGGGATCGTAGTATTGTCTCCTTTTAAACGGGAAATGACATGTCCAAGATACTTTTGAGGGTGTTTTATTTTACGAACACAGAATATTAAATACTGGGCTATCTAGCTCAACGTTTATTGCTCCACCAGTCTGTGTGCTCCTAGGATAGAGGGCTGTGTTGATCTTGCTCATTACTGTATCCTGGGGAACCCAGGGAATTGCTGGCTCTGGTACGATTCAATAAATACTTTTAAAAAGTAAAATTGTCACTGAGTGATTTCAAGAAGTTATAAAGAGCCCCTCTGTTTACAAAGGCTTCTGAATAATCACCCTTGCACATTTTTATCTCATCCATCCATCTTTTACATCCAGGTTTTTCCTGTTAGAAATTTAGTTTGAAACTTCTATGCAATTTACAGGCTCATTTCCGTGATTCATGAGTTCTTCATCGAGCACCGCAATAATTATGCATAACAAACTACCCACAACTAAGAGGCCTGAAACAGTAAGCCTTTAGTTTCCTCATGCATGGTCTGCAGCAGGGGCTCTTAACCTCTTTTGTTCCGTGGACCCCTTTGCCAGTTAGGCGAAAACCACAGACCCCTTCTCAGAATGCAGTAGCAGACAGTTTTATGACACTCAACATCGGCATGGCTTCAAATTAAATTTTAGGATTATTCAAAATTACACCTTACAACTTTCCCAAAATTTTAATACCTGATAACCTGATACCGTTCAACACCTATTCAAACAGTCATTTTCGGCAAACATTTAGAAACTCGAGTTTACCCACGGCGTCATGAAACCGTCTCCACCACCCTCACCAACCTCTTGGCAGACAGTTATCCCCTGCACTCAGAACACGCTACGGCAAAATAAAAATCAAACTAAGTCCACACTGTACTGTGTATGATTTAATAAATGTATCGTACTCGCACCAACACATCCCCACGAATGGTTTTTGAATTTTCAATTCAAGCTCACAGACCCCCTGAAATCTTCCCACAGACCCCCTGGAAAGGGTCCGGGGCCCCTGGTTAAGAACCCTTGGTCTACAGGTGGTCTGAGGGGGTCGGCTTCAGGTTTCTGGACAGGTGGACTTGGCTCCAGGATTTGCGTTCGTGTCAGCTCTGGCCGAGTCTCCATGTTCTTCTTGGACCGGTGGTTACCTGGCCACATGGACAAACCCAACATTAGTAGAATGAGGAGATACCAGGGGTTCCAGTGTCTTGTTTGAGTACTCATCAGACTCTGCTTAGCAAGTGACAGAAACCCAACTCAAAGTTGTTTAAACAAAAAGGAATTTTTGTCTTCTGTAAATGGGAAATTTCAAGAGGTGAATTAAAGGGCTTCAGACCTAACTGTATCCAGGACCAGGGACTCAATTAATAGCATAAAAGCGATTTTATTTTCTCCATCTTGGACTTTGGTTCATTTGTGTTGACCCCAGTCTCAAGTTGGCGCTTAGCTGACCTAGTTGTAAAAATGGTCATAGGCTGCGCTAGGTTTGTCTAAAGAGTTGGAAAATCCAGATGATTAGAGGACCCTCTTTCCTTCTGGCTCTAGTAAAAGGCTTGAGAATGACTCCTGCATTCCACTAAAATCCTAAGGATGACTCTCATTTGCCCAGTTTGAACCGTCAACACGACCGGAAAGAAGGAGAACCACGACCGGGCTGACCGTGGCCGTGGTCCTCCATGGGCTGGTGAGAAGCACCGCCCCCAAAAGAAGCTTGGCACGCCGAACCTGTGTGCACTTGGCCTCCAGGCTTTCCTTCTGCCTTCGATTAGAGGCCCCATCCTCTGCCATTTCCTCCGGAGGCCACGTGTAGGTGCCCCTGCATTCTAGTCCTGGACAGTCATTTTTCTTTGAGTGAGGTTATCCGCTACTTTGAAAAGGCAGGTTGGATGTAGGACCCCTACACCTACACCTAAATTGCCCAGGGACTCACACTGCTGGTGTTTGGGAGGAGTCCCCGGGCAAGAGCCTCAGGCCACAAAATAGGCTCCGTATGTATGACTAACAACATGCACCTAGGATGGAAGCCACAACGCGCCCGCATGGCATACACACGCACGCCTCCCTCACCCATACCTGCCAGGAGCAACTCTATCCCTCAGACAGTGATTTTTTCAGGTTTGGTTTATTTATATGCAACTTCATTTCCTAATTTGCATTTTATTTCAGTAAATTCCAAAATATGATACATGCTTGCCTGGTGTAAAATTTTTATATATTGTAGGAATTTGAGATGTTAAACATGAGAACTGAATCTGTCTCTCCTGTCACCCCGTATTTTCACTTCCAAGTCAATCACGATTAAGTTTTGAGTGTACCCTTATCTCTATCTCTTTCTCTGTCTCTCTCAACATCCTTAAATCATCTACACACACACACACACCTATAAATATATGTGTCTATATATACACAAACATAAATATATGTGTGTATACTCATTACACAACTGTAGCACACTATACGTGCTTCTGAAAGTTGTTTTTAATTATAATCTATATTTTGGGCATCTTCCCATGTAAGTACAAATAGATTTATCTCATTATTTAACATGTGTATTATATACTATACCATGGAGATATCACGATTTAACAAGTGACCTATTATTATTATATCTTTTAAAAATGTTTCTCTTTTTAACTCTACAAGTAACACATGAATACTTTTTTTGGGCAGCAAAGCATCCAAACACTAAAGACCGAGGGAATGTCGACCTCGACCACTTTCTTTTCCAGAGTAAACACAGTTGTTTGGTTGGCGTGAATTTTTCAAGTCTGTGGTTGTCAATACGATGTTCACAAATCACCTGTAGTTATCGTGCACTTGAAATGTATCTGGCCTGAACAGAAATGTGCTATAAATGTAAGGTACGTATTTGAACTTAAAATCAGTATTAAAAAAGAAAGTAAATTATCTGATAATTTTTATATTGGGTATATATTGAAAGAATAATGCTTAAACTATACAGTAACAAACAAAATTTACTATGAAAACATTCCCTCTGTTTCTTTTTACATGGTCAAATATGGTTACTAAGTACGTACACTTATATTTGTGGCTTGCATTATTTTTCTTTGGACAGCACTGCATCAGGCTTTTTCTGATGCTTCACATATATCATATTTAGCTATAGAAATATATTATTTTGTTTTTCATATCAGAAAATACTACTGATTAGCAACTTGTGTTTTATTTGCACTCAACCACGTTTCTCAGGATCTTTCTTTAACAGAACGTAATCTGCCGCATTCATTTTAATTGCTGCCTAGGATTTCATAGCATGTGTGGCAGTTTGAGTCTTTTGCGGACCCCAGAAAATGAGGTTCTTAAACTGATCCATTCCTGGGGGTGTGAAGCTATTGTGAACCTTTGATTGGCTTCCATCAAGGGTTCCTTGATTAGAGTATTCCAGGAAGGCATAGCCCAGGGTGGGTCTCCATCTTCTTACTGGAATCAGCAGAGGCCGCAGAGAGAGAAAGAAGAGCCCAGAGGCTGAGAGGAAGCCACAGGCAGCGCAGAACACAGCGGAGCCTGAAGGAGAAGACAGAGGCAGCAGGAACCCCGTGTGCCTCCCCAGCCGAGAGAGGAGTCCAGGACCACCAGCCGTCCTTGGAGAGAAAGCATGGCCTGAATAAGCCCGGACTGGGACAGTTTTTCATTCTTGAAACTGTAAGTTCTTAAGCTGATAAATCCCTGTTGTAAAAGCCAGTCCACTTCTGGTATAATGTCTTGGCAGCCTTTTGCAAACTAAGATAGTATGAATGTACCAAATTCATTTAATTTTATTCCTCTCCAAATGGACATTTGGGCTACTGCCACTTTTTCACTATTACAAATAATGCACTTGAATTCTGGGGATCATGAGTGGAATTGCATCATTTCTCTACCCAGCAGTGGATTGCCAAGTCTCTAGAGTGCTTAGGGTGTGGATACTTCAAATTTACTAGATGTAAACAAATTGCTCTCCAAACTAGCTGCACCAATTGATACTCCCATTTGTGGGGTACCTGTTTCCTCATACCCTTGACCTCAGTTCACACCGTGAAAGGTTTTTGTGTTTTTGTTTTTGTTGAACTAATCCTGAATTCCTGAGTGAGCACTATTTGGTCATATTATATTATTCTCTTCTTCTTTTTCTATTCTTTTCTTGTTCTGTTATCATATTTGTTATCAGTGTTCTATTAGCTGAATAAAATGGTGGAAGTTTTTTTTATCCTTTTCTGTGTTCTGGAAGAAATGCTATCAGATGGGAATGATTTCTTCCTTGAAAATTTAGTATAAATTTTCTATTTAGTCCTGGGCACATTTAGGGGGTGAGGGATTATATCTTTGACTTTATTTAAAGTTTTTTACTTTTCTGGCCAGTTTTGATATTTTATATTTTTCTATAAAATTGCACTTTTAGTCTGGATTTTACAATAGTGTTAGGTTTAACATAACATCATTTCTTTAATTTCCTCTCTATCTAAATAATAATAATGTCACTGATTAATCAAATGTAATTTTTTCTATTTTAGCAACCTCTGCTTTAGATTTATTCTTCCTTCCTTTGAACTATTTTCAGTTTCTTTATTTCACTGTATACCTATTTTTACCATCTTCTTAAGGTTTGTCTAAGGTTTACCTAAGGTTACAAAATGTTTCCTCTGACTATTCCACTCGCAAAGAACAAGTTTTTTGTGTAGTATTGTCATTCATTTCTAAATGCTTTGTTATTTCCATTTAAATTTCCCTTTTAACCTGAGTTATTCTAAAACTTTTTTCATTTTCCCATTTATATTTTCTAGTTTTATGCCATGATATCATTGAGCATAGCCTGCTTGATATCAGCTTGTTAGAATTTGTTGATATTTCTTTCAACCTGTAATGGACCTTTTATTTGTCTCTCCAACACTTACTGCACCCGTCAACTGAGAAATAAATTAGCTGCAAGCCAATAAGGCATTTCTGGTGGTCTTAGAACTGTAATTCGGGGAACACTGTTTCAGGTAGCAACCCAAATCATGTCCCATCTTGGAATGTCCAGACAAGGGTTTGTAAAGAAAAGGAAGATCAGATAAGTTGTTGGTAGTGGATATTTGGGGCATGCCAAAGGTCCTCCAGGTTAATTGTTTCCTGAGTTCTTCACAACATGATTTGTTTATGGTGTCCAGATGTCCTCAGAGCTTTGAGGAATATCCCTGCTTACGCTCTGGCTGAGTCCTGTATAAGGGTAACCTCCTGAATGACCCCCCAACTCAATTTTAAATCTCTTGGCCATAGCAACTCTATTGTGTTTTGATTCTTTGTACACACCTCTTCTTTACTGTGTAGCAGTCGTGAGGTTTGGGTGACACCAACCTCACCTCCGGTTCCAGTAACAGGCCCTGGCTGGTCTAAGGCATCAGGACGGCCTCCTTCCCTTTGACATCGTACTTGGTCCAGGTAATCCAAGCCTATCACTGTCAGTGCCTGATCTTCCTCTGAACACATGAGTTTATTCAAGAGCGGCCCAGGCCATTTGCTTCTCAGGATATTTTCTAGAAATTCTGTGATACAGACGTTTTCTTGCTCTGGATGTGCTGTTTGTGGGTATGAGGCCTGGTACTCCTGCACCATTTGCTTCCTAAGGGAAGTTAGCCTGACTACAACAGCCTAGTAAAGCTGAGATAATTACACAGGTTTAGAGCCGGAGTTTGATTAAGCCCTATATGGGTCATTTCTCTATTAACTCTATTTCCTTAGGTATAAATTTTTCCTCTTGTTAAACTTTCTATTTCTTTGCATGGTATTGTAGTTATTAAAATTCTGGGTGACTTTTGATTGTGAGCTCATCCTTTGTTGAAAGAATAAGCAAGAGCTGCTGCTTTCAGAGACAGTTGGTGAGAAATGGAGTATGCCTCTGTGTGGTGCTCCAGTGACTGATCTAAATGTTCTTTCAGAGTATCATCCCCCGATTAGACCCTATCTCTGCTTCTACCTAGAGAAGTGGGATCCCCCACTGTTGCCAACTGACCTAAGATGTGGAAGAATCATTGACTAATTACCCTATCATTTGTCCTTGGGCCTCTTGATGTTTACAGTTTCTTCTTTCTCTCTCTCTGTCTCTCTCTCTCACTCTCTCAGCAAGATCACTCTTAATCCTTCTTCCATCTTTCACAATAATTATTTTCCCAAAAATGCACTAAGCTGTGAGTTTCTTCCTTAATCTCGGTACATCTAATTTCCATCATTAGCAAATTCCTCATAGCCTCTGGTCCTTCCAGAGTTTCCATTTATTTTTTGAAAGCAGAGATATTTATTAGTAGGTTTGTGTGTTTAGTTTTCTATTATTTCTAGGGTTACTAGGGTTTTTGTGCAAATTGTACTGCAGCTCAAGCTCATTCCAAGATTTTGGCTTCCATCGTGTAGATCCTGTAACTGCTACTTCTCCCTTTGAAAAAAATTCTAAATTATTATTGCTGCATTGCAAAAACAAAAACAAAACACACACACACACACACCACTGATCTGGATGCCCAAAATATAAAGAAACCTACATAAGGGAATGCAAGAATAGGGTTTGTTTGTTTTTTAAATGCCAAATGTCCTGGATCCTTTTCTTTTCTGCTCATTTTAGTTGGTTCTCTTGGGAAATTTATTTTCTGTCTAATTTATTGGGTATCTAAGATCTATGTTTACATATCTGAATTCTGATAGTTCAAGAATGGATGTTTCAAACATCTGTCAAGTATAACCGTGACAACTATATAAACATGTTCCTGAAGGATATTAAGTAATGAGAAGTTTCAAACACTCATTGTTATGGTTTTTTTTGTTTTGTTTTGAGTTTTTTATTTTTACAGAAGCTTTAGATTACATAAATATTACATCAAAAATAGAGGGGATTCCCATATACCCCACCCCTTACTCCTCATACACTTTACCCCATTAACAACATCTTTTGTTAGTGTGGTATATTTGTTATAATTCATGAACACATCCTCAATGTTCGTTTTATTGCACATACCAAATTACCAAGTCATACATTGGCGGGGTATCCTAAATTGGTACACACTATAATTATGCCAGCCGTATACACCTAAAATTGCTGTGCTGAATTAGTTCTCTAAAAGGTAAATAATGCAACCAAGCAAGGCAAGAAGCAACTAGAAGTTGCATGTGTAACAGTGGATGATTCTTAGTGTTTTGGCCATCGCATTCAAGCTGTCTACAGTCCAATAAGTAGGCTTTTATTGTTGTTAGTGTGTTAGAAAAGATTTTATAGAAGGATTCCAGAGACTTCCTCTTGTAGTTTTCCACTGGGCTGCTGATACCAAATACCAGAAATGGGTTGGCTTTTATAATGGGAATTTTATTTCGGGTAAAAGCTTACAGTTTCAAGGCCATGGCACGTCCAAATCAAGGTATCAGCAGAGTATCAGCAGAGATGCTTCCTCAGGGGCCACTGTAAGGCAAAGCAAGATGGCGGCCAATCTGCTGCCCTCCCCTCCAGAGTCTACCATCCACAGAGCACAGCTGTGGGCAACCCGGCATAGACAGGGCTCGTCTCTTCAGTCAAGAGCTGCTCCATGGGGCCAGCCTCATGGGGACTTGGTGCTCAAGCTTCGGCTGCCAGTGATCCTTGAGTCCTTGCTCTCTCATAGCAGGATCAAATATGGCAGCTTTCCTTCTCACTGTGCCTCCATTTATACAAAATCCAGCAAGAGGACGGAGCCTCAACCTGAGTCTCACCTTACTGACATGGTCCAATCAGAAGGCTCTCACATACACAGGAATGGATCAGTTCAACAGCACGGTCTTTTTTTGGGGGGCGGGGGGAGGATTCATAAAAGAACTTCAAACTGTCATACTTCCTAAATCCAGAAACATAGGAAGTATACCACAAATGGCATTTACGCTCACATCATCCTGAAATCCCTATGACTCAATTTCATATCCCAAGAAGCTTGGGAGAGAATTATATGAAGTAAGAAAATTTTAACAGCCAAGGTCAAGGCTCAGGTTGTATATTTCAAAAACAGTTAAAGTCCTATTGAATTCAGTTTAATTTCCATTGGCAAAATTTTAGAGATGAGTCTGAAACACTGTTTTACACCACCGACTGGAAAGCAGAATTCTCTGTTGGGCAGGCACATCTTGACCACTAGCCTTACAATCCAAGGGGATTTATTTAAAGAAAGTGATATCTGATTCTGCATCTATAGTGACTACACTGAGGATACGAAGAGCATTTTGACTGTTTTGGTAAGGTCTCTTTAGAGGAAAGCCACGCATTAGAAAACTTTCATTGCTCATGTGTATATGAATTTCCATAATACAACAACGTATTTGCCATCTTACCATTTGTGCTTGGAACTCTCAGGAATTTTTGATTTCTAATCAGTAAGATAAAACAAGTTAAGTTTATGAGTCATGACAAATGAGGGTTTTATCCAAGCCTTCTACCTCTCTTCCCCCAGTTCATTTAAGCTAGTCATGGTAATTCTGCTCCTCTCACAGTGAGCAGGTGACCTTCTTCAGAAAAATGAGACAAACAAAAGGTCTGAATTTTTCTCTTAGAAAAATGCATTCTCTTTCCTTCTCTGAACATTATCATATTCAGATTTAGATTAAGATGGGATGTCAGGAGCTAAAGCAGCCATCTTGTGACTAGCTGGAGGGTAACAGAGTAGAGTATTGGAAAGAATCTGGGGCTTTGATGATATCATTAAGCAACTGTACCATGTGGCTTTCCTTCCCAAGGACTTTTTCCTAAGATAATAAATACCCTTATTAAATCAGTCAGAGAGATCAGGTTTTTGATGACTTGCTGCTGAGATCCTCCTAACAGGATTAGGATTAAGATCCTGTTGGGATTAAGACTCCCCTTACTCTGCGGCTTCCTTTGCTTAAACTACTAAATGTTCTTAAACTTCTAACATTCAGGCTTCAGGCTTCATTTTCCTGAATTTTTATGCAGTGTTGAGTTCTGTTGACCTCACTGTTGAAACTTTTCTCCCTTATCATTGGGGGGACAATCCACTCGAGGTTTTCTCACTCTAACTCACGGCATTTCTCCTTTGACTCCATCTCCCCCTCTAGCCTCCTATCTGTAGTCATGTAGGACAAAACTCAATCCCTCACCTTCTGCTCTACTTCCCCTGCGTGATCCTTCATCTTCCGGGTTTACGCCATCCGCTCTGAGCATGGGAAATTTAGCACCAAAACTCCAAGATTCTTCTCGGTTTGAGGCGCACATCACTCTGTTTGCTGGACGTTTTTGCCAGGATGTCACACGGCTCTCTCAATATTGACCAATCTGCATATCCAAAGCCCAGACACACCAAAGACTGTATTTTGCTGAGCATTACCATACTCTTCCGATTCAAAACCTTAACATCCTTTTTGATTGGGCTGCCCTCTGCTCCCTATAAAGATAAGCGGTCCCCAAGACGGAAGAGCCCGCTCAGAACTGTCGGGCACCCCTTCCCATGACTGGCCCTCCTGCATGCCCTCTCGTCGTCGCTACTGGAGCTACATTATTTACTCGAGAAGACGGGCCTCCTGCTCGCTGTCCATTGGCCCCGGTGGGCGCCTGGCCCAAGGTAAGCCAGCCACGATCATCACCTGGGCACCGTGACCTTGTTCACCCCCTTCCAGGCAACTAACTGAAATATGGGAAGTGTCAGTGGCCAGGTTTTCTACGTTTGGGTGGGAGCAGTTAAAGAAACCCGACTGAAGAGAGGACAAAGAATTAGCCAGCATGAAGAGGAGAAATGAGACATCTGATGGACTTCAAATATGGGCCTGGATTTGTTTCTGAGACAGATGTGTAGTCTATGACACATCTCCAAATCGCTTTTTTAAATGTTTATGCAAACTGATTTTCAGCCACCTGTGATAAAAGACATAATTAGTAGATCTTTCTTGATCATTTCTTTGAAATATTGGTCATTGTCTCTTCATTGTCTTAACACCTACCCCAGGCTCTCACCCCCTAAACTTTAACAAGAGTTGGCTTTTAACTGGGCCCCAGCCCCCAGTATCTTTCCTACTCAGTCTACAATTAAAGGTTAACCTTCTAAAATACTGTTTTATATATGCCACCCTCTTTCTCAAAAATCTTCCATAGATCCCTTTTGCCTGCTTAACTCAATAAAGTTAAATGTTGACTAGTACCTTGCCTTATCGGCTACGCGAGCTCTTTGACAATTTGACCCGTACCACAGACTTCTGACTGCTAAAACAAATACCGTGCAGAGGGGGGGGCTTAAACAATGGGAATTCATTGACTCGTGGTTTGGCGGCTAGGACAAGTTCAAAATCGAGGCACCAGCAAGCTGGTACTTTCTCTCCAAAGACTGTGACATTCTGGGGCTGGCATCCGGGATCCTTGGCCCTTGACTTTTTCGTGCCATGCCAATGCACACACCATTTCTTCCCTTCCCCCAGGGTTCCATGATTTGGCTTCTCCCCATGGCTCTCTCCCTGTCTGACTTTCACTCTGCTTACAAAGGTCTCCAGTAATCCCAAGGAAAGCCCAATGGACTCCATTGTGCCACACCTAATTAAAGTACCCTCTTCTAAAGTTCCTGTTTACCATGGAATGGGTGAGGATTAAGAGCAAGTTTTCCTGAGGTAGTATAACTCCAAACCACCATACAGTCCTTTCAAATTTCTTCCACTTTTTACAAATGTGAGTCGTCTTCTGCTCAACTTGTTTTCTGTTTTTTTTTCCTTAACATTCTGTGCAAAATTACATTTGGCTGTGTCTTTACTTACATGGCTCTTCCTTCCTGAAAAGTTTTCTTCCCCCGTTCTAATTATTTATGAACATTCTTTCCAAACAATGCAGACTTCGGGTCATGTCTCCTTTTGGAGCCCATTTTGGAGTGGGAGATTGCAATATTAGTTTATAACTTTTCCTTCCATGGTCCATAGGGAGAGAAGTCCACATTTCTACCCCATTTATTTTAGGCTTGGCCTTGTGACTTGCTTTGGCCAATGGAATATGAGCAAAAGTGACAGTGCCTGTGTCTAGTCAAAATTTTAAGAGGTATAGAGCTTTCGCCAGCCCTCTTGGAATGTCTACCAGGGGGTCTTCACCTTTTTTGTTCCACGCGCCCCTTTGCCAGTCAAGTGACAACCACAGACCCCTTTCTAAGTCCACACTCTACTGTGTATATTATTTAATAAATATATCACACCCACACCCACACGTCCCCACAAGAAGAAGGTTTTTTTGAATTTCATTTCAAGCACGTGGACCCCAGGTTAAGGACCCCTGGTCTGGTCTTTGCCAGGAGAACATAGTTGAGGTAGCCAAATGAAAATCCAGGGAGAACATGTGGACCCAGTTTGAGCCTGGAGTCCAGCCCAGCCTAGCTGACTCCACCAAGATCATCTGCACCACAATGGGACTTGAAACTCACGAGCAAGAACTTAATGCATGCTGTTTTAAACATAACAGCAATATCACAGAAAAAAGACTACCTCTGGTCAAGTCCTTTGTTAAACTCCTAGAACACTTATCATCTTTATTACTGTTTTTTTCCTCCCTCTCCTCCCCCCACCCCCCGCCCCATTTTTGCTGTCTGTGTCCATTCACTGTGTGATCTTCTGTTTCTGTTTCTCCTTTTGTCTTCTCTTTTCATCTTTCTCTTCTAGGATTCACCGGGATTTGATCCTGAGGACCACTGATGTGGAGAGAGGTTCCCTGTCAATTGCGCCACCTCAGTTCCTGGTCTCTGCTGCTCTTCACCTCGACTCTCCCCTTCGTCTCTCCTTTGTTGCATCATCATCTTGTTGTATGAGTCATTTGTGTGGGCACTCAATTTGCTGTGCAGGCACTCGGTTCACCACATGGGCACCGGCTCACCACACAGACTCTCACACAGGCACTCAGCTTACCACGCAGGCACTTGGCTCACTCTGTGGGCACTGGCTCACCATGCGGGCACGCACGTGGGCACTGGCTCACCATGCGGGCACTCAGCTTACCACACGGGCACTTGGCTCACTCTGTGGGCACTGGCTCACCATGCGGGCACTCAGCTTACCACGCGGGCACTTGGCTCACTCTGTGGGCACTGGCTCACCATGCAGGCACTCAGCTTACCACGCGGGCACTTGGTTCACTCTGTGGGCACTGGCTCACCACGCGGGCACTCACACAGGCACTGGCTCACCACGCGGGCACTCACACAGGCACTGGCTCACCATGCGGGCACTCACGTGGGCACTGGCTCACCATGCAGGAACTCACACGGGCACTGGCTCACCACGCGGGCACTCAACTTACCACGCGGGCACTTGGCTCACTCTGTGGGCACTGGCTCGCCATGCAGGAACTCACACGGGCACTGGCTCGCCCTGCGGGCACTCACGTGGGCACTGGCTCGCCCTGCAGGCACTCACGTGGGCACTGGCTCGCCCTGCGGGCACTCACGTGGGCACTGGCTCGCCATGCGGGCACTCATGTGGGCACTCACGTGGGCACTGGCTCACCATGCGGGCACTCACGTGGGCACTGGCTCGCCCTGCGGGCACTCACGTGGGCACTGGCTCGCCCTGCGGGCACTCACGGGGGCACTGGCTCGCCCTGCGGGCACTCACGTGGGCACTGGCTCGCCATGCGGGCACTCACGTGCGCACTGGCTCGCCATGCGGGCACTCACGTGCGCACTGGCTCACCATGCGGGCACTCAGCTTACCACGCGGGCACTTGGCTCACTCTGTGGGCACTGGCTCACCATGCAGGAACTCACACAGGCACTGGTTCACCATGCGGGCACTCACGTGGGCAGTGGCTCACCATGCAGGCACTCACACGGGCACTGGCTCGCCCTGCGGGCACTCACACGGGCACTGGCTCGCCATGCAGGCACTCACACGGGCACTGGCTCGCCCTGCAGACGCTCACACGGGCACTGGCTCGCCCTGCGGGCGCTCACGTGGGCACTGGCTCGCCCTGCGGGCGCTCACCTGGGCACTGGCTCGCCCTGCGGGCGCTCACGTGGGCACTGGCTCGCCATGCGGGCGCTCACGTGGGCACTTGGCTCACCATGCGGGCGCTCACGTGGGCACTTGGCTCGCCCTGCGGGCGCTCACGTGGGCACTGGCTCGCCCTGCGGGCGCTCACGTGGGCACTGGCTCGCCCTGCAGGCGCTCACGTGGGCACTGGCTCGCCATGCGGGAGCTCACGTGGGCACTGGCTCGCCCTGCGGGCGCTCACCTGGACACTGGCTCGCCATGCGGGCGCTCACGTGGGCACTTGGCTCGCCATGCGGGCGCTCACGTGGGCACTTGGCTCGCCCTGCGGGCACTCACACGGGCACTGGCTCGCCAGGGGGGCATTCACACGGGCACTGGCTCGCCCTGCGGGCACTCACACGGGCACTGGCTCGCCCTGCGGGCACTCACGTGGGCACTGGCTCGCCCTGCGGGCACTCAACGTGGGCACTGGCTCGCCATGCGGGCACTCACGTGGGCACTGGCTCGCCCTGCGGGCACTCAGCTTACCACACGGGCACTTGGCTCACTCTGTGGGCACTCACATGGGCACTCGACTCACCATGTGGGCACTCAGCTCGCCAAGTGGGCACTGGCTCACTACACAGGCACGCTTTCTCTTCTTTTTTTTCACCAGAAGGCCCCGGGGATCAAACCTGGGTCCTTCCATATGGTAGTCGCGTGAGCCACATCTGCTTCCCTATTACTGTTTTTGTATTTAGAAAATGCTATCTTGAATTTTAGGCATATTTTGGTGTTCCTATTAATATCCAATATTTATCAAGTGTATTTTATGTGTGAAGCACTACAACAGATTGCGGCGGCTTGCTCGGTCGGTAGAAGGGGGGTCTGGCTGCGGACGAGGGGTCGGTCCAGCTTAGGACGAGGGGTCGGTCCCACTTGGGACGAGGGGTCGGTCCCACTTGGGACGAGCGGTCGGTCCGGCAGCAGACGAGGGGTCGGTCTCACAGGGGTTGTGCGGTTCGGCTGACGGGGTCGCCCGGAGAAGCAGGCGACGAACTGGGGGACAAGGGAGGCCAGGCCCTTGTCGGGGGCTCTCAGGACTGGAGGGCGCACGGCAGAAGAACTACCGTGGAGACAAGGTAAACACGCAAGTCCACTTTATTGAGGGAGAGGCAACAGTTTTATAGGGGCTGGGGAAGGCTGATTGGTCGAAGCCACGCCCTGTTCTGATTGGTTGCCGGAGAAAGGTCAGTGGGCGGTACCGGACAGGGGAGGGGTGGTGGTTAGGGATTGGCTGTCGCTGTTGCTGGGGGAAGGGGCAGGGTTTAGGGATTGGTGACTGCTGTTGCTGGGGTGGAGGGCAGACTTGAGTTTCCCGCCCATGCCTGGCTGTTGCTGCTGTCGGGGGGAGGGAAAAGGGTAGACTGGATTTTTCCGCCCACGCCTGGCTGTTGCTGCTTCCGGGGGAGGGGAAAAGGGCAGACTGGATTTTTCCGCCCACGCCTGGCTGTTGCTGCTGTCGGGGGAAGGGAAAAGGGCAGACTGGAATTTTCTGCCCTGCGCCTGCGCAGGGAGAAAGAAGAAGAAGGGTGCCGCCCCACAGGCATCGTGTGGCGCCATCCGGGAGGAGGGGCGGCCGCGGAAGCATGGCTGCCGAGAAGGGGAGACCCGAGGGCACTCTGCGCCCATGCCGAGCTCCCTTCAGGGGTGGCGGTGGGCCCGACCAGCCACCCTATTATGGGGGCAGCGGCTTGGAATTAGGCCTACCGCGGCTGCTCCCCCGCCAGGCCAGCAAACCACACTTCAGCCCGAGGGGTGACCGCAACAGATAATTTAAATATTTTATAGCATTCAATTTCCCCCAAAACCTTGAGAGCTAGGCATTACTATTCCCATGAACTGATATGATTTGAAAGGTTTAAGTAACTTTCACAAAGCCACAGCTGGTTCATGAGAGAGGCAAGTTCAAATGCAGAGCTGTCTAGATCTAAAATCCATATTCTTTGTGGCTTCTCAACTTGGCAGCTTTTGCCAGTTTGAAAAAAAAGGGGGAAAGCCTTTAGATGGAGCTCTTCCATTCCCTAAAACCAAGAGAGACCACAGAAAGAATACTGAAATTACAGCTACTTCTTCGTCTACCAACAGACAGTAGGGTCAAGTTCATTTCCACTCATTTTGGCGGCAAACATTCCATGCACACCTTCTCTCCACAAAGATTCTGCTCTGTAACTGGGGATCATCAAGTCACATGGTCAGAGAGGAGCATGCGCTGTCCATGGTACCCCCATCAACCCTGCGGAGAGTTTGGGGTCTCCATATCATTGACAATGACCTTGATGCTGATAGATCCCATGGGAGCACAGCAATTTCTCCACCAGAAGGCTTAGCATTGCTCTGCCTGGGAAATCAAAATCCTTACTCAGGCTTCCCCTTGCCCAAGGTCAAGCAGACTTACTTCCCTTTCAGGAACCAGGTGTCTTTGTTTAGAAGACTAAGCACAACCCATGGAGTGTTCACTTAAATGGGCATTGTAGCAGTTTGATATGGTTATGAATTCCAAAAATAGGTATTGGATTATGTTTGTAATCTGGTCTGTACCCAGGCGTGATTACGTTATGATTAGGGCTTTGATTGGGCCATGTCATTAGGGTGTTGAGACCCCACCCCTTGTGGAGTTTTGATGTTGGAGTTTGATGCTGAAGCCTTAAGCTGGAGCCCTGGGAAGTCAGCTCACAGAGGAAACAGAAGCAAGCCCCAGGAAGAGAGGAACCCTGAACCCAGAGAGAAGTAAGACCTGGGAAGAGAGGAACCCAGGAAGCCTGAACCCTCGCAGACGTTGGCAGCCATCTTGCTCCAACACGTGAAAATAGACTTTGGTGAGGGAAGTAACTTATGCTTTACGGTCTGATATCTGTAAGCTCCTACCCCAAATAAATACCCTTTACCAAAACCAACCAATTTCTGGTATTTTGCATCCTAACCCCTTTGGCTGACTAATACAGACATCAAAGAAGCATTTCCCTCAAGCAAGAAGCTTCTCATGATATAAAAATTTCCCTTCCTTTGGAGTAAGAGCCATTTCTTAAAGCTCTGCAATACACAAAAGAATTCATTCTCATGACCTCTATCTTCTGTCAAAAGGAAAACTTAAAATTTGGACCATTTACTTTAGTGTAGAAACAAATTATTTATGAAAAGTTGAACAGCCAAGAAATAGAACATAGTTTATGAGTAGTATCCCTTCCTAATCCCTTCCACAGGAATGCAGCCAGCGGGATAAGTGACTGGTGTGGCTGGATGGGAAGGGAGAGAGGAAAGCTTCACCAGCCCGTAGTTAATAACAACCAAAAAAAGGCATTTCCTAAACTTCATCAGTTGTTTTGATAAAACCTCTAATTAAAATTTGAATAAAACACATTTGCTAAACATAATAGAATGTTTACAAGAACAAACAGCAACACTCAATAAATTGTGAAAAGTTAAAGACATTTCCTTTTGTCAGAAAAAACATAACAATGTCTTCTTCTACTACTTTATCAAATAAGTGATTTCCAAGTATTTTCTCTAGGCTGCTTCTTGCCTTTTCATTCTTTAGCAGTACCTTTCAGAGAGTTCTTAATTTTGACTAAGTTCAATTTATCAATTTTTTATGGATGGTGTATTTTGGTATTCTGTTTTAAAAATCTTTGCCTAACCCAAGATCATAAAGATTTTCTCCTGTTTTCCTCTAGAAGTTTTGTAGTTTTGGGTTTTCCACGTAGGCCTATCATCTGTTTTGAGTTAATTATGTATACGGTGTGAAGTACGGATCAAAGTTTACTTTTTTGCATATAGATATCCAAGTGTTCTAGCACAATTTATGGAAAAGACGATCCTTTCTCAAACGCGTTGCCTTTGCACCTTAACCACATATGTGTGGCTCTAGTCCTCGGCACTTTATTCTGTACCTTGTTTTGTTTATATTTATACCAATACCACATTGTTGTGATTTTTGTATCCTATAATGAATCTTAAGTTCAAGTGTAAGTCCTCCAACTTTGTTTTTTTCAAAGATGTTTTGACTGTTCTAGATCTTTTGCATTTCCATGTAAACCCAGCTTATCAATTTCCTCAAAAAAAGAAAACTTGGAATTTTATTGGAATTCTATAAAATCTATAGATCAATTTGGGGGAATTAACATCTTAAAAATATTGAATCTTTTGATCCATAAACTGTTATCTCACCATTTCGAATATTCATTTTTCTTACAATGTTGAATAGCTTTCAGTATATAGGTATTGCACATCTTTTTTTTTTTAATATACTTTAAAAAATTTTTTAAAGATACTTAGATTACTTAAATGTTACATAATAAATGTAGGGGATTCCCATTTGCCCCACTCTTGACCCCTCCCACACTTTCCCACATTAACAACATCCTTCATTAGTGTGGTACATTTGTTACAGTTGATGAACACATTTGGAGCATTGCCACTAAGTGTGGATTATAGTTTACATTATAGTTTACACTCTCTCCTGCACAATTTTTTAACTTGTGACAAGATATACAATGGCCTGTATCTGTCATTGCAGGGTCATTCAGGACAATTTCAATGTCCCAAAAATGCCCCCATATTATACCTATTTTTCCCTCCCCTCAGAACCTCTGGTGGCCACTGCCTCCACATCAATGATAAAAGTACTTCCATTGCTAGAATCACAATAGGCCTATAATAGAATAAGATAAGTTTGCTCCAGTCCATCATTCATCCCCCAATTCTGACGATTCTGGGATAGTGATGCCCACTCTGCATTTAATTGAGGGGGGGCTTAGATCCCATGAGGGAAATGGATGGGACTATCTTGCTTGTAGTTGCAGACTCTCTGTTCCTTGGGATGGTCGTTGTCCATCATCATTTCCTTGTTAGTTTTTCTGGATGAATCCAAACTGAAGAGTAGGTATTGAAACTTTGTTGAGATTCAGGGCCCAACTGGCACATGGAAAGCCCAAAGATTTGTCTCTTGGACATAGACAAATTATCTCTAATATTTCATATTTTTGAACTATTGTAAATAGTTTCCACTTGTTTTCCACTTGTTTTTAGTATATATACTAAATTTCAATTTCCATTTGTTTTTAGTATATATACCATTGATTTTTATATTACTCTTTTATCCTTCAACCTTGCTAATCTCATTTAATTCTAGTTTTTTTGTAGATTCCATCAGATTTTTACATAGGTGATCACATCATCTGTGAATATCCTTATTATTTCTTCCTTTCAATCTAAATGTCCCCCCTCCCCTCCCCTCCCCTCCCCTCCCCTCCCCTCCTCTCCTCCTCTCCTTCCTTTCTCTCAATTGCACTGACCAGAACATCCAGGACAAGGCTGAAAAGAAGTGATGAGAGCAAACACCCTTGCCTTTTTCCAGTCTTAAGGAAAACGAATTTAGTTTTTACCCGTTGAATATGAATGTTAGTTGTAGGTTTATCATAAATGTCCATTATATATTTGAGGAAGTTCCTTTCTATTTCTAATTTTCTGAAAGCTTTCTCAGGAATGGATGTTAGATTTTGCACAAGCATTTAAGGCTGCTATGTTCTCTTGATTAATTAGCTTCTCTATCAATATTAAATGGCCTTCTTTATCCCTTGTAATAGTCTCTGACATCTACTTTGTATGATATTAATATGGTCACTCCTGCTTTCTTTTTTTTTCCTCCAAGCCCTTTTAATATTCATTTGAAGAATTGAGGCACAAGCAACTTTAAAAAACTGCATTTTTTATGTTACAAGAAAGAAAATTTTGTATGATTGCCACATGAGATGACAATGTTCTCAAAATCTCTTCTGCAATAACAATTCATTAACACTGTGGTCCATAGGTTGATTCAACGAGGTCACAAAGACGCAGGAAGGTGCTAAAAATAATCCACCTCACTGAGGTGGTAAAAGAATCAAGTATTTACTGACTGCCTACGAGGTGCACAGCACTAGGTTGTATACACTTCACATAACTTAAATGTGAACACAGCCTACGGTTAACTATTACTAGAATTACAATGCTATGGTCAGCTAAGCCTGTGTTTTAAATGTTTTCACTTTAAATACAAATTGTGGAACCTCTGTATTTAACAAAGTTCTTTGTCCAAAGAAGCATGCCAACATACACTAATACGCGTTTTCCATTTCCAAAGATTTTATACAAGTGTGCGACATTAGCACATGGGAACATCCAATCTGCTGTCAACTTGACTTAAATCTTGAGTTCTTTCATTCCCACCCACTGGGCACCATTTGGCCAGAATCCTGATTCCCTGGTTCCATCACCACTGTTAAACCTTTAGATAGGAAACCGTGCGGGGGAAGCGGGGAGGAGCGGGAGGGGGGTGTTTTCTTCTACCTAATACAGCTGGCTTTCAAAAGTGGAGGCTAATTGCTGAAGTATCAACGCTGTCATTTTATTAAGGAAATGTACTTGGCTTATCAGCTCTAAAGTGAAGATACCATTTCCTTTTCAACAAGCCTTAAATCAAAGCTGATTATTTTTCGGAAAGCCAAGTGAAACCCAGCTTGTACTGCACTAGTTTCCAAGGGCGTATCTTAGCTCTCTCCTAAATTCTAAGTTGACCTCTCACTCGTCCAGTGAAGCTTTAGTTTTTCTGGCATTCCAAGCCATCTACCCGTACTTTCTTCCACCTATCTTCTCCCTTTAAGCAGCTCAGTCTTTACCTAGGATATTGCAAACAAGATGTTTCTTAGCCGTGTGGTCAATTACTGACCAATCACCACTACATTGCCTTGAATTTCAGTTCCTATTAGTAAAACTGATTAATCATCATGTCTCTACTGCTCATCCCCGAAGAGAACACCAAGGGTCATAATTTTTTCTTTAAACACTCATGTAAGAGTTCTCACAAACCTAGAAGGTACTGGGGGAAGAGCCACTTAGTCCAGTGTTCTCCCTGACAGGTGGGAAAACTAGAGGAGATATGACACAACATGCCCAAAGCTACTGCTAGCTAGAAGCAGGAGCAAAACCTGAATTTCAAACTCTTTCCACTGTACCACAACTACCACACACACACAAGCCTAGGCTAATGTAAGAAAAGTTCATAAGTAAATGAAAATAAAAAGCCACTACATCTTTGGGCTCTCTCCACAGACAGCACAAAGCCAACGTGTACAGTGAGAAATGCTGCTCGGGTCAGCAGATGCCACACAGTACCACGGATCTTTATTCTCAGACCTGAAATGGAGTCTTTGGCTGCAGGTGATAAGGCAATAGTTGAGTTCAAAAGGTCCCCCAGCTCCATTCCTTTCAAGCCTTGAGTCACAAGGTTTTATACTTTATTCTCACTGTTCAACAAGATAAATTAATCAAGTTGAAGCAGGATTAACGCACACTGAAGATAAAAGCAAAGAGGAACACATTTTTTTTTTTTTTACCAGTGGGTCATCCCAGTTACCTTAAAGGTTACACTTCAGATTAATTACTACAGAGTTGTGACAGAACCATACGATTTCTGTGAAAATCAACACAATAGTTAGACATTAACAAGAGATCAATTTGGAAATAAAAAGTCAGTCAAGCACGCAAAGTTCAAAGTATGAAAAAAATGCAAGTCCTGGTCGCAAAAAGGACAGTCCTCAGAGGGTGGACCTGAAGATGCTGAACAGAACTTTATAAATTAGGAGCTGAAAGGGACACCTCCGACAGCAGGGGACTAGTTCCCTTATTTCACAAACGAGGAGAGTGAACAGACAGGAATTGGTGCAGCTCACGCCTCCGGTGCTATTTGTAACTACACAAATCTAAAATATAGGAGATAAATACCCAGAACAAGACATTTCACTAAGCCCATTGAGTTAAACAAAATATTTCCAGACTGATACAAGGGTTGGGAGTGAATTGTTAATATAGCATTGCAGCACGTTTCACAGATATCTCGTGAAGATTTTAATGCTCAGCTTTGAGAAACACAATCAAGTTATCATCCAATTTTCCGATGTAAAGCAAAAAGCACTAGCTTTGAAAATATGTATTCTCATACCCTTTTTTTGGCCTTATTTTTCAAAACCAAACATTGGGTGTTTTTAAGCTAAGTATCATTACATGTATGTCTATTTCACTTGCACATTTTAGGAAGAAAGAAAACCCATGATATTTCAATTTTCAATAACTCACAGTGTGTTTATAAAATGAAAAGCCCTCACCAAAATACACTTTTCATAGGGAAAAATAAATAAGACAAGTGGTTCTACACAGAGCAAAAATTAACTTTGGAAGATTTCTGTGGGATACACAGTCCCCATCAAGCATATTTGCCCTTATTCTCCCAGAGCTGTTTATCTTTCGAGTTAAGAATTTTTTAAGTGTTTTAAATAGAGATTTTATTATGCTGACATTTGTTTTTCATTCCACATCATCTTCAGCCAAGCTCTGAGCACTTAATTCTCTGATTAATTGTTGGGAGCTTAGGCAGAAGCATCTGGAACACTAGTGGTGGAAGAGTTTGCGGTGAAACTTCCAGTAAGTGCCGTGGCTTTCCACACACTGCCACCACATTTGTCAAATGGCCCACGCCCTTCTCACACTCACCTTGGACTAGTAACTCTTCACTGACCTGTATTTCTTCAGCATCTTTAAGATCAGGTAACTTGGAAAGCCCAGCTCTCTCCTTGGCAAGTTTTGGCTTCTCTCTTTGCTTTCACAGTTTGTTCTTGGAACTGGGGTCACTCCATCTCTTGCGGTCAAACTAAACACAGTTTTTGATGAAGAGGGCCCACATACGGCGGCAGTGATGACCCAC
Source organism: Dasypus novemcinctus (assembly GCF_030445035.2). Lineage (NCBI taxonomy): Eukaryota > Metazoa > Chordata > Mammalia > Cingulata > Dasypodidae > Dasypus > Dasypus novemcinctus. Next base: position 43,123,526 of record NC_080703.1, on the reverse strand, counting down.
CATTTTCTCCCCACAGTGGCGCATTGAGGATGGCGATGGCAGCAGCCCGGGAAGAAGCTGTTGGCTGCCTCCTGCTTTCTTTTGATTAGAGTCAGCATGCTGTATCTTTTCCATCCTTTTAGTTTTAACCTATTTTTGTCTTTATATTTAAAGTGCACTTCTTGTAGATAACATTTTGATCTAGCTCTTTCGTAAATCCAATCTGACAATCTCTGCCTTTGTATTAAGATTAAACCATTTACATTTATGCAGTATATTAACTTAGCTGGGTTTAAACCTACCATCTTGCTATTTGCTTTCTAGTTTTTTCCATCTGTTCTTTGTATTCTTTTCCTTATTTTTATGTTATGAATCAATTATTTTTATGATTGCTTTTATCTACTTTGAAATCTTATTAGCTACAATCACAGGCTATTCTCATGGAAAAGAGAATGACTCAGGGGGCAGAACCAAGAGTTCAGAAGGTGTAATGGGAAAGCAGATGCGGCTCAACTGATAGAGCATCTGTCTACCATATGGGAGGTCCAGGGTTCAAACCCAGGGCCTCCTGACCCATGTGGTGAGCTGGCCCACGCACAGTGCTGATGTGCACAAGGAGTGCCGTGCCACGCAGGGGTGTCCCCTGCATAGGGGAGTCCCACATGCAAGGAGTGTGCCCTGCAAGGAGAGCCTCCCCATGCAAAAAAAATGCAGTGGTTCCACACACATGGAGAGCTGACGAAGCAAGACGATGCAACAAAAAGAGATGCAGATATCCAGTGCTGCTGACAAGAATGCAAGCAGACACAGAAAAACATACAGCAAATGGACACAGAGAACAGACAACAGGAGGGGGGGAGATAAATAAATAAATAAATCTTTTTAAAAAATAAAAATAAAATAAAATATTGATGGTATAAAACAATGATATATATATATTTAAAAAGAAGGTATATTGAAGAGTCATAAAGAATTATTCCCAAGACTTGAGCCCTAATAAAGAAACTCTGCCCTGATGGATTTCAGAATTGCTTTGGACCGGTGACTCCAGCGTGCCTCCTGTTTACCCCCTCTGTTATATTTGAGTGTATGCAGTAGTTGTCCTAGGCTTGCCCCAGCTTTGTATGTTGGGTGTTCATGGTGCACATAACTCTTCTCTTCAGTTTACAGGTCTTCAGATCAAGGGGGATGGTACAAGAGGACCCAGAACCTGATTTAGATAACATCCTGAACTTCAAGCTGATGCTCTATTAAGATAAAACTTTTGGGCAATATTGGGAGTGGATGAATGTATTTTGTCTGTTGGAGGAAAACAAATAATTCGTGACCATGCTTTTGACAATCCTTCCCTTGAAAGGGGGAGCCTAATTCCCTACCTTTGAGGGTGGACTGGACTTAGGGGCTTGCTTCTAACCAGTAGGATGTATGAAAGTGCCAGGGTGCATCTTCTAAGACAGGTCATAAGAGGCACTGTGGCTTCCTCCTTGCTTACTCTTTTGGGTTACTTGACTTGAAAAAAGCCAGCCACTGTGTCATTGGGTAACCAAATCTGTCCTATGGAGAGGGCCATGTGGTGGGGAATTGAGTCCTTCTGTCAACAGCAAGCAAGCACAGTGAGCGAGCCATCTTGGAATCGGACCTTCCAGCCTCATCAAACCTTCAGTGGCCACAGCACTGGCCAACACCTTGACTGCAGCCTCCTCAGAGATCCTGAGCCAGGGCCATCAAGCTAACCCACTCACCCACTCCCAAATTCCTGACCTCCAGAGCTTATGCTTGATAATAAGTGTTTATGATTTTAAACTTCTTTAAGTAAAAAAGAAGAAGAAGAAGAAAATGTTTGTGACCTTGGGTTAGGCAAGGATTTCTTAGATATGACACCAAGCACAAGCCATAAAAGAAAAAAACTAATAAATTGGAGTTCATCAAATTTAAAAACATTTCCTCTTCAAAGGTATCATTAAGAAAATGAAAATACAAGCACAAACAGGAAAAAATATTTGCAAATCATAAATCTGATAAAGGACTTGCCTCCAGAATTAAAAAAAAAAAAAGAACCTTTTGAACTCAGTAATGAAACAAAGAAATTCAATTTAAAACTTGGCAAAGGATTTCAATAGGCATTCCACTAAGAATATATGTATATGAATAAGAAGAATGATTCAGCAAACACAAATGAAAACCACAATGAGTTACAACTAGACATATATTAATTGTAGTCCATTTTCTCCACATCGATGCTACAGTATCTTCCATTACTGGAGTTGTCCTGAATGATATTGCAGAGACAGATGCTGGACATTATATATTCTGCCATAACTCACTGGATGGGCTGGGGCAGAGTGTAAACTACAACGTAAACTATAATCCATGTGGTGCAGCAGTGCTCCAAGATGTATGCACCAAGTGCAATGAATGTGCCTCAACAATGAAGGAGGTTGTTGATGTGGGAGGAGTGGGGTGGGGGTGGGATATGTGGGAACCTCTTATATTTTTTAATGTAACATTTTGTGTGATCTATGTATCTTCAAAAAAATACAATAAAAAATAAATAAATGCTAAAAAAAAAAAAATAGTAGTCCAGATAAGAGGTGATGGGGACTTGGACTAGGGCAGTATCCATGAAAATGGAGGGAAATGGACAAGGTCTAGCTGTACTCTGAAAATAGAATTACCCCAGTCTGGTGATAGAGCTGATGAGGATCTGAAAGGAGAGAAGTGCTCAAGACGGCCCTTTGGTTTCTGGTTTGAGCACCAGGTGGGCGACAGAACTTTTTCCCGAGGGTAGATAAGAAAAAAAGTTATTTATTCATTACACCTCTTTATAACTTTTCAATTACTTCGAATTGGAGAAACTTTCTGTTTTCTTAAACTGAACAAAGTCATCATCTTCAGTATAAAAGTTTTCACATACTTGGAAAGTAATATTAAGCAGCAGATGGGAACATGTGATAGCTGAGCTCAAGCTAAATGGCTCAGTATAATGTGAGAAACTGGGGGGAGAAGAGGACTGCACGGGGTGGGGAGAGATTGGGAGAACCCGGGCCTTTGTGTAAACAGTAGCTGCCCACCAGCTATGACCCCACTGCCACTCTCTGTGTCCTTGCAAGCTGGGGGGGAGAAGGGGGCCAGGAAGCAGCCGCTGGCGTAGCCGATCCTTATTCCTATCCTCTCGGTCAGTTCAAAAGAGATCTTCAGAAGGAGCCTGACCCTGGAGAAAGAGAAAAAAGACCTTTTCCTGGAAGTATTGCCTTGAGGGCTCTTTGACACTTTTTAACATCTAATTTTCCTTTGTGCCCATTCGATGCTGGGATGGTCTTTTAGAAATCATACCAACATTCAGTAGTCCACTGTTGGGAAATTCTTAATTCAGCTTGATCTCAGGAGTGCATTATAGCTAAACCATTGTCTCTATTCTGGTCTTAGGGAAGCTGAAAAACACGCAGTGGTCATCATCCCCATAGAAATAACTCTGAATTATCACTCTTCGAGGCCACTGTAACCCACAGGTCAGATGCTCCCATAAGGACTCTGTCTCTTCTCTTTGAATCACCCAAAGCTCAACGCTAGTTGCAGCTCCTGAAGAGAGTTCACGCAAACCAAGGTGTTAATGGGCAATACAGCATTTGGTTGCAGATTTTTCCAGGAGTGACAGAATAGGATTTATGTCATGTGCCACAAAGCAAACTGCTTCAACATCCTCACTAGCCAAGCTATCCTAAGTTCCTGCCACCCCTAATGAAGGGGAAGGCAAGTCCTTGTTGTTACCCTGCAGGGATCCCATCTATCTGCCCTTCCCCCAAAACTTCCCCCATTTTATTGTACTTTTGTCTCTGAAGTATAAATCACAGTTTACCACAAAGAACCCTCAAAAGTGGAAGATTTGACCCATTTTTTTTCTTCACAATTTGATTCAGTATTGAAGTTCTTAGGTTTTGCCTGGCTTAGTTAAAATTAAGTATACTTGGCCTCTTTCCAACTTGGAAGCCATAGCTACTACTTTCTCGCTACTGATGCCCCCAAAACCATCACTGGGAAGATAGATGGGCCCCATAAAACCTATGGGATCCACCCACCTGGACCCCTCAAGGACACAGTTCCTCAGAGAACTTAGGCCAAGCCACAGAGAACCACATCAATGTCCAAGGATGAGAGCTGGGGGTGAAAGTATAAGACATTGGGGATGCCTGTGAGGTGATGGCTGAATAAAGACTGGAAGAAAGAGGTAAGTCAAGAAAAGGCAGGTTAAAAAGACAGGGTTGGGATGCAGCTGTGGCTCAGTCAGATGGGCTCCTATCTACCATCTGGTAGGCCCTGGATTCGCATCCCAGGGTCTCCTTGTGAAGGCAGGCTCGCCCGCGTGCTGCAGAGAGCCACCCGGCCCACAGACGCCACGGAGAGCCGATTTAGCAAGGTGAAGCAACAAAAAGAAGGGAGACAAGCAAGAACACAGAAGAGCCCATGGCGAATGGACACAGAGAGCAGACAGCAAGCAAGCTGCAAGGGGGGAAGGGAAATAAAATAAATAAATACAGACACAGAAGAACGCACAGCAAATGAACACAGAGAGCAGACAGCACGTAAAAAGCTGCGAGGGGAGGGGGTTAAAAAAAAAAAAAGACCGCGTTATATGCAGAGTTTAGCAGGCCACAGACTGAACCTCCAGGATTTCACCCTAGAAACATCATCCTTGTGCAGCATATTGGCATGATGTGGGTGGGAAGAAACGTGAAAGAGTTAAAATCCCACCCAGAGCCACTGAACACAACAGTAATAATTTCAGTAACTGTTTTCTCAAATCTCCCAAGAATGGTGTATATCTAGCATCATTCTGACTGCAAAGGAAAGAAGTTAACTCACAGCACACAAAGGATGCCTTGAGGCAGAGGTGCTCAACTCAGTAAAACCACCTGCAGGACTTGTTAAACTCCATGCTGGACCCCATGTCCAAAGCTGAGGGTCAGTAGATGTAGGGCAGAGCCTGAAAATGTGCCTTTCTGATGATCTCTGGGGACCACACTTTGAGAACCACCACGTTAGGGCATTAGAGAACGACTTTCTTAGAGAATCCTGGTTGAGAAAGTTCTAATTGGATTAGCTCTTGTGTGGTTTCTGTTCTGTGCATACAAGTTTTCTGAATCATGATATCAGTGCTAATCCTTCTAAATAAAATTTCTGACTGTGGCAATAAAAGCCATTGTGAAATACTAAGCAGAGCTCCTCCCATAAATAGTACAAATTATCGCTAATGAAGGATGCTTTGTAACCATGCTATTTCTTACATAATTTTCCAAATGTCTGTTCTGTATGATTGCTCCCAGTGAGTACTGTTTTTCAAACTGGAAATGGCTAACATTATGCAATCCAAACCCCTAAATGTTTATTTAGGCTAACTTAATAGCTATCTTGTTCTTGAATGTAATTTTTTTCTTTTCATTTTTTTCCTCCGAAGTGCATCTATCCAAGTGGACTTACTACTACAACAGAACAGATGGTTCATATTTAAAGTAAAGTGGCTTTGAAACATAACCAAACTTTGGTTAACACACCATACAGAGATTCTGATTATTCAACCAATTGTAGTTAACCCTTAATTAACAGTATGAGAGGGACATACCTGGTGCTGTGAGAGATACAAGTGCACATGACAACTTTTCTGCTGCAATCAAACATGAAAAAGAGATGAGAAATATATGGATACTTTCAATGATGAGGTAGCATTTTAATGGCTTTGACCAAAGAGGCTACGTGAGTTCAGGGTAGAGAAATAACGTTCCTGATAAGGTGCACGTCAGGTGAGAAAAAATCTCCTGAAGGGAAGATCATGAAAATGAGGAAGGATGTTGATTGAAGAGGGGAGGAGGCATTCTAAGAAAAGGCTAAAGTGGTCAAAAGTAGCCAAGTTCAAGAAAGAGTGGGGAAATAACTTAGACAGAGCAGAGTCATCAGAGAAGAAAAGAGGCTTAGGGGAGAGACTTCTGAGATGAAGGCCAAAGCTCTCTTGCTTAACAGGCTTCTCCAAGAGCAGCCGATTTTCATGTGAAGATAAATTAGTCCAGACGAACGTTATCAAAATCACAGAAAACTTTTCTGTTCAGAAGTGACCGAGGCTTGGGTTTCGTTTAGAAAGTTGGAAAAAATCTTGATGCTCCCTTTTCTCAATGTTTTCATCCCTCTAACTTATTCAAGTCTTTGCAGAATACCTTCTCCGTTCCGGGCACGGAGGACACAGAAGGGACCAAAGAGAACTGGTCTCTGTCCTCAGGGAGCTCATGGGCCATCATCAGGGAGGCTCTCGTGTGACGCTGACCACCTTCCACGCGTTCTCTGTGCTGGTCACTCGTGGGCACTGACCCAACGCCCAGCTGAGGACTGTTCTTCTCATTTTGGAGAGATTTCAAATCAACCGCTCACGGTTCTGAAGTTAGAAGTGGCACGGTAAGGCGACAGATGAGGCCTCGTGAGCTCTGACCATGGCTTCCTGGACTGCGCCCAGGGGCAACAACGCCCATCCCTGCCCCGTTCCCAGAGCCTGGAGGAAGCCACACGGGCTCCATCACTACCTCGGCCAGCTGGAGGGTCTCAGGAGACCCTGGATGATCCCTACTAGTCCAAGTTTATGGAAGTTTGTCTTTAGTAGATGCTGGATTTTGTCAACTGCTTCTTCATCATCTATTGCAATTATCACGTGGTTTTTCTAGTTTGTTCTGTTAATATGGTGATTTACACTGTTTGATTTTCAGATGTTAAATTCCTCCGATGATACATCCGGACCAAGAAGATTCAGCTCTTCTTGGCCGTCATGTATCGTCCTCTTTCATATTGTGCTGGATTTCGTTTGCTCATATTTTGTTGATGATTTTTGCATCTTTAAGTAGGAGGGATATTGACCTCTACTTTTCTTGCAATGCCTTTGAAAGGTTGTGGTGTCAAGGGAATGTTGGCATCTTAGAATTATTTGGGCAGTGACCCCTTGTCTTCTATTTCCTGAAAAAGTTTGTGTAAGATCAGTGCTATTTCTTCATAAAACTATTTATAGAATTCACTGGTGAAAACTTGGAACCTAAAGTTTTCTCAGTGGGAAAGTTTTTGGTTAACAAATTTAATTTCTTAAATAAATTTAATAGGGCCATTAAGATTTTGTTTTTCCTTGAGTCAAGTTTTAAAAGTTGTTCTTTTGAAGAAATGTACCCATTTTAGCTAAGTTTGTGTTGGCATAAAATTGTTCATAGTATTTTGTTGCTATCTTTTTAAGTTCTCAAGGATTTGTGCTCTCTCTGCTTTTCTCCATCAGTCTAGCTAGAGGCTTATCTATTTTATTGGCCTCTTCAAAGAATCAGCTTTAAGCTTTGTTAATTTTCTCTATTGTATTTTTGTTTTCTATTTTAATGATTTCTTCTCTTATCTTTATTATTTCCTTCTCTTACATTGTTTTACTCTTCTTTTTCCAGTTTCTTAAGGTCAGATCTTAGATTTTAAATCTTCCTTTTTTTTAAAAGATTTATTTTATTTATCCTACCCCCCTCATTGTTTGTGCGCACTGTGTTCACTATTTTTGGATATAGTATTCTATAAGTGACAATTACATCAAAGTGGTCGATAGAGTTGTTCAGATACTCTATGTGTTTACTGACATTTTTGTCTTGTTATTCTATCAATTGTATCAATTGCTGGGACAGTGTGTTAATATCACATATGAAAATTGTGGAATTATCTATTTCTCCTTTTAATTCTGTCTATTTTTGCTACATGTATTTTGAGGTTCTGTTTAATATATTTTAACTGTTGGGGCTTCCTGGATGAATTGTCCTTTTATCATTATGCAAAGTGTCCTTCTTTATCTCCAGTAATGTTCTTGTCTTGAAGTCTATTCTATGTGCTATTTATTTATTTTTTTAAAAAGATTTATTTTATTTATTTCTCTCCCATTCCCCCCCTGTTGTCTGCTCTCTGTGTCCACTCACTGTGTGTCTTTCTGTGTCTGCTTGTATTATCTGGCAACACTGGGAAACTTCATGTCTTTTTTGTCACATCATCTTGCTGCACCAGCTCTCCGTGTGTGCAGCACCACTCTTGGGTGGGCTGTGCTTTTTTCACCTGGGGTGGCTCTCCTTACAGGGCACACTCCTTGCACATGGGGCTCCCTTATGCAGGGGCACCCCTGCATGGCAGGGCATTCCTTGCGCGCAGCAGCACTGCGCATGGGCCAGCTCACCACATGGGCCAGGAGGCCCTGGGGATCGAACCCTGGACCCTCCATATGGTAGGCAGATGCTCTATCAGTTGAGCCATGTCTGCTCCCCTCTATGTGCTATCTAAAATAGCCATTCCATTCTTATGCTTACAGTTTACATGCTATATTTTTTTCCGTCAATTTACTTTTAACCTATACATGTCTTTATATTTGAAGTGTGTCTCTTTGGGCAACTTATACTAATGTTCTGCTTTTTTATCCACTCTGCCGATATTGCTTTCCAATTGGAATGGCTTTATGATTAACATTTAATTATCAGTACATTGAGTATAAGTCTACTCTGGTGGAGATCAGCCAAGAGCAGCCTGCCGCTTTTCCTTGTGATCCACAAAGAAACCTCAGGCTTGGGGCTGGATGTCTTAGCCTGACCCCTAGGATGGAATGATACCTGTGGGTTGACCCCTTCTCAGGAGTACCTGGAAATGAAACTCATCCCCTGGCATAGTGGCCTGCTGCCATATTCCCTTCCCTTGTGCCCCAAATATATGAACATCCACTGGAGACTGCTGGCTCAAATATGTATGTATGGTGGCACCTGGCCCACCTTCACGGCTATGTCTGTTCCAGGCAGGAGGGAGAGGGTCCTTCCACTACGACCAAGCCCAAGAAGGGTGTGCAGATGCCACCTCCCGTGCTGGCTGCAGCTTGAGAACCACTGCCATGGAGGACCAGTGCCCACGGAGGCAAGAAAGCAGTGGTATGGTATATTTAAGGCACTGAAAAAGAAAAACTTCCAGCCCAAAATTCTTTATCCAGGGAAACAGTGGGATATGGGAGCAGAGAATGTGTAGGCTAGTGAAACTAAGTTGGTATGTTTTCAAATTAGTAGATTATAAATGTAAGCTTTGTAATTTAAACCCCAGGGTAACCATAAAGAAAGTATTTTAAAAATATAATAAATTAGAAGTGAGAAAGGGATCAGTCAGAAACATCACAAAAGATCAGCTATACAGAAAAAGAGGTTGCAATAAGGGAAAAGAGGAAAAATATGATACAATATACGAAAATCACAGGATGAAATGGCTAAGGTAAAAAAAAAAGCACTGTCTTTACAATACTAATACTGATTGTTAATGGATTAAACTCCCCAATCAAAAGACACAGATTGGCAAAATGGATTTTAAAAAGTATGATCAAACTCTATGTTGATTACAAGAGATTCGCCTTAGACCCAAAGACACAAATGGATTTAAAGTGAAAGGACTGAAAAAGATTCAATGCAAATAGCAACCAAAAAAGTGCTGGACAAAATAGACTAAGTCAAAAACTGTGATGAGACAAAAAAGGACACTATATATTAATAAAAGTGTCAATCCACCAAGAAAACATAACAATTATAATTATTTATGCACCTGACCATGGTGCCCCAAAATACATAAGGCAAACACTGGCACAACTGAGGGGAGAAAGAGATGTCTCTACAATAATAGTCAGAAACTTCAATACACCACTCTACTCAATAGATAGAACACCTAGACAGGAGATCAAAAAGGAAACAGAGAACTTGAGTAATACGATAAGTGAACTTGACCTAACAGTTATATGAAGAGCATTGTACCCCAAAATAGCAGGATGTATCTTCTTCTCAAGTGCACATGGATTATTCTCCTAGGTAGACCACATGTGGGTCACAGAACAAGTCTCAATACATTTTAAAAGATTGAAATTATACAAAGCATCTTCTCTGACCATAATAGAATGAAGCTGGAAACCAATAACAGGCAGAGAACTGGAAAATCCATAAATATATGGAAGGTTAATAACACACTCTTAAATGATCCGTGGGTCAAAGAAGAAATCACAAGAGTAATCAGTAAATATCTTAAGATGAATGAAAATGAAAACAAATCTTATGGGATGCAGCAAAGTCAGTGCTGAGAGGGAAATTTATAGCCCAAGATGCTTATATTAAAACAGAAGAAAGAGCCAAAATCAATTATTATACCTAACTGTACACCTGGAGGAATTAGAAAAAGAATACAAATTAAACACAAAGCAAGCAGAAGTAAAAAATAATAATAAATATTAAAGCAGAAAAAATGAAATAGAGAATAGAAAAACAGCAGAGAGCATTAGCAAAACCAAAACCTGGCTCTTTGAAAAGATCAATAAAATTACAACCCCCTAGCTATACTGACAAAGAAAAAAAGAGGGAAGACACAAATAAATAAAACTGGAAATGAGAACAGGGACATTACTACTGACGCCAAAGAAATAAAAAGGATCATAAGAGAATACTATGAACAACTATAGGCCAACAAATTAGACCTAGATAAAATGAACAAATTCTTATAAACACACAAACAACCAAAAATGACTCTAGGGAAACGGACTTTGGCCCAGTGGTTAGGGCGTCCGTCTACCACATGGGAGGTCCGCGGTTCAAACCCTGGGCCTCCTTGACCCGTGTGCAGCTGGCCATGCGCAGTGCTGATGCGCGCAAGGAGTGCCCTGCCACGCAGGGGTGTCCCCCGTGTGGGGGAGCCCCACGCGCAAGGAGTGCGCCCATAAGGAGAGCCGCCCAGCGCGAAGGAGGGAGCAGCCTGCCAAGGAATGGCGCCGCCCACACTTCCCGTGCTGCTGACGACAACAGAAGCGGACAAAGAAACAAGACGCAGCAAAAAGACACAGAAAACAGAAAACCGGGGGAGGAGAGGGGAATTAAATAAATAAAAATAAATCTTTAAAAAAAAAATAATAATAATAATGACTCTATAAGAAATAGACGATCTCAATAGGGCAATTACATGCAAAGAGATTGAAACAGTCATCAAAAATCTCCCAAAAAGAAAAGCCCAGGAGCAGAGGGCCTCAGAGGTGAATTCTACCAATCTTGCTCAAACTCTTCCAAAAAATTTAACAAAGGGATTGCTACCTAACTCATTCTATGAGGTTAACATCACCTTAATGCCAAAGCCAGGTAAACATACTACAATGAAAGAAAATTACAGACCAATGGGAGAAAATATTTGGAAATCACACATCTGACAAGGGTCTAATATCCATGATATATAAAGAGATGCTACAACCCAACTACATAAAAGTCAAATGACCCAATTTTTAAAAATGAACAAAAGACCTGAATAGACATATTTCTAAAAAATAAATATAAATGTTAAAAAAAAAACACATAAAAAGTGTTTGAAAAGAAAATGTGGAATGGGTGTGGGAACGGTAGCCATGGTGGCTGCTGGGTGTGGGGAACGGGAGGAAGAGATGAGATGTGGAGGCGTTTTCGGGACGTGGAGTTGTCCTGGATAGTGCTTCACGGACAATTACGGGACATTATAGATCCCCCCAGGGCCCACTGGATGGAACGTGAGAGAGTCTGGGCTACGATGTGGACCATTGACTATGGGGTGCAGTGATGCTCAGAGATGAACTTACCAGGTGCACTGGATGTGTCATGATGATGGGAGAGAGTGTTGCTGTGGGGGGAGTGGGGGGCGGGGGCGGTGGGGTTGAATGGGACCTCATATTTTTCATAATGTAATTTAAAAAAATAAATAAATAAATAATTTTTAAAAAAAGTGTTTGACATCACTGACTATTAGGGAACTGTAAATCAAAGCTACAATGAGAAATCATTTCACATCTACTAAAATGGCGACTATTTTTTTAAAAAACCAGAAAACTACAAGTGTTGGAGAGGATGTGGAGAGATAGGAACGCTTATTCTCTGTTGGTGGGAATATAGACTGGTACATCCACTCTGGAGAACTATTTGGCAGTTCCTAAGGAAGTTAGATATAGATCTGCCATGTGACCCATCAATCCCACTCTCAGGCATATACTCAGGAGAACTGAGAGCAGTGACATGAACAGACATCTGCACACTGTTGTTCGTAGGGACTTTTTTCACAATTGCCAAAATACGGAAACAACCAGGTGTCCGTCAACTGAAGAATGGATAGACAAACCGTGATATATAAACAGATGGAATATTATTCAGCTGTAAGGAGAAATGAAGTCATAAAGCACAGGAGAGCATAGATGAACTTGAAGGATTTTATGCTGAGTGAAGCAAGCCAGGCACAGAAGGACAAATATTGTATGATTTCACGCTTATGGACTAAATATAATGAGCAAACTCATGGAATTAATAGCTAGAATGTAAGTCCCTAGAGAACAGAATGTGGTTAGAGAATGGAAAACTTAGGTTTAATCTGTGCAGAATAGTAAAAAGTTGTTTGTAAATGTTTGTAAATGAATAGAAATTGTGAAAGCACATTATAGGATTTGTAATTAGCAGTGCTAGCATATGGGTATGATAGTGGTTTGTTTTTGTTGTTTTTTCTTCTTTTGGAGTAGTGAAAATGCTCTAATATTGATTGAGGTGATGAAGTGATTATACCAAATGCCATTGGTTGTACACTTTAGATAAATTGTATGGTTTATGAACAAAAAAAGTAATGGGTGGTTTGGGGGGAAAATACCCCAAATGAAAGATATGGACTTTAGTTAGAGTAATACTTTGTCAATGCTCTTTCATAGATTGTTCAAAATGTTTCACAACATGAAGTGCTGGTGGTGGAGTGATGTATGGGAGCCCTGTATGATATTACACGTGTTTGTTTATAAGTTCATGACTTTTACCATACATTTACTGTTTATGTATGTTCTTATATGAATGATATATGTCAATGAATTTTTAATGGAAAATAATAAGGATGATTAAAAAATAGGGCAATACAGAATCTACATATTTTTTTAATGCAAGGCTCAAGCCTATTTAAGGAGCCTCTAAGGGAATGAAAAGAATGAAATACAACCACAGTGACTTCTTTACAGAGAGTACAGTAGGGAAAGGGCAAATAAAAGACTACCTTTAGGAGAGAGAAACTTGGCAAATGTTGCTTCAGCCAGGCGGTCAGTGAACAGCAACAGTGATAACTCATGTTGACAGCATGTATCCATGATATGATATGATATGATATACGATATGATGATATATGATATAAGATGATACATGATATATAATTAATATGATTGCTATGAAGATATTCGATATATGGTATGATATATGATTGATGTGACCGATGTGATATGATATATGATATAATACAATATGATTGATATGATATATGATTGATATGATATGATGCAATATGAGTGATATGATATAATACGATACGATACAAAGGACTTTGTCTCTGTGATCTTTCTCCCCAAAACACATAATCCCAGTCTAGCCATGAGAAAAACATCAGATAAACCCCAGTCAAAGGACATTAGACCAATTACCTGACCAGTTCCACTTAAAATTGTTCAGGTCATCGAAACCCAGAAAACTCTGAGAAACTGTCACAGCCAAGAGGAACCTCAGAAGACCTGAGGATAATGTCATGTGTTGCCCTGGGTGGACTCCTAGGACAGAAAAAGGATGCTAGGAAAAATGGAGGAAATGCAAATAACGTAAGGATATCAGTAACAGTAACGTGCCGTCCCTGGCTCATCACTCACGACAAACATACCATTTGTAAGCTGCTCATGAGAAGAGAAAGTGGGTGTGCGTTATAGGGCAGGTCTGCACCATTGCTGCAACTTTTCTAAAAGCTTTCTAAAATAAGTCTGTCACAATTATAGAAAGAAGGCCACATATGCAAAAGTGGAGTGAACGAGGAAGAATAGTGACAGAAATGAAGATGGACTGTTAAAGAGTCTGGAATAGCCTTTTAAGTACAATGGAAGCTGTGAAGATTTTTAAGCAAGAAAGCAACATATCTGAAGTATGCTTTACAAATATATCAGAGAAAATGGACATGGGGAGGACAAAAAGGTAGCATAAAGACTAGTTTGGAGATTTTTTTCTTTATTAGAGAAGTGTATTTACAGAACAGTCATGCATAAAATATAGGATTCCCATATGGCACCCCATTATTAATACCTTGCATTGGTGTGGCACATTTGTTACAATTGATGATGATAATTGTACTATGAAGTACAGCCCATGATTTAACTTAGGGTTCACCATATAGGTAATCTAGTTCCATGAATTTTTAAAAATTTTTTATTCTGTCACCACATATGCAATCTAATATTTCCTGCTTTTAATCACATTCAGATATATGTATATATATCAGTGGTTTTAATTATGTTCACAGTTTTGTGCTACCATCACTACCATACATTTCCAAAACATTCCCTTCATCCAAATAGCAACCCTGTACATTTTTAGCCTTAGCTTCCCATTCCTTATTCCCCTCAACCCCCGGTAAACTATATTCTAAATTTTGACTCTATGAGTTTGCTTATTCTAATTGTTCCAAATCAGTGAGGTCATACATTATTTGTCCTTTTGTGTCTGGCTAGTTTCACTTATCATGACGTCTTCAGTGTTCATCCATGTTGTTGCACATGTCAGGACTTCATTTCTTTTTGTGGATGAATAATATTCCACTGTATGTGTATACCCCCATTTTATTTATCCATTCACCTGTTGATGGACCCTTGGAGGATAATGCAGTGTGTTTTGTTTTGTTTCATTTTGTTTCTTTGGTCTCCCCCTCCCCCCACTGCCCAAGGTGGCCCTCTCATCTGTTTGCTCATTGTTTGTGCTCATGGTCTGCTCATTGTTTGTGCTCATGGTCTGTTTGTTTTGTCTTTTAGGAGACACCAGAAACTGAACCCAGGACCTCCCATGTGGGAGGCAGGTGCCCAACTGCTTGGGCCACACCTGCTCCCTCAATTTGTTTAAGTATTGGATGAAGAATAAACACGCACGAAAAAGGAATAAACAAATGTAGGGAATGAACACTGGAACATCAATATCATGAAACTTGACTTATAAGATTAATGATGAAAATAAATATCTGTAGGGATTTGGAAGACGGTACCAGGGAACATTTCTAAGTGCAATGATTTCTTCCACTTCTACAGTGGGGACTTAAGAAACACCAGAGAAGTAGGAAAAAATTTAATGAGGCTTAAGAATATTGTTGTGTCTACCTGTGTGGAACACCAAAAACAAATTACAAAACATCCAAATTAATGAAGGAAGAAAAATTTTCCAAAGCAGATTTTGCCAAAAAAGAAATAAAGATTTTTGCCAAAAAAGAAATAAAGGAAGCTTTTAAAAAGAGAAAACACAATATTAAATGAAAACAGAAAATATTAGAAGAAACACTATAGATTTGACCAATAAAATTAGTCTGGTTCTTTGAAAAGAATAATGAAATTGACAAAGGTTTTGCCACTCTGATAATGAAAAAAGACCAGATAAACAAAATTTCAACTCAGGATAGTGCAGGAGCAACACAGAGGAATGGGGTTAGAAATTAGATATTACCATGAATAGCTTCATACAATAAATATAAATAGTAACCAGAATGGAGGACTATACCCATAATACAAATATAACTTCCCCAAACCATCAGGAAAACCTTAAAAATCTGTAATATTTAAAATAAACTGTATAGGTGTTAGAGAAAAAAGTGGCACTCACTGGGACATGGAGACTGACACGATGCAGGCAGGCAGGAAGTTTTCTGGGAAGCTCCCCCAACAGAGGGGTTAGACTTCAGCCTGCCGTGGGCAGGGGTGGGCATGACTGCGGCGGCTTGCTCGGCCGGTAGAGGTGGGGTCTGGCTGCGAACGAGGGGTCGGTCTCACAGGGGTTGTGCGGTTCGGCTGACGGGGTCGCCCGGAGAAGCAGGCGACGAACTGGGGACAAGGGAGGCCAGGCCCTTGTCGGCGGCTCTCAGGACTGGAGGGCGCACGGCAGAAGAACTACCGCGGAGACAAGGTAAACACGCAAGTCCACTTTATTGAGGGAGAGGCAACAGTTTTATAGGGGCTGGGGAAGGCTGATTGGTCGAAGCCACGCCCTGTTCTGATTGGTTGCCGGAGAAAGGTCAGTGGGCGGTACCGGACGGGGGAGGGGTGGTGGTTAGGGATTGGCTGTCGCTGTTGCTGGGGGAAGGGGCAGGGTTTAGGGATTGGTGGCTGCTGTTGCTGGGGTGGAGGGCAGGCTTGAGTTTCCCGCCCACGCCTGGCTGTTGCTGCTGTCGGGCGAGGGGAAAAGGGCAGACTGGATTTCTCCGCCCACGCCTGGCTGTTGCTGCTGTCGGGGGAGGGAAAAGGGCAGACTAGAATTTTCCGCCCTGCGCCTGCGCAGGGAGAAAGAAGAAGAAGGGTGCCGCCCCACAGGCGTCTTGTGGCGCCATCCGGGAGGAGGGGCGGCCGCGGAAGCATGGCTGCCGAGAAGGGGAGACCCGAGGGCACTCTGCGCCCATGCCGAGCTCCCTTCAGGGGTGGCGGTGAGTCCGACCAGCCACCCTATTATGGGGGCAGCGGCTTGGCCTGCCGCGGCTGCTCCCCCGCCAGGCCAGCAAACCACACTTCAGCCCGAGGGGTGACCGCACATGACATAACACAGGCCATCAATAGGTGGGGGAACGTTAGGCCATGGGGGGGAGGGTTGGAGTCCAAGGAGAGCCTGTGGTTAATGAGGGGCTGCTGTAAAAGTGAATTCTTCTCACGCATGACTTGGGGGTGGTGAGCTAGGAGATACAGTATTCCTGGAATGCGGGGTCTGGTGTTCTGGAAGGGATGAGGTCCTTATCTGCTCCATTCCCACTGTGACATGGCTCACTTTGGGGAAAACACACTGTCCTCCCCACGTGGACATCTTGCTCAATCGATCGGAATGGAGTCACAGCCTGTTAATCACAGCAAACCTCATAAAGGGAAAACTCCAACAATAGGTCCTCAAAGATGTACCCCTGAAAGAAATGCCACACCCAGATAATGCTGTGAATGAGTTGGATCGTTTAAAAATTCCCATATTATGCCAATTGTTCAAGAGCCTAGAAAATTACAGAAATGCTCTAGTTAATTCTACAGAACTGATATAAACGAAAGAAAGAAAGAGGGAGTGAGAGAGGCGAGAAGCAAAGGGAAGGCGAAGGAAGGGGAGGAGAGGGAAGAAACAAAATGAAACAAAACATGTGTAGGTCAATTAGCTCATGAATGTTGAGCACTTAATTTACTGGCATATCAGGTCCTTCCCTATGGATCTTGGCTCTGGGTTCTGTTAGAACACACTCCAGGACTCGGCTAGCTCTCTTCTCAAGCTACAGCCTGAGTCTTGACTAACTGCCTGGTCTGCTCAGTGAGTCCTCTTGCTCTGGCTGGTTGGAATTTCACGTTTCCCAGCACTTTGTGACTTCAGAAAACTGCATTTAGCACACAGCGCCGCAGTAAGGATTCTCCATCAGTCCTTATGTGTGGCTTGGGGAGCTCTAAAGATTTCTGGGAGCTCCTTCTCCATTGTTCCCTGCTTTCCATTGCCCTGGTCCACAGTTCCAGGCACCTCAGCAGCGCCTGGTCTCTGGGGTCCACCTCCTTTCCCCACACTTTGGAAAGCCCTCCAGGGCAGACAGGGCTGTGAGTATGCAGCACGCCCCATCTTCTCCCTTTCTCGGGAGGATTACAACCCTGCAGCACACAACGCTTGCAGAGAGTTATTTCATAAAATCTGTCCAGTGTCAGAGTTGTTTATAGCAGAATGGTAAGTCCAATCTCAATTGGGCCATGTGCCACTTTTTATTTTTTAACAGTTTTAAATAAAACTAGGTCATTTTACTTGAATGGAACACAAGAGTAAGAAACTGGAAGTGGATAAAAGCACATTTTCAAGGTTTATAACCTTTATATTCTGCTTTGTCTCTTTTTTCAAATTTTTATATGCCAGTAACTCCTTTTTGTTCTTATTTTATTGGTTAGGATAAAATCATGAAAAGAGATAGTGATACTGAGTATTCTTTTTTTTTGTTCCTTACTTGACAGGAGTAGTTTCACCATTAAATATAATGTTTGTCATGATTATTGGTAGTTCCTCTTCATAGATTAGGAAAATTTCCTTCTCTTTTAAGCTTAGTAAGAATATCTAAAAACCATAAATGAATGTTGTATTTTAGCAAATGTTTTTCCTCAATTATGAGATAGTCGTGATTTTTAATCCACTGATAGCTTAACATGACAGTTTTTATTGATATAATTTTCTGGTGTTCAACTAGCCTTGCATTCCAGGAATACTCTGTTTGAACATGCAGTACATGTTTATACGCATATATAATATGATCCTAGTGCCTTTTGAAGGGAAAAGACTTGATTTCAGATTTAATTTATTTAATGGTTCCTGCTCTACTTCATTCTATTTCTTTTAGGCCAAATTCAGTAAATTACATTATAGAAAATTATCTACTTCATCAAAGTTTTCAAATTTAATGATATTTTGTTTTCATGTTTTCTTAGGTTTCTGTATCTGTTTTACCTATAGTTATGCCTCATATTTTATTCTTGTGATAGATTTCAGAAATGGTCACAGCAATATTTTCAGTTTCAAATGTTCTTCCAGAACTTTGCTAGTGCCCATCAAGTAATAGAATATATATCGCCCTCTTCCTTGTACCTGGGCAGATCTTGTTACTGCCTGGATAAATAGAACACACTGGAAGTGATGCTGCATGACTTCCAAGGATAGAAAAAAAGAAAGTCTTTCAGCTGAGGTCTTAGACCTTACAGAGTACAGTCAGGCCATCCCCACTACGTCCAGCCCGTATTTGTGATCCACAGGACTTGTGAACACCACTAAGTTTGGGGGTCATTTGTTATGCAGCCTTGGTAACTGATTCAAGTCTGAGCATTGCTTGCTTGGATCTGTTTTAGAAAAGTTTTCTTGATTTCTTTGAATTTTTTATGTTCCATTGTTCTCTACTCTTATTCAAGGACACCAGTTGTGTTTAATTAAACTCTTCTTTCATCTGCATATCATTTTCTCTTTAAGCCATTTAATTTTGCTCAGTTTTCTGAAACCTATCCTCCATGTCCTTGAACTGCATTTTAGTACTGCCCCTTCTCCTTCTTGCTGATTTTAACATGTCTCTCATTTATAAAACGCCTTCAGTCTCATCTTTCGTTTTTCCTGAGTTCTTCAAGCTCATTTTAAATCTGTTTCTACCATTTTTTCCTGTCTCCTGTATAGCCTTGCTCTTCTTTTTTGAGCTCCTGCTGGGAAAAAAGACCACATATCCTTTAATGTATCTTCTTTATTTGATTTGATTTCATGGTAAGTATTTGTTCAATATTCTCTTCTGCTTGGTAAAATCGTTCTTCTAGTATGGATTCTTGTTGTACTGTATTTGTCCATTTCATCTTTCTTTTATTTTTAAAAAGATTTATTTATTTATTTATTTATTTCTCTCCCCTTCTCCGCCCCCCAACCCCAGTTGTCTGTTCTCTGTGTTTATTTGCTGCGTCTTCTTTGTCCGCTTCTGTTGTTGTCAGCGGCACCAGGAATCTGTGGTTTTTTTGTTGTTGTGTCATCTTGTTGTGTCATTTCTCTGTTTGTGTGGCGCCATTCCTGGGCAGGCTGCATTTTCTTTCACACTGGGTGGCTCTCCTTACGGGGCACACTCCTTGCTTGTGCGGCTCCCCTACGCAGGGGACTCCCCTGCGTGGCACGGCACTCCTTGCGCGCATCAGCACTGCGCATGGGCCAGCCCCACACGGGTCCAGGAGGCCCGGGGTTTGAACTGCGCACCTCCCATGTGGTAGATGGATGCCCTAACCACTGGGCCAAGTCCGCCGCCCATTTTATCTTTCAATATTTTTCTCATAGTTCCCATGCTGGTTTCTTTATGAATATTGTTCATTTTTTCATGGGAGCCAGTTTTTCGTGGTCAGCCACTTGCTGAAGAACAATGTATGGGACTAACCAGTCTGGGTGAGCTGGTGCAACTGGCAACTGGGCTCTAGATCTATTGCCTCAACACGTTCTCCCACCAATCTTCTGCGCTGGGGCTCTCTCCCTTGTCTGAGCAGCCAGGAGTTATGTCTGGCTCTTCTGAAGCCCAATAGCACAGATTGCTCATGCGATCATTGTGCTTCCTTCTCTTTCATGACCTTGCTCTTCCAGCATCTCTCCTCCACCCTACCTCTCAATCGCTTGCTTCTCGTGCGCTATCTGCTACTCTTCCTTAATCCTGAACTTCATTATTACTCCTTAGCATTGAATGGCGCACAGGGACATTCCGGCAAGCCATCTACTCAAAGATCAGCGATTGCCAGTTGGACCCTCATTGTACCAGATACTTAGGGAGAATTCTGTCTCACCTAGGATCTGC
The DNA here is from genome assembly GCF_030445035.2 of Dasypus novemcinctus. NCBI lineage: Eukaryota > Metazoa > Chordata > Mammalia > Cingulata > Dasypodidae > Dasypus > Dasypus novemcinctus. Next base: position 43,103,165 of record NC_080703.1, on the reverse strand, counting down.
AGAAGCATGTTCTTTTGTTACTATGAACATTGTTTTCATTGAGCGATAACCATATTCAGGCACTATTCTAAACCTTTGAAATATATCAGTGAACAAAAGAAGCAAAAATCTCTGCCCTTGAATAAAGAGTAAATGCTTAAATTGTACAGAGTTTCTGTGTGGGTTGATGGTAAAGTTTTGATGATGAATGGTGGTGATCGTAGCACAACATTGTGAGTGTAATTAATACCATTGAACTATACATGTGAGATTCAAAGGGACTGTTTTAGATTATATGTATGTTACTAGAATAAAAGTTTTAAAAAACACATAGGACTGTACAATACAGTGAACCCTATTGTAAAGAATGGACTATAGCTAATTTTACAATCATAAAAATGTTCTTTCATGAATTTTAACTAATGGTTAACTGTTAATAATAGCATGGTTTATAAGAATTCTGAATTTTATGAATGATTTTTCTATAAACCTGCAAGTTCTCTATTTTTAAAAGTATAATAAAAAAAAAATCCCTGCCCTTGTGGTACTTACATTACTGAGGGGTGGGACAGCAGACAATAAAAAATGCCATAAATTTGCAAAAATTATATAGCTTGATAAAAGGTAAATACTTGGGGTAAAAAGGCAGAAGAGAAAACAGGAGCAGCAGAGAGTAAACAATTTTAAGTTTTGAATAGAACAGTCAAACATTCATTACATCTGGGAGCTATTCTTCATTGCAATTTTTTCAGAGAGGGGGATGAGGTTGGATTATCTTAATTCTACCTTATTTTATCAGAAGTGTTCTACCACCTTCTTTTACATAAATGTACTGATTTCATAAATCCTGTTGAATTTGTAGTGTGTCATTCCTTTTTGTTTTTCTACGTTGGCCTCATTCTGTATTTATCAATAGTGGAGAAATTCTTGAAAGCCAACCACTCTTTCCCTATCCTGAATCCAATTTGAATCCAAAACCACATTATGATTCACATAACTTTTGCCAGTCCCTTGGGCCCTGGTTATATTATGACAAACGGCTTGAATTTCCTTTGTGGTTTTCCTTAGAAAATCACATTCTCACGTAATGTGTGGGGAGAGGGGCTGGGCGGGGGGGAGACATGAGAAAATACCCTTCTCGCCTGTCTAGGTACATAGTTGGAGTTGCAGGAATGCTTAGACTTTATTAAGATGTGCTGATCATATTAAAGAGGCAATCTCCGGTCCCCCTCTACATAGCCATCCCAGGTCCACAGGACAGAGAAATAGAATACGGATTAGAGTGGACTTACAGGTATTCTGCTGAACTATTGTGCTTAGTAAGGGAAGAAATTGTACTAATGATGTGGAGAGGGTGGCCACGGTGGCTGCTGAGGGCAGGGAGAGGGAAGAAGAGATATGGTGTGGGGGCATTTTCAGGATTTGGAACTGTCCTGGGTGGTGCTCCAGGGACGGATGCTGGGCGCTGTGTGTCCTGCCGTGGCCCACTGGGTGGACTGGGGGAGAGTGTGGACTACAATGTGGACCACTGTCCATGTGCTGCAGCGGTTCTCCAGAATGCATTCTCTGGGTGCAGTTGATGTGCCGCGATGATGGAAGAGGTGGTTGATGTGGGAGGAGTGGGGTGGGTGGGGTGGGGGGTATATGGGGACCTCATATTTTTTGAATGTAACATTTAAAAGAAAATAAAGAAGGAAAAAAATAAATTAAATTTTTAAAAAAAGAGGAAATCTCCCTCTCAGAGGCCTTAGGCACTTGGAGAGCAGATGCCGTTCTGACAGGAAATCAGGACTGAGAAGGGGCTGTCAAGGTAACATGCAGAGGAGAGTCTAATTTTGATTATTCAGCGTCAGAGTGTCAAAGGAGAGGTTTCCTAGTGTCCGAGTCTGGAGGGCAGCACCAGATAATTGGGATCTAGGGGTGAGGAAGTCACCAGGCCTCTGTGGCCTTAACCCCATGACCACAAAACAAGAAGAGTCTTATTTTCTGGTGGTTTCACTGGGAAGATGTGCCAAAGAACTATTGGGATGATAGTTAAAGACTCCTAGAGAGATCTGATCCGGGAAACTGAAGCTGATCCACAGAGAGAAATAGAATTAAAAATCCAGGAATGGAGTTCAGTCAACACTGGAGCCTCTGGTTCCTGACACCCACCTGAATCCTCTTCTTAAAATGGATACATGAGACTATTTTCCTTACCCAATTCTTTTGGGTTTCACTCCTGTCACATCCAAAAGCCTTGTGACTAAAGCACAAGGGATGGGGATCTAAACGAAAGTAGACTAAAGATTCAAAGGAGGAGCTTTAAATACCTCTACATATTGGCGGCGGACTTGGCCCAGTGGTTAGGGCGTCTGCCTACCATGTGGGAGGTCCGCGGTTCAAACCCCGGGCCTCCTTGACTCGTGTGCAGCTGGCCCATGCGCAGTGCTGATGCACCCAAAGAGTGCCCTGCCACGCAGGGGTGTCCCCCACGTAGGGGAGCCCCACGCGCAAAGAGTGCGCCCCATAAGGAGAGCCACCCAGCACAAAAGAAAGTGCAGCCTGCCCAGGAATGGCGCCGCACACAACGAGAGCTGACACAAGATGATGCAACAAAAAGAGACACAGATTCCCATGCTGCTGACGACAACAGAAGTGGACAAAGAAGATGATGCAGCAAATAGACACAGAGAACAGACAACCGGGGTGGGGGGAAGGAGAAGGGGAGAGAAATAAATAAGAAATAAATAAATAAATCTTAAAAATAAATAAATAAATAAATAAATACCTCTATATCAGGTTGGGTTCTCTTTGGTTACTGGTTCCAGAAAACCTGATAAACAATGGCTCAGACAAACAAGGCATTTGTCTCATATGACAACAAGTTTGGGGTAGAAATGTTCCTGCCCAACCCTTGCCTGCCTCCCACAGAAACCACAATAAAGACACCTTCTTACCCCTCTTGTTCTCTCTACCCTGTTTTCCCCATGTGACCCTACATGGCATGCTGCCTGATCCCGGGGGAATTGTGAGTATAATAAATTTTCAAACCCATTCAGCCCCTCTCTCTTGATACATGCATCTGGTCTTACCACACCTCAGACAAGGAAAAAGAAACAAAAACAGGGAGATAGGTTGGGGAACTTGATGTTAAGGGAAGTAATAGTTGCAAAACTCACTCATAACTTTGTTTATTATTTTTAAAATGCAGGAGAAAGAACGCAAAACCCAGAAGCAACAAAGGAAATGCTTGGCTAATTGACTACATAAAATTGGAAAACTTCTCTATAGCAATATGTGTGTGTGTGTGCAAAGCACGATCTAAAGACTAAAGGCAAACTATGAAAAAATATCAAGAACACATATGACAGTTTTCTTTCTTTTCAAAGAGATCCTAATATCAGAAAGATAAGAAAAAGGTATCAACTTAGTAGAAAATGTGACCTAAAGAATGTGAATAGACAGTTTAAAGAAAAAGAAATTAAAGTACTTTCCCCAAAATCTAAAAAGATGCTTATCATACTTAAAGGTAGAGCTACAATCAAAACCACTTTTCATTTTTAACATTTCAGTTTTGCCATAATTTTGAGTTTGATGAAACACTGAGCTCTACATGTGTGAGGAAGTGGGAATTCTCAGCTCTACATATGTGAGGAAGTGAGAACTCTCATCTTTCAGATGTGGTTGAAATCAGTACCCACCTTTTGGAGGGCAATTTGACCACAGCTGTCAAAATCCTAAATAATGGATAGCATCAACCTTTGCTAAGATACAATGTAATCTAAGCTAATATTCAACCATCGTGCACTGCTATAGAACTTCACCAGAAAAAACCCATGTAATAAGATCTTGAATATTACTCTCGAACACTTGAATGTACAAAGAGCTGGAAAATTACCAACTCACCTGCCCATGGGAGACTGGTCAAACAGATAAGGTAGCATAGCCATTGTACAGAATGTTATCTCTCCATAAAAAAGATTTTGGGGAAAACCTCCAATATGGACTACCAGGCATGTAATATGTTACTGGGCGTATACTGGTAAGAGAAATTTTTTTCTGAAAGGATACCCAACAGTGGTTACCTCTGGGGATGTGAACTGGTGACAGGTGTGGCCAGAGAAATGGTAAGAGGCCTCCATTTCTTCAGTGTTCATTTTAAGCTAATATTGGAATTTTCTATCCACATATCTCTCTGTGTAAGAGTCTAATAAAACCACCCCCACCACCACAAAAATCCGTGAGTTTCGTGAACACTGTTTAAGAAGTGGATTGTTTTCATTTTTTTTCTTTCTGGATTTTACAAAACTAAATCATCATATAGAATATATGCACAAAATTTAAGATCATAACTATTCCACCTTTTATTCCATTGCTTTCAAAATAGGTTTGTTTGTAATAACAATTTTGTCACTTCAAGTAACGAAATTCTCTTACCGTCATCCTTCCAACGCCCACCTGTCTTTGATTTAACCACTAACAAGCAGTGGGCTGTGTATCCTTTCTAACTTTTTCCTATGTTGACAAAAAAGCCATCCATGTAACCTCTTGTGTTTTCATGGAAAGCTCAGTAAGCCCAGTGTGAAAGAGCACAATTGCTTCTCTCTGCCTCAATTTTCCCCATACATGGATTCACATCCCACATATTCTTCTCATCCTCCTCCCCGTCACCTTTACCAGCCATCCCCAGGTAAATGGCCCTTCCTTCTCACTCCTCTGCAGCCTGACGCCCTGCTAGTTACAGCATTGGTAACTAGCTTCTGTCTTCTGTGACCAGCCATCTCACTGTCTTGGCAACTCCACTGGGAGCTCCTTGAAGAGATGAGCCATTCCTTCCACACTCATAACTCTCTGCAACACCTAAACAGACTCCTGCATATTGTTGGTCCTCCGTATTTGTTGACCGAAGATGGGTGTTCTGAGAAAACTTCCTGCTTCAATTACATATTTTGTATCACTCTTTGTTTCCTTGGAGGACCCGTTTTCTTCCAGGTGCTCACATTGTCAGTCTTTCAAAGACTTCTGCAGTCACTGAGAAATTCACCTACACTCAAGATGACCAAGACCAAGAAAATTACACCTCGGCATTGGGCTGAAATCTTGTTACGTTCCTGCGATCTGCTGAGTAGAATACAGGATTATTTTTTATCCCAACATTTGCAATATCTTGCTGAAATACCAAAAGGATTCTTATAAGATGTTTGCTCTCCCAAGTTCCTGGCAGTGATCACAATGATCACCCTATAGAGAAGCTACTTCACTGTTTACATTTACTTTAGCATCAATCAATGGCTCAGACGCCCCCTCCCCACACACACACGGAAAATTTTAGGATAGGGGAGATTTCTAGTGATCTTGAAAAGGGCCATTCCAGTCACTTTCCCTAGATCAAAAGGCTTCTTCTATAAAATGTATTTTAGTAATAATAGCTCCCATTTCTTAAGTCCTCACACTAGGCAGGGCATCATGCCAAAAGCTTTATATGTTTTGCTCACAGGTACTAAGTTAATTTTAGTAGAATCTAACCAGGTTACCTCAAGACTATGTAGTTTCACGAACTCTCTGGAACTTTGGGAACAAAGTGGTCCAACCATTTTGGAAACAATTTAACAGTATCTATAATGTTGTAGATGGACACAATTTCTGACCTAGAGAATTCATGCACATGCTACATGATGCATTCACCAGTGGGCTCATAGCAACACTGCATGTTGTGACAACAACAAGGAACAGAAACAATGTAACTCTTCACCCAAATAAAGATAGCTCTTGACCTCACTTCCTCCCACCAACCCCTGCCACTTTTCCTTCCTCCCCTTCACAACAGATTCCTTGAAAGAGTTGTTTCAACTTGCCGTCTCCAGTTCCATTCCTCCCATTCACTTCTAAAACTGTTCCCGTCAGACTTCACTCACACACACACATACCAACAAATCTATTCTTGTCAAGGTCACCAATTACCTCCACATTGCTAAATCCAATGGCAGGTCTTAGTCATCCTTTAATTTAACTTAGCAGCAGCATTGAAACAGCTGATCACTTTCTCTCCCCTAATGCATTTTCTTCTCTTGGAGACCCGGCACTCTACAATATCCTGATTTTCCTCTACTACCTTGTCCCTTCTCTTCCTTAGAGGCTGCTCCTCTAGATGTTAGAGTCCCTCAGAACGTGGTTCTTGGTCCTTTTCTTCTCTCTACACTCGTTTTCTTGAAGATTCAATCCAATCTCACATCTGACATAGCATTACCCTAATGACTTAAAATGTTGACTTCCAGCCCAGACCTTTCCAAAAAATTCCAGTCTCATACCCTCAAAATCTCTAGTTGGATGTCCAACAGACATTTCAAACTCAGCACTTCCGAAGCTGAACTCCTGGTCTCCAACAATCCCCAGAACTGTTCCACTCACAGTTACCTGCAGCTCAGTTGCTAACATCTCCATCTTTTTAGTTGATCGAGCTAGCACTCTTGGAGCCATCCTTGACTCTTCTCCTTCTTTCATATCACACATCTAATCTGTCAAGAAATTCCCTTTACTCAACCTTCGAAATATATCAAGAATCTGACCACTTCTCACCACGCCACTGCTACCACCCTTATTCAGGTCACAATTATTTCTTGCCTCTTAACTCATCTCCCCAACCTTCCCTTGCCCTCCTATACTCTATTTATAGTATTATTATCTTCAGTAGCAGAATATTACTTTTAAAACAGAAATCGAATCATGACTATGTGTTTTGAAATCCTACAACAAATGACTATTTTACCCAAAGTACTTTATAAACTACAGTAGTTTCAAAACATATCTGCAAATTTTTAGATACTTCTTCCACCAAAAGATAGAATATAATTTCCCTCCCCTTGCATAGGGGTCGGCCTTGGCAACTCACTTCCAACAACCAGAATGAGAAGGAAGTGATGCAGGACTTCCACAGCTAAGTTGCTAAGTCAGTCTCTCTCTCTCTCCCCCCCCCCTTCTAGCTCTCTCGCTCTCTTGCTCTCTCTCCCCCCACACCATATTCTGAGGAAGCTCAGGCCATATGTAGATGGTCAGAGTTCCAGCCAAGGGAGGTACCAGCCAGCATCAGCAACCAGACATCTGAGGAACCCTGGAGGTGGTTCCCAGTCTTCAAGCAGCACCAGCAGATGCCAAGAGCAGCAGAGTTGAACTTCCCCCACCGCGCCCTGCCCGAGTTACAGATTCGTGAGCAAAGCTAATGTTGATCTAAACCATTATTAGGGATGGTTTGTTACACAGCCATGGATCACTGAAACCATCCCCATAAGGCCATATTCAACGTGACCCTCCCTTCCCCTCCCCTGTGACCTCCTCTTCTACTTGCCTTCTTGCTCACCCCACCTCAGGAATCGTGGATGCTCTTCCTTAAAGACAGCAGGTGCATTTATACCTTAGGACCTTTTGCTAACTCTTGCACCTGCCTGGATGACCTTGTCCCAGACATCTCATGGCCATCTCCCTTGCATCCTTCAAGTCTGTCATCAAACATCACCTAATCGTTAAGGCATGCCCTGGCCTCCTTTGAATACTGAAATCTGTCCAAACCAGATACCCTACCCTGCCATACCTTTGTTTTCATTCATAGCCCTTTACTTTTACAGCACCTATTAATAGATAAGTCGCTTCTTGACTGTGGTACTATTTCTGGAATCTTCCTCGCACGGGCTGGTATGTACTCCACAGAGACAGGGATTTTTTTCTCCCTATTCTTCACTGGTACAGCCAAAGCTACCAGAAGAGTTCTTGGATCAAAGTAGGTGCTTAGTAAATATCTACTGAATGAATAAATAGATAACATTATTATTTCTTACATCTATCCTTCTAAGTTGCTCTGTAAATCCCTGTCAAGTTCCAAGAGTCAAAGCCGAGCTATTTCTTAAAGGAGGCTGGAATTAAAATTAGGTCAAAACATTCTCATATCACTATTTAGTTTCCCCTAAGAAATGTGATTAAGAAATCGAGGCCATAAACAAGTTTCCTTTCCAAAAAGGGCTGATGTCAAAATTTGTTTTCTGATGAATAAATAAAATGATCCCTTTAAAACGTGCCCTCTCACGGTTGTTTAATGAACAGTCCCCTGATGCTGCCACTTCCACAGAAGGAGATTAACTCAGACCAACAGAGAATACGTCCTATTTTCTCGATCAAGGTTCACACAAAGGCTACATTAGCTCGCATGTAATGGGTTTGCATTTCTGAGGAGTTTCTGGATGACCATGATGTGTAAAAGAGCAACCATCCGTGTAAAACACACATGCACACTTTAATGGAAAAGGATAAAGCAAATACCTGTAAAAACACAACTCGGGTAGAAAAATCATCCGCACTCTGGCAACCTCCCGTGCCCCAGGCACCTCCCTCCCTGCCTGGGTTTGCTAAAACCTGCAGAGGCACTAGACCAGGGGTCTGCCTGCGGTCGGAGCTGACCATTACAAGGCCATGAAAAGACCAAGCCAAGGACGGCAGCCACCCGGCCAGGCGTGAGCGCAGCGAGGCGGTGGCCAGAGGTCGCCTCTGTGTGTGTGTGTGTGTGTGTGTGTGTGTGTGTCTCGGCTGCTCAGCTGGGAGCTCTGGGGCACCTAGGGGGCTTGTCTCCCCCTGAGGGGCTGCAAGAGCCCAGCCTTGAGGGGCTGTGCTCGTGACCCCCGGTCCCCCTCGTGGCAGGGCCAGCCACGGCTCCCCGCTCCTGTCTGCCTGCGCCCAGCAGGGGCAGGGCCTCAGCCTGAGTCACCCCCGCCGTCCAGCCCAAAGCCCGCTCGAGTGCATCAAGCCACCTAATCTAAGTGCCCTCGCCCGTCGTCATGCAATCCAGCACCCGGGGAAGCACATTCGTTGACAGGCCCAACCTTTCTCCTCCGGGATTCATAACAGAATCTCGAACCGCCACAGCGACAGTGACACGAACACCGTGTAAGAAGGGCACAAAGCAGGCCCCAGGAAGCAAAGGAAGGGGAGGTGGGAAAAGTCTCCTTAAGAGTGGTGTGCGCTGAGCCGGACGCAGGCAGTGGCTCTGGGGCCCAGCAGGTGACGACCAAGAGCTTTTTAAATGAAGGAAACAAAGGCGTTTCCCCAGAAATATCGCCGAGGGCACAGGCTAGACGGATGGCGCACGGCCTTTCAGGGGACTTCAGGGGTCCTTTCCATACTTGAGAAGTGGGGGATGCCTGTGGAGACAGGCCTGAGCACCCGCTGCTCCGCTGACGCCCTTGAGCGTACCCGTGCAGTTCAGGGAGCCACAGGAAGTTCAAGGCAGAACAGAGAAGGGCCCCCCAGGCCGAGGGCGGCACTGGGCATGGCTGTGCCCCGACCTCCCGCACGGGGGCCACTGGCGCCGGGGCAGCGCCTCCCCTGGAGCCGCGGGCTGCAGGGCTGCCTCCTGCGGCCAGGCCCTGCCCAGGCCTCCCAGCGGGGCCTCGGGACCCCCCGCCCGCCGGGGGCAGCCCTGACCGTGGGGTCGGCGCGGCGGTGTCAGGTCCACCCGCGGCTCAGCTTCTCCTCCACCAGCCCGCTGCCCGCTGCCTGCTGCCCGCCCACCCATGGACGGTCCCAAGTGAATGTCCTGCCCGGCCTCCACTGAGGGCGCCTCCTAGAGAGGGACTAGTGCAGAGAAAGCGGTGGGCAAAGCACGACGCACTCGAGAAACGCCACTGGACTCTTCAGGGCCAGGCAAGAGTGAGAAAAGAGAGAAGAGGGTAGATGTGGGAAGGGAAGAGAGACGGGCTCAGGGGGCCTTTAACACGGAGGTGCGCGTGTGGGACGAACCGCAGCAACTTGCTTTATTTATTTTTGCAGTTTTATTTTTTTTTAGTTTTTATTGTCTTATTTTTTTAATGTTACATTAAAAAAATATGAGGCCCCCATATACCCCCACCCTCACTCATCAGCTTTAAACCACGAAAGGCATCAGTTATTGTTTTTATTTATATATTTTTTTTTTAAGATTTATTTTATTTATTTCTCTCCCCTCCCCCCCATTGTCTGCTCTCTGTGTCCATTCGCTGTGTGTTCTGCATCAGCTTACATTATCCGGAGGCACTGGGAATCATGTCTCTTTTTGTTGCGTCACCTTGCTGCATCAGCTCTCCATGTGTGCGGCGCCATTCTTGGGCAGGCTGCACTTTCTTTCACGCTGGGCGGCTCTCCTTACGGGGCGCACTTCTTGTGCGTGGGGCTCCCCTATGTGGGGGACACCCCTGCACGGCACGGCACTCCTTGCGTGCATCAGCACTGCGCATGGGCCAGCTCCACACAGGTCAGGAGGCCCTGGGTTTGAACCCTGGATCCTCCATATGGTAGGCAGATGCTCTACCCGTTGAGCCACACCTGCTTCCCAGTTATTGTTTTTAAATAGAAGATAATATCCAAAAAACCTTTCAAACGTCTTACCTCCTTGCAGCTGGCCCGGGGCAAGAGGGAACAGCAGTCCTGAACGGCCACATGCTGCGGTAAGACACGTACCGCGGGTCCGCAGGCCACCCTGCTTATTTCTGGTTGTTCCGACACAGCCTGGCTGTGACAGCCTCCTGAGCCCCTGCTCCCACCGCCCGCCCCGGCCTTGGTCTCTTCATCTCTCAGAAGGGCCCACCGGGTGGGGACTCGGGCAGTGATTTCTAAACACTCTCAGCGACCACCGGCGGTCGAGCTCTGGGGCCACGGAGCGTGCAGCCTGGAGGAGGCCAAGTGAGTCTGCGCTTTGAGGGGTCCTGGGGCTTAGCTGGGGTGGGAGCCCCTGGTGAACGTGCCCTGCGCAGTGGGCGCCAGCTGACGTCACCTCCACAGCACGCCCCCCTTCTATGACAAGCTCCCCGTTTCCACTCCTCTCCCCCACCCCAGGCCACACGGTGTGGTGAGACCGACCCCATCGCACTGGAGCGTGGGCACCTGCCCTGGTCCAGTCAGCGCAAGCAGCCCCGCTCTCCAGCTCTCTTCCAGCACGACTGAAGAACCAACCAGGAAGCAGGGACAGAGAGGCGAAGAGCAGATTCCAGAAGGCACCCGTCCGCCGGTTCCAGCCTGAATCTGGGGCCACCCCTGGGTTTTCGTTGAACTGACAAAGTCCCTTCCAAATTGAGTTTCTATCCAGGCCAACCAGAAGAATTTAGTTCTAACATGCCACTGGGGATGCGAATGTAGCTCGTGGTTGAGCACCCGCCTCCCACATATGAGGTCCCGGTTCAATCCCCGCTACCTCCTTAAAAATAAAATGCCACTGGGGCCTCCAAAATTCCCTTGCCGGCCCAGTCCTCAAATCCAGAGCGGGAACGTGGAGCCACGCCTGCCCAGCTCCACACCAGCAGGCCGAGCTCAGCCCTTGGCAGGGCAGAGGAGGGCGCTCGCGGGTCCATTCTGGGAGCCAGGCTGGTCAGCGAGCCAATGAGGGGAGAGTTGACAGGGCAAGCAGACCCCAGCCTCGGCCCCGGAACCCACCAGCTGTTCCCCCCAGTGCCCGGCAGGGCCAGGGCTGGAGCCACCCGCCGGCAGGGCCTTCCTGCCTCGTCCTCCGTCCCCTGTGGCTGGACCCCCAGGGTTCTCCAGGGCAGCTCCACAAGGTTGAGCATGGTGGGGGTAAGCCAAGAGGGGTGCCCAGACGAGACCCTTCTCCGAGGGACAGCGGCGCCAGCATCCCCGACACACCGGGGAGGGGAGGCGGAGGAGAGCCTGGGGGGCGCCTGGCACACGGGGGGCTGGCGCAGTCCTTCTGCTCCTGGCTTAGGGGTCTCTGCGCCCAGGGGTGGAGGAAACTTCTGGAGAGTCGCCTGCTCCACGTAAGTGAACGCTGCCACCCCCGACGGAGAGGAGAACGGCAGGGGGCCCGGACTTTCCTCGGGGATGGGGCCCAGTCCTTTTTGGATTCAGTCTTTGCTCCTGTGCTCCCAGTTCCTGGACGCAGGAAGGGCAAGGTAAGGAGAAGTGGGAGATGAGCCTATCACCCGCTTCCTGGGACAGCGCCGGGTGCCCTTATGCCCAGGGGGCTGTGGCGGGCCTGAGAGAGCCGGTCCACGCTCCTGCATGACCAGCTCCATCGGCTGCAAGCATGCTTGCCCTCTCACCCCAGGATGGAAACGCTTGTTCAAAGCCGCCCCAGAGTGGGTGCTGGGTGTGGGGGGGACAAAAAGCAGCACGTCCAGGCCCGGGAAAACCCCAGGGAGGCAGCCGTGGTCGGCTCCGGGGGTCCCCGCAGGGTCTGCGTGGCTAGTGGTCACGTCCCCCTCTGCGCGGCGGCGAGCCAGTCCTCCATGCCTTCGACGAGTCACCTCTAAGTCAGGCTCTGCAGCTTGCCACCCCTGTGCCCCAGAGTCTTAGCTTCTCTTCTGGGAGAAATGGCACCAGAGACCAGGAGGTTTCACCAAGCCGTGGTCGCTGTCCTCGACGTGGCATTCAGCCTTCGTTGGACCACGGGCATTACCTTGTGCCTTCTTGGCCGAATCCTGCGGCAGCAGCCACAGTTTTAGTGGAGCGAGCCCACGGAAGCCAGGAACCAAGGATGGGAAAGGCTGGGGAAAGAGGAGGGCGCTGGCAGGTAGGCACGGCGGCTGCGAGAGGTGACGCGGCTGCTTCGGCTGGGACTGGCGGGTGACCTCCGTGTCTAACGACACACTTGGAGGAAACCCAAAATAGCAGCAAGTGCTCTGGGGACACACTGCCCGGGAAAACGTACTGGAATCAGCCTGGCTTCGGTGGAGAGAGGTGACACTCATCTAATTCTTCACAGGTAGTGCCAGAGGAGGCTGCCGGGGCGGCGGCAGAAGCCCGCTGAAGGCGCAGGGGGAGGAGGGGGGCCCCAAAAAGGCAAATCTCCCGAGGGACCAAGAGACTCCAAGAAGAGGGCGACATGAGCTAAGCGGTCAACCAGAAGCTGTGGACCAAGTGGGCGCTGTGGAGGATACACACGAGGGCAGGTGAGGGAGCAGTGAGGAGCTGTGGTGCTGTGGAGGATACACACGAGGGCAGGTGAGGGAGCAGTGAGGAGCTGTGGTGCTGTGGAGGATACACAGGTGGGCAGGTGAGGGAGCAGTGAGGAGCTGTGGTGCTGTGGAGGGACTGCAGGTGGGCAGGTGAGGGAGCAGTGAGGAGCTGTGGTGCTGTGGAGGATACACAGGTGGGCAGGTGAGGGAGCAGTGAGGAGCTGTGGGCGCTGTGGAGGATACGCAGGTGGGCAGGTGAGGGAGCAGTGAGGAGCTGTGGTGCTGTGGAGGATACGCAGGAGGGCAGGTGAGGGAGCGGTGAGGAGCTGTGGTGCTGTGGAGGATACACAGGAGGGCAGGTGAGGGAGCAGTGAGGAGCTGTGGTACTGTGGAGGATACACAGGAGGGCAGGTGAGGGAGCAGTGAGGAGCTGTGGTGCTGTGGAGGATACACAGGAGGGCAGGTGAGGGAGCAGTGAGGAGCTGTGGTGCTGTGGAGGATACACAGGTGGGCAGGTGAGGGAGCAGTGAGGAGCTGTGGTACTGTGGAGGATACACAGGAGGGCAGGTGAGGGAGCAGTGAGGAGCTGTGGTGCTGTGCAGGATACACAGGAGGGCAGGTGAGGGAGCAGTGAGGAGCTGTGGTGCTGTGGAGGATACACAGGAGGGCAGGTGAGGGAGCAGTGAGGAGCTGTGGGTGCTGCGGAGGGACTGCAGGTGGGCAGGTGAGGGAGCAGTGAGGAGCTGTGGTGCTGTGGAGGATACGCAGGTGGGCAGGTGAGGGAGCAGTGAGGAGCTGTGGTGCTGTGGAGGACACGCAGGAGGGCAGGTGAGGGAGCAGTGAGGAGCTGTGGTGCTGTGGAGGATACACAGGTGGGCAGGTGAGGGAGCAGTGAGGAGCTGTGGTGCTGTGGAGGATACACAGGTGGGCAGGTGAGGGAGCAGTGAGGAGCTGTGGGTGCTGCGGAGGATACACAGGAGGGCAGGTGAGGGAGCAGTGAGGAGCTGTGGTGCTGTGGAGGATACACAGGAGGGCAGGTGAGGGAGCAGTGAGGAGCTGTGGGTGCTGCGGAGGGACTGCAGGTGGGCAGGAGAGGGAGCAGTGAGGAGCTGTGGTGCTGTGGAGGATACGCAGGTGGGCAGGTGAGGGAGCAGTGAGGAGCTGTGGTGCTGTGGAGGATACACAGGAGGGCAGGTGAGGGAGCAGTGAGGAGCTGTGGGTGCTGCGGAGGATACACAGGTGGGCAGGTGAGGGAGCAGTGAGGAGCTGTGGGCGCTGTGGAGGATACACAGGTGGGCAGGTGAGGGAGCAGTGAGGAGCTGTGGTGCTGTGGAGGATACGCAGGAGGGCAGGTGAGGGAGCAGTGAGGAGCTGTGGTGCTGTGGAGGATACGCAGGAGGGCAGGTGAGGGAGCAGTGAGGAGCTGTGGTGCTGTGGAGGATACACAGGTGGGCAGGTGAGGCAGCAGTGAGGAGCTGTGGTGCTGTGGAGGATACGCAGGTGGGCAGGTGAGGGAGCAGTGAGGAGCTGTGGTGCTGTGGAGGATACACAGGAGGGCAGGTGAGGGAGCAGTGAGGAGCTGTGGGAGCTGTGGAGGATACGCAGGTGGGCACGTGAGGGAGCAGTGAGGAGCTGTGGTGCTGTGGAGGATACACAGGAGGGCAGGTGAGGGAGCAGTGAGGAGCTGTGGTGCTGTGGAGGATACACAGGAGGGCAGGTGAGGGAGCGGTGAGGAGCTGTGGTGCTGTGGAGGATATGCAGGAGGCAGGTGAGGGAGCAGTGAGGAGCTGTGGGTGCTGCGGAGGGACTGCAGGTGGGCAGGTGAGGGAGCAGTGAGGAGCTGTGGTGCTGTGGAGGATACACAGGTGGGCAGGTGAGGGAGCAGTGAGGAGCTGTGGGTGCTGCGGAGGGACTGCAGGTGGGCAGGTGAGGGAGCAGTGAGGAGCTGTGGTGCTGTGGAGGATACACAGGAGGGCAGGTGAGGGAGCAGTGAGGAGCTGTGGTGCTGTGGAGGATACGCAGGTGGGCAGGTGAGGGAGCAGTGAGGAGCTGTGGTGCTGTGGAGGATACACAGGAGGGCAGGTGAGGGAGCAATGAGGAGCTGTGGTGCTGTGGAGGATACGCAGGAGGGCAGGTGAGGGAGCAATGAGGAGCTGTGGTGCTGTGGAGGATACACAGGTGGGCAGGTGAGGGAGCAGTGAGGAGCTGTGGTGCTGTGGAGGATACACAGGAGGGCAGGTGAGGGGAAGAGTGAGGAGCTGTGGTGCTGTGGAGGATACACAGGTGGGCAGGTGAGGGAGCAGTGAGGAGCTGTGGTGCTGAGGAAGATACACAGGAGGGCAGATGAGGGAGCAGTGAGGAGCTGTGGGTGCTGTGGAGGATACGCAGGTGGGCAGGTGAGGGGAAGAGTGAGAAGCTGTGGTGCTGTGGAGGATACACAGGAGGGCAGGTGAGGGAGCAGTGAGGAGCTGTGGTGCTGTGGAGGATACACAGGTGGGCAGGTGAGGGGAAGAGTGAGGAGCTGTGGGTGCTGCGGAGGGACTGCAGGTGGGCAGGTGAGGGGGCAGTGAGGAGCTGTGGTGCTGTGGAGGATACACAGGAGGGCAGGTGAGGGAACAGTGAGGAGCTGTGGGTGCTGTGGAGGGTACACAGGAGGGCAGGTGAGGGAGCAGTGAGGAGCTGTGGGCGCTGTGGAGGATACACAGGTGGGCAGGTGAGGGAGCAGTGAGGAGCTGTGGTGCTGTGGAGGATACGCAGGTGGGCAGGTGAGGGAGCAGTGAGGAGCTGTGGGTGCTGTGGAGGATACACAGGTGAGCAGGTGAGGGAGCAGTGAGGAGCTGTGGTGCTATGGAGGATACACAGGTTGGCAGGTGAGGGAACACTGAGGAGCTGTGGTGCTGTGGAGGACACACAGGTGGGCAGGTGAGGGAGCAGTGAGGAGCTGTGGGTGCTGTGGATGATATGCAGGTGGGCAGGTGAGGGAGCAGTGAGGAGCTGTGGTGCTGTGGAGGATACGCAGGTGGGCAGGTGAGGGAGCAGTGAGGAGCTGTGGTGCTGTGGAGGATATACAGGTGGGCAGGTGAGGGGGCAGTGAGGAGCTGTGGGTGCTGAGGAGGATACACAGGAGGGCAGGTGAGGGAGCAGTGAGGAGCTGTGGGTGCTGAGGAGGATACACAGGAGGGCAGGTGAGGGAGCAGTGAGGAGCTGTGGTTCTGTGGAGGATACACAGGTGGGCAGGTGAGGGAGCCGTGAGGAGCTGTGGTGCTGTGGAGGATACACAGGAGGGCAGATGAGGGAGCAGTGAGGAGCTGTGGTGCTGTGGAGGATACACAGGTGAGCAGGTGAGGGAGCAGTGAGGAGCTGTGGTACTGTGGAGGATACACAGGAGGGCAGGTGAGGGAGCAGTGAGGAGCTGTGGGTGCTGTGGAGGATACACAGGAGGGCAGGTGAGGGAGCAGCGAGGAGCTGTGGGTGCTGTGGAGGATACGCAGGTGGGCAGGTGAGGGAGCAGTGAGGAACTGTGGGTGCTGTGGAGGATACACAGGTGGGCAGGTGAGGGAGCAGCGAGGAGCTGTGGGTGCTGTGGAGGATACGCAGGTGGGCAGGTGAGGGAGCAGTGAGGAGCTGTGGTGCTGTGGAGGATACGCAGGTGGGCAGGTGAGGTAGCAGTGAGGAGCTGTGGGTGCTGTGGAGGATACACAGGTGAGCAGGTGAGGGTGCAGTGAGGAGCTGTGGTGCTGTGGAGGATACGCAGGTGGGCAGGTGAGGCAGCAGTGAGGAGCTGTGGTGCTGTGGAGGATACGCAGGTGGGCAGGTGAGGCAGCAGTGAGGAGCTGTGGTGCTGTGGAGGATACGCAGGTGGGCAGGTGAGGGAGCAGTGAGGAGCTGTGGGTGCTGTGGAGGATACACAGGTGGGCAGGTGAGGGAGCAGTGAGGAGCTGTGGTACTGTGGAGGATATGCAGGAAGGCAGGTGAGGGAGCGGTGAGGAGCTGAGGTGCTGTGGAGGATACACAGGAGGGCAGGTGAGGGAGCATTGAGGAGCTGTGGGCGCTGTGGAGGATACACAGGTGGGCAGGTGAGGGAGCAGTGAGGAGCTGTGGGCGCTGTGGAGGATACACAGGTGGGCAGGTGAGGGAGCAGTGAGGAGTTGTGGCGCTGTGGAGGATACACAGGTGGGCAGGTGAGGGAGCAGTGAGGAGCTGTGGCGCTGTGGAGGATACACAGGTGGGCAGGTGAGGGAGCAGTGAGGAGCTGTGGTGCTGTGGAGGACACACAGGAGGGCAGGTGAGGGAGCAGTGAGGAGCTGTGGCGCTGTGGAGGATACACAGGTGGGCAGGTGAGGGAGCAGTGAGGAGCTGTGGTGCTGTGGAGGATATGCAGGAGGACAGGTGAGGGAGCAGCGAGGAGCTGTGGTGCTGTGGAGGATAAGCAGGTGGGCAGGTGAGGGAGCAGTGAGGAGCTGTGGCGCTGTGGAGGATACACAGGTGGGCAGGTGAGGGAGCAGTTAGGAGCTGTGGCACTGTGGAGGATACACAGGTGGGCAGGTGAGGGAGCAGCAAGGACCTGTGGGTGCTGTGGAGGATACGCAGGTGGGCAGGTGAGGGAGCAGTGAGGAGCTGTGGTGCTGTGGAGGAAACGCAGGTGGGCAGGTGAGAGAGCAGTGAGGAGCTGTGGTGCTGTGGAGGATACACAGGTGAGCAGGTGAGGGAGCAGTGAGGAGCTGTGGTGCTGTGGAGGATACACAGGAGGGCAGGTGAGGGAGCAGTGAGGAGCTGTGGTGCTGTGGAGGATACACAGGAGGGCAGGTGAGGGAGCAGTGAGGAGCTGTGGGCGCTGTGGAGGATACACAGGTGGGCAGGTGAGGGAGCAGTGAGGAATGTGGGCGCTGTGGAGGATACACAGGTGGGCAGGTGAGGGAGCAGTGAGGAGCTGTGGTGCTGTGGAGGATACACAGGAGGGCAGGTGAGGGAGCAGTGAGGAGCTGTGGTGCTGTGGAGGATACACAGGTGGGCAGGTGAGGGAGCAGTGAGGAGCTGTGGTGCTGTGGAGGGACTGCAGGTGGGCAGGTGAGGGAGCAGTGAGGAGCTGTGGTGCTGTGGAGGATACACAGGTGGACAGGTGAGGGAGCAGTGAGGAGCTGTGGTGCTGTGGAGGATACACAGGTGGGCAGGTGAGGCAGCAGTGAGGAGCTGTGGCGCTGTGGAGGATACACAGGAGGGCAGGTGAGGGAGCAGTGAGGAGCTGTGGTGCTGTGGAGGACACGCAGGTGGGCAGGTGAGGGAGCAGTGAGGAGCTGTGGTGCTGTGGAGGATACACAGGAGGGCAGGTGAGGGAGCAGTGAGGAGCTGTGGTGCTGTGGAGGATACGCAGGTGGGCAGGTGAGGGGGCAGTGAGGAGCTGTGGGTGCTGAGGAGGATACACAGGAGGGCAGGTGAGGGAGCAGTGAGGAGCTGTGGGTGCTGAGGAGGATACACAGGAGGGCAGGTGAGGGAGCAGTGAGGAGCTGTGGCGCTGTGGAGGATACACAGGTGGGCAGGTGAGGGAGCAGTGAGGAGCTGTGGTGCTGTGGAGGATACACAGGAGGGCAGGTGAGGGAGCAGTGAGGAGCTGTGGTGCTGTGGAGGATACGCAGGTGGGCAGGTGAGGGAGCAGTGAGGAGCTGTGGGCGCTGTGGAGGATACACAGGTGGGCAGGTGAGGGAGCAGTGAGGAGCTGTGGTGCTGTGGAGGATACGCAGGTGGGCAGGTGAGGGAGCAGTGAGGATCTGTAGTGCTGTGGAGGATACACAGGAGGGCAGGTGAGGGAGCGGTGAGGAGCTGTGGTGCTGTGGAGGATATGCAGGAGGACAGGTGAGGGAGCAGCGAGGAGCTGTGGTGCTGTGGAGGATAAGCAGGTGGGCAGGTGAGGGAGCAGTGAGGAGCTGTGGCACTGTGGAGGATACACAGGTGGGCAGGTGAGGGAGCAGTGAGGAGCTGTGGCACTGTGGAGGATACACAGGTGGGCAGGTGAGGGAGCAGCGAGGAGCTGTGGGTGCTGTGGAGGATACGCAGGTGGGCAGGTGAGGGAGCAGTGAGGAGCTGTGGGTGCTGTGGAGGATACACAGGTGGGCAGGTGAGGGAGCAGTGAGGAGCTGTGGTGCTGTGGAGGAAACGCAGGTGGGCAGGTGAGGGAGCAGTGAGGAGCTGTGGCGCTGTGGAGGATACACAGGTGAGCAGGTGAGGGAGCAGTGAGGAGCTGTGGTGCTGTGGCGGATACACAGGAGGGCAGGTGATGGAGCAGTGAGGAGCTGTGGTGCTGTGGAGGATACGCAGGAGGGCAGGTGAGGGAGCAGTGAGGAGCTGTGGTGCTGTGGAGGATACACAGGTGAGCAGGTGAGGGAGCAGTGAGGAGCTGTGGTGCTGTGGAGGATACACAGGAGGGCAGTTGAGGGAGCAGTGAGGAGCTGTGGTGCTGTGGAGGATACACAGGTGAGCAGGTGAGGTAGCAGTGAGGAGCTGTGGTACTGTGGAGGATACACAGAGGGGCAGGTCAGGGAGCAGTGAGGAGGTGTGGTGCTGTGGAGGATACACAGGAGGGCAGGTGAGGTAGCAGTGAGGAGCTGTGGGTGCTGCGGAGGGACTGCAGGTGGGCAGGTGAGGGAGCAGTGAGGAGCTGTGGTGCTGTGGAGGATACACAGGTGGGCAGGTGAGGGAGCAGTGAGGAGCTGTGGTGCTGTGGAGGATACACAGGAGGGCAGGTGAGGGAGCAGTGAGGAGCTGTGTGCCCTGGGGAGGGCATGCACCCACACCTCGCCAGGGGAGCAGTGTGTGGAGCCTGGCAGGGGCCGGGCAGGGGCCGGGCAGGGGGCACCATCCCACAATGCAACGCAGCGCACGTTGGCTGCTCGGTGGCGTCACTGGACCCTCGTCCAGAGGCTCGGGGTGAACTGGGCTGCTGGGGGGCCTGGGCACCGGGAAGTTTTAGGTTCCCCGCTGAGTCTAGTACAGCCTGCTGGAATCCCTGCCGAGTAAGGCCCCCCGAGGATCCTCTAAACCAGCACCCCCTCAACAACAGGCCAAGTCTTCCCAGCCTCCAGCCTCAGGCGGGAAGCCTGCCCGCCCTGCCTCTCCCCAGCCTCGGGTCTGTTGCCTCCTCCGGCTCTGGGGTCCGAGAGGCAGGGGCAGCGTCCTAACCGCCAGCGCGCACTGCGGGCATCGAGGTGGCACCCACGTGACCCCCGGCCTCACTCCCATCGTCACCCGATGAGGTGGGCACGCGTAAAACGCCCATTTACAGCTCGGCCTGTGAGCCACAGAGAGCCTGAATCCCCCTCCCGCAGTGCCCCCAGCAGCCCCGGATGCCGAGCTGGGGCACCCGAGACCCCTGGGCAGGCCCCACCCACCCGAGCAGGAAGGGCCCAGCGCCCCCAGGAACCCTCCAGCTTCCCCTCCCTCCCCAAGCACGAGTCAGCTTCCCACACCTCT
The DNA here is from genome assembly GCF_030445035.2 of Dasypus novemcinctus. Taxonomy (NCBI): domain Eukaryota; kingdom Metazoa; phylum Chordata; class Mammalia; order Cingulata; family Dasypodidae; genus Dasypus; species Dasypus novemcinctus. The sequence continues at coordinate 43,082,817 of NC_080703.1, read as the reverse complement.
CCTAACATGTGGACAGTTGTGCTTGATTTGTTGATCCCACGTAAGGGGGTACTTGGCGCTTGAATCACTACATGCCCGAATCTGACCTTGACACTAACCTGTTCCGGTGGGTGCCGAGTGTTCCTTAAACTTGGCTGGAACGCATGTGGCTCTCAGCGATGAAGGAGGCCGTCTCCAGGCCGCGCAGGTGCCTAGAGGCCAGGCGCATCCAACACGGGGCGAGCCGCGCTTCTCCGCAGTGGAGCTCGGCCCCCCAGGGCTGCCCCCCAGCACCCCCGAAAGAGCCCCCTCCTGCGCCAGCCTGGCGGCCCGACGACGACGACGAGCCTTGGGGGGCTCCCTTACCCTTGTTTCTTCGGCTGCGTGAACTTGTGCGTTGGGAGGGGAGGTGTCTGCAAAGCGCAAGCTGCAGGCTGACACTCAGTGCACGGGATTTTTTTCCTTTTTAAGTTAAGATGGAAAAGGTAAAGCTAACTTAAGGAGGAAAGAATCCTCTGCGGTTTTACCATCCACAGTTCCTGGATTTGCTTCTTGTCTCGTTTCCTCTAGTTTTGCTGGTGCTTCTTGCGCGCTTTCTCGGGTGTCATACTCATTTTTTTCATGTAACCGAGCGGGTGTTTCTTGCTCAGATACAGATGCCGTCGTGGCTTTGCTTCCCTCCTCTAAAAACAGGCCTGCTGTTCTAAGTGCTCGCACATCCTCACCGATCATCACCGCCCCACACTCCCCTACGCCACGCGGCGGTCAGGCAACCCGGAGAGAAGCAACCCGTGTCCAACTGGCAAGCCCACCGCAGGGGCCGGGAGGACCGGACCAACCGACAGCGCTGCCCACGGCGGCTTCCTGCTGGCATCGCACTAGCTACTTTCTTAGGTTTCAGAAGTTTTTGGACAAAGAGCAGAATAATATGTCTAACGTTATTAGTTTTTGTTTCAAAAACGAAAGCCATGGATGTGCATGGATATGTGTTTGTAAGCTTGTGTTTGCATATATTTATATACATATAAATTATATATATTGTACACAAAGTTTAAGTCTGGAAAGGAGTAAGCCTCCCCAGTGGATACTGCTGGGACAGGCGTTAGAGGACGGCGTGATGTTGTGGATGGAGAATGTTCTTTTTTAATATGTTCTTTCAAATTTTTAACATCAAAATTGTTTTAAGAAAAAACAGATCATCTTAGAGTTGGCAAACCCGCGAGCGTCCAGGCTCAAGGGCGTGGCTCAGGCCAAGGGCGGGCACTCCCTGTGAGCTTGCTTTAAGGAGAGAGCCCACTGCCCAGGGCCGGGCAGGGACCAGCCTCGCTCTGTCCTGAGCCCACCTGGTGGGAGCCAGGGCTGGGTGGGGGGACGTGTCCCCAGTCTTGAGTGAGCTCTGGGGGCGGGTACTGGTTTGTAGTATCTGAAGAAAAAATAAAATAAGAAATCCAATCAAACATAAAATAATATAAAACTTTAAAATAAAGTCAAATAAGCGTAAAACAAAATGAAACAAATACACTCCTACCCATTAAGACATAAAATTTAAGACAAGAAATGAAATGAAACAAAAGAAAGTGAAATCTTAAGTAAAGCAAAATAAACAATATAAAATTTAAAATCCATTAAGATATAAAATCAGAAAGATGTAAAATCAAATCAAATAAAGCATAAAAGTAAAATATGAAATAAAAGCAAATAGAATAAAAAATAAAACAAAAAATGCATCATAGTCTATATAATTAGTATAAAATAAAATCACAACACAATAGAACATAAAACATAGACTAAGATACAGAATAAAACATAAAATTTAAATCAAGTGGAATTAAAACAACCTAGAAAAGTGATTTCTGCTTCACCCTCAAAGAAGCACTAAGGCGTCGGCCTTCTATTTCAGTTCCTTCCCCACCCCTGTAGGGACGCAGAAGCTAAGGTTCAGAGAGGGTGCCTGGTTTCCCTCAGAGGGCACAGCTGGCTAGTGCAGAGCCAGGACTAGAGTCAGCTCCGTGCTCTTCCTCCCTCGCAGGCTGGAGAGGCACACATGCCGCGGCAGCACTTCTCTTCCGACCTGGGCACCAGACTCCCGTCCCTACTCAGAGATGACAGAGCACGTGGCCCCCCGGTCCAAGATGGGGTGTCACACCCACTTAGAAACTGAGAAACGACTGTCCCCAGAAGGAGGGCGGGGGGGCGTGTTTCTGGGAAGCAGCTGGCTGGTGAGAGTTCAGGATTGTGCCCGGCGGCCCAGCCCTGGAAACGCGGCCCGGACAAAAGCTCAGGTGCAGGTGCAACGCTCTTGTGATAAGCCAGGACACAGACGTGCGCGTCCGGTTCGACCAGTTCCAGCTGGAGGGGGCGTGCCGGGACAGAGGGCAGGAAGCACGCTGGCCAGGGCCCCCAGCCCTGCCGCTTAACCTGCACGGCGGCTTCGGCCGCCCACCCGAGGCGGGGCCCTGGGAGCTCGTCCTCTCTCCCTCATTTCCTGGCAAATCCCTAAAGATCTCCGAGTTCCCCGGGCCACGTAAACCTCTACTTTAAAACAATTATGGCGGGAAGCAGATTGGGCTCACCTGATACAGCGTCCGCCTACCACGTGGGAGGTCCAGGGTTCAAACCCCGGGCCTTCTGACCCGTGTGGAGCTGGCCCATGTGCAGTGCTGATGCGCGCAAGGAGTGCCCTGCCACGCAGGGGTGTCCCTGCATAGGGGAGCCCCACGCACAAGGAATGCGCCCCATAAGGAGAGCCGCCCAGCACGAAAGAAAGTGCAGCCTGCCCAGGAATGGTGCCGCACACACGGAGAGCTGACACAACAAGATGACGCAACAAAACAGAGACGCAGTTTCCCGGTGCTACTGACAAGAATATAAGTGGACACAGAAGAATACACAGCGAATGGACACAGAGAGCAGACAATCAGAGTGGGGGGAAGGAGAGAGAAATAAAAAAGGTTTTTTAAAAATCCTTATAAAAATAAAATAAATAATTATGGCCAGGATCAGAGCGCCAGCATCACTGGGGAGCGCGTTTGAAATGCAGATTCCCGGGCCCTCGGCAGACCTGCTGAATCTGCAGGAGGCCGAGAGGCCTGTGCACACAAAGGCTGAGAAGCGCGGGGTTCCACTGAGCACACAGTGTCAGCGATGACCGCCTGCTTTTTAAGGCCGCGGGGCCCCCGCAGCCCTCCAGCGCAGAGCTGGGCGCCGGCTCCACAAACCGGAGGGACGCTGATCTCACTTTGGAAAATGAGAAAACGAGGAGACGCGGGGCGCCCGAGCCTCCCAGCCTTGGAGAGGTCCAGGACGAGAAAGCCAGCCGCACCCGGCACCGGTCAGGGCCAGGCCAGGCCGCTCCCGGCTCCCGGGGCTTGCCGGCGGTGCGCACCAGCAAGGCTGGGGGTGGAAAGGGTGCCCGCCCAGGAGGCCCCACCGGGCCCGGCCCGCTCACCTCCCAGGAGGCGCAGCAAGGCCCGCGCCGAGCCCCGGGCGAGCGCCAGCTCCCGGGCCGAGGCCGCGCCGGGCGCAGCAGGTGCCACTCGGGGCGGGGTGGCGGGGTGGCCACCCGGGCCACCAAGCAGCCTCCACGCCCGCACAACCACGGCGACGCCCGGCGCCCGGCCTCGGGGCCGCGCCCTTCAGCTCCTCCCGGCCCCAGCCGCGGGTCTCGCCGGCCACGAGAGCGAGGGGGACACGAGAGCGAGGGGGACACGCGGCCGCCGCGGCAGCGGGGCCCAGGAGCAGCGCCCACTCCAGGGCGCAGCCTGGTGGACGAGCCTCTGTCTCTGTCCCCGCGAGCGCCGGCCGTGCGCGGTCAGGGGAGCCCCCGAGCGCCGGGGCGCGCCCCGCACTCCGCTCCCCACAACCCGGCCAGAAGCCGCGCGCCCACCGGGCGTAAGGCCCCGGGCGCAGGGCGCAGGGCGGTACAGTAAGCCCGGGCGCCGATGCCCCGGGCGCCGCCCACCGAGAAGGCCAGGGCCGGGCAACGCCAGGGGACCCCCACGCCCCGCGCGCTCTCGGGGCCGGTGCGCACTCGCCTGGGAGAGCGCAGGGAGGCGCAGGGGTGAGCCCGGGCGTGCGTCCCCGCCAGACTCGGCTCCAGACCCGCGCTGGGAACGGGGTCCTGCTAGTGCCGGAACCGGGTCATTAAGTGCGTCTCCACTTCATGTCTCCAGCCACCGGCCCTAGAGCTTCCCAATCTCGGGGCGCCCACCCCAGCCCCGTAAAGAGACGACTTGGAGATGAACTGCCCCTGAAGTAGATCAATCAACCACCGTGAACGCTGGGGAAAGCGTGGTAACACTGCTAGGCTGGGAGAGGTGAAGATGGTCAACCCCCACACCAGGGAGCGGAGAGTGCCTGCAACCGCAAGCAGGAGAATCCCACCCATCAGCCCTGTGGGATCTAAGCCCCTCTCCATATAGAGGTGGAGTGGACATCACCATCCCAGGGCCCTCAGGATGGAGGAATAGAGGATGGACTAGCGTGGACTTACTGATATTCTACTATACAACTATTGTGATTAGTAATAGAAGAAAATGTGGCATTGATGTGGAGAAAGTGGCCACGGCAGCTGCTGAGGGTAGAGAGAGGGAAGAAGAGATGTGATGTGGGGCATTTTCAGGACTTGGAGTTGTCCTGGGTGGTGCTGCAGGGACAGATGCTGGACATTGTATGTTCTGCCATGGCCCACTGGGTGGACTGGGGGAGAGTGTCAACTACAGTGTAAACCACTGTCCATGTGGCGCAGCAGTGCTGCAAGATGTGTTCACCAAATGCAGTGAATGCCCCACGATGATGGAAGAGGTTGTTGATGTGGGGGAAGTGGGGGGTATACAGGGACCTCTTATATTTTTTTAATGTAACATTAAAAAAAAAATAGAGGAAACAAATGAACAAATATTGGCAATTTTAAGGCAGCCTAATTATATGGTCTGAGAGTTCTGCATCGAAAATGTCTGTGGAACTTGTAATTGTGCTCTAACCACAGCATAATCTTGGGGCACCCCAGGAATTCTGACGAATGACTTAGCTAGGGTCCTTTCTAAGGGGGCCACAGTCCCCAGTGGAGATGTGGGGAAGACTCAAGGGGGCTGTGAAGTTGGCTGGGAGATAACTACACCTTTACGAAATGAAACCTCAATCGAAATGAAATTTAACATTTCCATCCGTGATGCATACGCATAGTGTGAGCAACACTCGACTCAGGCTCCAGTGGAAATCACTGGTATCTCCATATGAGAGTTGTCACAGACAGCGCAATACTACGTATGCTCCTCAGTGTTTCAAAATGATAATAGTTATTAGACTCTGCCAGACCTTGTCATTTATTAAGTATGTTTTTATTATAGCGAATATTTTGATAATGTATTTTCAACATAATTTTTCTTTGTAATCCTCTGTATTTTCATTTATGTATTAAAAACATTATTCTGAGGAGGCTATAGCTTTAAGCAGATGCCAGAGGGGTGTCTGGTACACCGAAGAGCTAAAGTCCCCTGATGTGGGCGTGAGCCCAGCACAGGTGATGAGGGCAGGCGCTCTGCAGCCACCGCCAGCCTCAAACCCGGCTCTGCATGTGGCACGAGCCGCCTAGAGCCTGGTTTGCTGACCGCTCAGGTGGGGTGATGAGAACCTGCCTTACAAGGCAGCCTCTGAAGTCTAAAGGAGAGTGAGTGAAGGCTCGCGAGGGCCTAGGGCAGTGCCTGCTGCGCAGCAGGAGCTCAGCCAGGATCAGCTGGTGTGATTCTTCTACTAGAGGGGAAACTGAGGCCCAGAGGGGCTTCGTCGTGAGAGCATGACGTGAAAGGCGACCCACCGCCGCGCACTCCGCAACGGCCCTCACTTGTTGGACCTGAGCAGGCTCTCAGGGCAAACCCCTGGCGGCCGTGATACATCCTGGAGCGGATTTCAATTGCCTCCGCGTTCATAGGCCTCACTAGCCTGGGAGAGGCGGGTATGGACGGGAGCTCTCCCCGTGGACGTGGCGGGGTCCAGCAGGCTCTTTCCTGGGCGTATGGGGGCTCAGCAGACCCTGCCCCGTGTGGGGGTCCAGCAGCTGGCTCTCTCCAGCACAGGATAATGTGAGGATGTGGGATGTGTTGATATCCACTGCGCGTCTATGTAGGCCTAGATCCCAGGACTCATAGTTTAGTGCTCTGCCCATCACACGAAGGTGCCACGGGAGCAGGAGCCGGAACCTCCGCCATCCAGGACGGCAGGAGAGGTGAGAGCAGAGAAGGCCAGGGTAGACAATAGGGAGGAGTAGGGACTGTGGGCTCTAATGCAAACCTGCCCCAGAGCGGAGTTGTGGCTGGCTGTGACTACAGGGGAATATCTGTTCTTTCAAGACAGCTTTGCCTTTTAAGAGAAACTGGAAATGCAGACTTGATATGAAATTCCCAGGTTTTAAGACCCAGTATTTGCCAAGCAGAGTCAGGCCTGTAGCGGGATGTGGCCGGCGGCCCTGATTATTCACTCTGACCGGAACCCACCCCGTCGTACCGTAGGAGAGCGCACACCGCGTCACGGGCCCAGGTCCCGCTGCCGCTCCGTCTTCCAGACGAGGGCTCGGGGTCCCGTCCATCTAATCCAAACACACACGTTTCTGATTAGGTGGGCGACATCGCACCATGGTTCCATGCGTTTTTCCAATTCAGATGAGAAAAATATCAATAGGCATTAAAAAATACATATGTATTAAATTTGGCATTAGTTATTGCAGTTTCCTGGAGGTTGGACTGTGACTGGTGTGTGCACTTCCCAGTGTGTGTACAACTCCAGTGTATGCAACTCCAGTGTGTGTACAACTCCAGTGTGTGTGCAGCTCCCAGTGTGTGCAACTCCAGTGTGTGTACAACTCCAGTGTGTGTGCAGCTCCCAGTGTGTGCAGCTCCCAGTGTGTGCAGCTCCAGTGTGTGTGCAGCTCCCAGTGTGTGCAGCTCCCAGTGTGTGTACAACTCCAGTGTGTGTGCAGCTCCCAGCGTGTGCAGCTCCAGTGTGTGTACAACTCCAATGTGTGTGCAGCTCCCAGTGTGTGTACAACTCCAGTGTGTGTGCAGCTCCCAGCGTGTGCAGCTCCAGTGTGTGTACAACTCCAATGTGTGTGCAGCTCCCAGTGTGTGCAGCTCCAGTGTGTGTACAACTCCCAGTGTGTGTGTGTGTGCAGCTCCCAGTGTGCGCAGCTCCAGTATGTGCAGCTCAGCCAATGGCTCATGGGGTGGGTCCAGGGCTGGGGGACGAGGCAGGGTTCCCTTAGTCATAAATTCCTCCACTGTGCTGGTTTTCCCGTGTGCACTGTGCAGCGGGGGTTACACCACGGACAGGCAGACCCCGCGTGCAGGAGGCGGCTGCGCAGGTCATACCAGGAGCGTGGACGGCCGACACGAGGCCGTCACCGAGGGCGGGGGCCTGGGGGCTCGGTGGAGACGGCAGATTTGTTCGTCCGCGCCCCTCAGCATTCCCTTTACACTAAACCAACAGCGAACCTCAAGGCCCAAAAGGAAAACCCCAAACACCGCCACACCCTCCTGGGCGGGGGACACCCTGGCTGGACAGTGACAACCTGTGGACCTTGGAGCCTGCCTTGCGGGGCTCCCCACAATGGTTCGCCAGCAAAGTTCCAAGCAGGCTAACTGATTAGGCATCGGGAAACCTGGTCCTTGATCCCCCATAACGGGCTGCGTGACCTCGGGCAAGTCACTTACCCTCTCTGTGCCTCGGTTTCCTCAGCAGTGGAGTTTTAGGGCAGGCGGCAGCGTTGCTAAGCTTCCTTCCTCCTCCAGCACAGCCTGACCCTCACGCTCTCTTCCATGGTTACGTCCTGTTCGCGGCATCGTGCCGCCGTTTCCACCCTGAGCAGCTCAGCGCATGTAACTCTCCTAGCCCTGGTTCGGCATGTTGGACAACTACCAGGTGCAACTTGTTAAAATTAAGACAAATAGTTACGTGATCCTGCTTAAGACTTTCCGTCCTTGGCGGGGGAAGTGGGAACTAGTACACAAAACCCAGTGGAAGTGGGAAACTGTGATTCGGGATAGATTCATCTGCACTAGTCGTTATTAGTTAACGATTCCTTCCACCTTCCGCTGGCCGGCTTGGTCTCTGTCACTGATAAGGCAGACAGGATGATCCCCGGGAAAGTTCAGGCACAGATAAGGTGGCAAGGGATCCGGGGTGACGAGAGGAGAAACTGACTCAAGGATTCCTACCGCAAGCCCCTGTCAGCACCAGAGAGGAAGAAAATCTAAAAAAAAAAAAAAGGAAAATAAAACAGTGTCTTAAGCCAAACCCAGCGGCGCTCTTGAGGCTGAAAGCATGAGAGTGGCTTTAACCCGCTCTCCGGGAAGTCCCCCGTCCGACGTCCCTCCTGAATATCCAGTTGTGTTTTGTTTGGCCTGGCTGTGGGAAGGGGGCACAGCCCCGGGGTGCAGGGGCCACCTCGAACCCCAGCCTCCAACGTCAAACGCGTCCTCACGAGCCGCTGACCCCGAGACCCCAGGGCCAAGCCAGGCCCGGCCGGGCTGGGAAGGCTCGTGGCCGGGCGGAGGGGCCGGGGGAGGCCAGCGAGGGGAGTGGCCCCGCCCGGGGGACGTTCACGAACAGCCTGGCAGCAAAACGAGGCCGAGTGCTCGGGGAACAGAGAAGGAAACCTGGAAAAAGTCGGGCAAGGAGACAGGCGGGGCCGTCCTTTAACCCGTGCCTGGAGCACGGCTCCTGCCACCTGGCACGGGCCACCGCGGACCCCGCAAAGCCGCCAGGTCCTGCCGACTGCCCGGGGCCACGGGGGGCTGGGCGGGCCGGGAGCGGCGCTGGCGGAGCGGGCTGAGGAAGCAGCCCCGGCGGGAGGCCAAGCCCGGGCGTGGGGGCCGAGAGCCGACGCGTGCCCCGGCCTGCCCCTGCCCCGCCTGGCGAGCACGGGCCATCACTGCCGGCGTGCGGGCGGCTCTCAGGACTGGAGAAAATCACCCGGGGATCTTGGTTAAAACGCAGATCCCGATGCCTTAGCTGGGCAGAGCCTGAGACCGGGCCTTTCTCACGCCCTCCCAGGAGACGCTGCACCTGCCGGCGGCGGGCCCGCACCTGGAGGAGGGCGGGTAAGAGCAGGCACGTGGCGAGGGGCGGGACCTCAGCAGGTGTTGCCGGCAGGTGCTCTCGAGTTCATAAGGAGTTATTGGGGGAAGTAGACGTGGCTCAACTGATAGGTCATCCGCCTACCACATGGGAGGTCCAGGGTTCAAACCCCGGGCCTCCTTGACCCGTGTGGAGCTGGCCCATGCGCAGTGCTGATGCGCACAAGGAGTGCCCTGCCACGCAGGGTGTCCCCTGCGTAGGGGAGCCCCACGCGCAAGGAGCGCGCCCCATAAGGAGAGCCGCCCAGCGCAAAAGAAAGTGCAGCCTGCCCAGGAATGGCGCCGCACATACGGAGAGCTGACACAGCAAGATGACGCAACAAAAAGGAACACAGATTCCCGTGCTGCTGAGAAAAATAGAAGTGGTCACAGAAGAACACACAGCGAGTGGACACAGAGAGCAGACAATGGAGCGGGGGGAGAGAAATAAATCTTAAAAAAAAAAAAGCAGAGGGAGTTATTGGGAAAAGGACCTCAGGAAGATGCCGGCGCTAACAGCCCACGGAGGAAGGCGCCCTGGCAGGTGCGCTCTCGTGCGTCTCACACCTGTGGGTTCAACGCCAGTTGACAGTGAACAAGTTAAACTCCAGCGCCAAGGAGCAGGCCAAATGGCAGAGGCCGCAGCCCGGCCTGCAGCCTCGTGGCCTCTGCCCTTGCCCTGGCGCCCCAGCCTGGGGCCCCAGCGACCCGCTGGGCTGAACAGCGGACACAGGCCCCGGCGGGGGGGTGTCATCACTTCTGAAAGGGCCTCTGGAACACCCGGCCTGTCTTGTTCCAAGAAAAAGGTCCTTTCGCAAACTTTCCAAATCGTGAACTGATACCAAAATTAAAAGTTGCCCAAAAAATGTCCTTGGCCTTCCTCGGAATGTTTTCATCTTCTAAAGTGGTGTCTGTCGGGAGAGCTAGCGTTCCATTCTTAGGTTGTTTTTGGAGCAATACCCTGGGATAGAAATAGGACCGTTCCCAGACCTGTCTCAGGGTCGTTCCGAGGGTCGAATGAGATGATACCCGGAGAGGGTTTGGAGTTCTGAAATCTCTTTTACTCCTGCTTCAGAGTTCTAACTTTGGAGTTCAGAATTGGAACTCCCATTGCCACACGGGTTCCAGGTGTGGAGCAAGTAGTTTAACTTCTGTGCCTTGGTTTTGTCGTTCGTAAAATAGAGCTCAGACTAATACCTGTCTCTAAGGGTTGTCATGGAGACTAAATGAATAGCTAGCAAGTGGGAAGGTATTAGAACAGGGCCTGGATTAATAAACCTAAGCAATTTTCTAAGGCATTTTTTCAAGGGAACACATGCTAGACTTTTTATTAAGAAATGGCATGGCTCTCGCATAGTTTGTAACAAACGTTTCCCACCAACGCAGAGAGTTGGTGGAGGAGTGATGTATGAGATCCTTGTGTGGTGTTACGTATGGTTATTTTGTAAGTTTGTAATCTTTACTATACACTTACTGTTTGTGTGTGTTTGTGTATGAATGATATACTTCAATAAAAATTTTAAAAAAAGAAAAAGAAATGGCATAAAAATTGCATTTGCTTCTAATCCTCTGCTTTTTAACTTTAAAAAAATAGGTCTACATACATGGGGACCTCATATTTTTTTAACATAATGTTTAAAAAAAATAAGGAAGAAAAAATAAAATACACTACAAAGAAAAATTTTTTAAAAAAGGCGTAATGAAGGCTTATTTTTAAGACACAAAGCAGGTAGACAGCCCGCAGCGATGGGGCCAGGCACGGGTGGCACGAGCACCGTGACGCAGTCTCACTGGGGCCGAGGTGGCTCTGGAGATGGCTTGCAGAATCTTCTCGACAGGCCTGGCAGCCTCCGCTTCAATGGACTGAGAAGGCAAAGCATCTGTTTATGCAATCAGTTCAAACTGGACACTCCTGATTCTCCCAGGAAAGCACGCGGGCATCGTTCTGAAAAATAAAACCTGAACGAGAGACAGCTGGAAGAGGAGCGCCCCGAGAGCCGAGGGAGCCCCAGCCGGGAACGTGGCAGGACAGTCCCCGCGCTGCCACCCCCCCAGCAGGACTCCCCGAGGGCGAGCGCGGCGGGGGCCGCAGCAGGCCCGGCGGTGGGGGAAGCAGCTCTTCTGAGAGCCCTTGAGATGGGCTCTGTCATGTCTCTTGATTCTGTCCTTACCAGCGTCACCAGAAACGAGGGTCATTACTTTCAAGCGGCAGGTGCCGTGAACACCCTCTCTAAACCGTCAGCGAGAAGGAGCGCAGCAGGCTGCTGCCCCCTGGGGCCAGAATCCCCCAGAGACGGGGCGGGTGGGATGGGGCGACAGAACCGGCCTGGGCGCACGCGGGCTGTCGAGCTCCTTTCTCAGGCCAGCTGTATCAGTCAGCCAGAGGGGTGCTGCTGCCAAATACCAGAAATGGGTTGGTCTTTATAAAGGGTATTTCTTTGGGGTAGGAGCTTACAGATACCAGGCCATAAAGCATAAGTTACTTCCCTCACCAAAGTCTATTTCATGTGTTGGAGCAAGATGGCTACTGAGGTCTGTGAGGGTTCAGGCTTTCTGGGTTCCTCTGGGCTCAGCTCCTCTGTTTTCTCCACAAGGTCAGCTGTAGACTTTGAGGCTCTCTAGGCTTTGCCTCTCTCCACAAGCTCAGCTGGAGACTATCAGGTGAACAGCTCTGTCTCTCTCCCTGGGGCTCCAGATTCAACATCAAACTCCAACATCAAAACTCCAACCTTAGAAGCCCTCCACTCTGCCCTCTGCCATGCCTTTTACCTGTGAGTCCACCCACCAAGGCTGGGGACTCAATGCCCTACTGGCACAGGAGGTTTACCTAATTACTTAATCAAGTAAACCTCTGAATCCGATATAATCTAATATGCCCGGAGGAAAAAATCAGTTCACAAACATAATCCAAGATTTCTTTTTGGAATTCATCAATAATATCAAACTGCTGCACCACTGCATCCTTTTCAGGGACCCTAAAGCAGCCAGACACAGGCAAGAGCCTGGTGGCAAAGGGGCAGCTCTGTGCTGGACCCCAGCCCTGCCTGGAGCCCCAGAGAGGGGCTGAGGCACACGGGGAGCACAAGTAGAGCCTGAGCAGTGTCACTCCCCAAATGTCAGGGCAGTGGCTTCCTCAGAAGCAGACGCCTGGGAAATTACACGGGGAGCTGGAGCATCGCTCCATTTTAGAGCTGAGCAAAACGAGCGCCGTACAGGTGAAGAGACTTGTTCAAAGGCCACGTGATTTCATGAAACAGCCGATGGCCCAAGCTTCCTCGCTAGTTTAGATTCTTGTTGGTTCCTACTTTGCCTGTATCGATCCATTGAAGAACTTGTCGAGAGCTACCCCCAGCCCGGTCCCTGTCCAATAGCCTGTTAGGCAAGGGGGGTAATTTCACCTATTGATTCTTAAGAGGACACACACAGCTGTGTCAGCAGAGCTCGGACCTGGAGAGCAGATGGAGCTCAAGCAGTCGGGCTCCTGTTTCATATAGGAGGTCCAGGGTCTGATGCCCAGGGCCTCTTGGTGAGGGCAAGCTGGCCGGCAGGGTGAGCTGGCCCACACGGAATGCTGGCCCACGTGGAGTGCTGCCCCATGCAGGAGTGCCAGCCAACAGAGAGCTCGTGCAGCAAGATAGCACAACGAGAGACACAGGGGAGAGACAATAAGAGACGTGGCAGAACAGGGAGCTAAGGTGGCACAAGAGAATGATCGCCTCTCTCCCATTCTGGAAGGTCCCAGGATCAGTTCCCAGAGCTGCCTAATGAGAATACAAGGAGACACTGACGAACGTACAATGAATGGACAGAGAGAGCCGGCAGTGGGGGGAGAGGGGAGCAGTAAATAGGTAAATCTTTAAAAAGAAAAAAAAAGCTCTCACCTACCACTTCTGCTGCACACTCAGCCTTCAGAGAAAATTAAAGTGTCTGGCCCAGCTGACTTCATTAGCTGTTAGTTGAACCATAGGACATTTCCATTTTTGCAGATTGAAAATGGTTGACTGGCAACGTCGCGTGATTCCAACTACCCTTAATCAGCAGCTGGAATCTCATCAGAGAATTTCCCTTCATTTTGATAAGTCATTCCAGATGGTCCATGGATTTCAATCAGAAAACCAAAGCCTAGAGAATAGGTTTTCTAAAACTGAATTGTGTTGTATACACCCAATGGAACTACCTCGCAATTTAAAGAACAGATGGTGATACAGACAACACATGTGCCCCAGGAGAGGCGGCACCGCGTAGCGTGACGGCAGACGGGTGCCTGCTGAGCAATTCCGTCCCTGCGGAGGCCCAGGACAGGCAACCCGTGGGACTGTGACGGCAGTCGGCCGAGCGGATGGTCAGGGAGGGGCCGGAGGAAAGCTCATGGGCTGCTGGCCGTGTTCTAGATGTTGGGCCATGTCTTGGTCACAAGGGGTCATACCTATTTAAAAATCCATCCCCTGTACACTTGACCCACTTTGTTATATGGGTATGAATGTTGCACCCCAATGCAAAAAAAAAAAAAAAAAAGCAAGTGGCAGTCTAAGGACCCCAGTGATACCGCAGAGCAGTGGCTAAGCACAGACTCAGGCGAAATATCAGTCGGGGGAAGTGGCTGTGGCGCAATCAGATGTTCTGTCTACCATATGGGGGGCCCCCGGTTCACATCTCGGGGCCTCCTAAGGTGATGCAACAAAAAAAAGAAGGGAGACAAGTGAGAACACAGAAGAGCCCGCAGTGAATGGACACAGAGAGCAGACAGCAAGCAAGCTGCAAGGGGGGAGGGGAAATAAAAATAATAAATAAGTACAGACACAGAAGAGCGTACAGCAAATGGACACAGAGAGCAGACAGCACACAAAAAGCCACAGGGGAGGTGGAATAAAAAAAAATCAGCTGCTAACTAGATATTCGACCTCTCTGAGCCTGTTTGCTTAAACCTGAAACAGAAGTAAACAATCCCACCAACTCTGCCGGGTTATCGTGAGAACTAAGATAATGTTCAGAAGGCCCGTGGCACAGCGTGAAGATCCCAGGGGCGGCCCGTCGGCTGCAGCGGCAGCCCCACGCGCAGGCCACGCACAGGCCCCCCCGGGATTTCTGGGCACCTCCGGGCAGCGCTCACTCCTCGGAGCCCCTCTGTGGAGGTGGGTGGCAGGTGCCCGCTCCGCCCTCCGCCGGGAGGTTGTGGTGCCCAGAAGGTGACGACCACGGGCGAGCGTCCAGGCGTCCAGCTCGAGCGTGCTGTGCCAAGGGAAGCCACGTGTGGCTGCGCCCGCCGCAGGGTCACAGCCACGTTCCTCGCCAGGAGCCCCCAGTGCCCACGATGACCGCCTGCCTGGCCTCCAGGCTCACGGCGGCCCCAGGTGGGCGGCCAGGAGCCCGGCCCAGGGGCAGCTCCCGGACGGCTCGCAGCAGCACCGCGGCCCCATGGTCCGAGAGGCGCACCAGGTAGCCGTTCTCGGCAGAGCAGGACACGACGGCCACCCGGGCAGCAGCCGGGCAGTTCCTCTCACTTATCTCCATCTCCAAGAGAGGACAACACCTTCCTCATCCTTTCAAACTCCAACGGGGAGACGTCACTTGACGCATCCGAGGCAAAGACCGCTTGGGCTGGAAATGCGGCGCATCTGGAGGTACCTTGGCAGAATGGATACTCAAGATTCAGGTTTTCAGCAGCGCCTCTAAACAGGTGAGGGTTTAAGGAAATAAAAAAGAAATAATCTGTACCATTCGAGCAAGCTGGAAGGGAAATTATTTTGGAGGGAACAAAAAGGACAAGGTTAGCTTACTTCAGCAGCGGCGTCTTTCACAGGTGAGCACTTTGCTCAGTAAAATAAAACGGCCTTCTGCATCGGGCACTGGGAGAGATGCCATCCATAAGATAAACAACTGACCTGCAGGCACTGCCCAAGAAAGTGGAAGGTCAGGTGCACCCTTCAGGACTGGAACTGAGCAGCTCCTACCTGGCGATGAGCCCTCTGGTGCAGCAGAGACAGCTGCTAGACGGGACGACGCCATCTGAACCAGCGCACACCTGCGCCCCAGCCTGTAAGACCCCGTGTAAGACGGAGGCGTGGCAGCAGCGGATCAGTGACTCCTCACTGCTTCTGCCTCCCCTGCATAAGCCCCTCTTCCCATCCTTTGGGTAGAGCTCCTTTCTGTGCTCTTTGGATGCTGCCCGATCACGAGTCATACATGCACAAATAATCTGCCGTAAGTGATAGCTTGTCAATACTTTTAACACCTTCAATAGGAAAAAAAGCAGTGGCCTTCTCAGACTCCTGCCTGAGAGTCCCAAATATCTATTCTCCCTTTAATCGTAGTAATAGAATCTCCAGCTTCTTGCAAGAATAAAGACCACGTTTCCCAGTGGGGGTGGGGATAGCCATTTCACTAAGCTCTGCCCAGTGGAATAAGGAACAATGGCAGGTGCAACTTCCAAAAAGCACCCTTCTCCCTCCCCTTCCTTTCCCTGCTGACTGAAATGTAGACGTGATGGCTGAAGTTCAGGCAGCTGTTTGGGACCATGAGGAAATCTGGGGAAGGAGCACCCTCGCTCCCTGTTCTCTACAATGGTAAGCCAAGAAATAGAAGGCATATGTACCATATAAATATGAATAATGTTATTAATAATAGTATTACATTAATATAACATTTATATAATTAAACATAAGGTTCCTGGAGCATGGAGCGCCACGTCACCCCTGGACTGGTGCCCAGGCTTTGATTTGAGACCTACATTTGTATCACTGTTATTTGGGGGTTTAGATCACTTTCTACTAATCCACTGAGCTACTTTGAAAACACACACACACATATTGTAAATGCAGATATATGTCTGAAACTACATATACGTATCATGTTAACTGTAAACCATATTGTGTTTGTACACAAACAATATATCTTCATGGAAAATATTAGAGAAACAAAAAAAATTGAATTGTTCTTAATTCCAAACTCACAAATATATATACATATATGTATATTTGCTTTGCTTCACAAAGCTTAGAGCTTCGGATATGTTCTTTTCCGAAATGTTTTTCACTAACTACATAATGAACATCCACTTTTATCAATAAACTTACAGCACTATCATCTTTCACAGTGACTACGTGATTTCCACAATTTCTTTGGCCAATATCCCTTTGTGATAAGCGTCCTTGCACATGTGTCTATGCATAACTGTCCAAGTATATCCCTACGATAAATCCCTATAATTCTGACTTTTGACCCACATCATCAAATTGCTCTTCAGAAAGATTGTACCAATTTACACTCTCACCAGCAATGTATACTTTTTTGGCTTTCAAATGTGGGTAGGGATTGTTTTTCCTATTAAAAAATAATTCCAATTTGAGAAACCAGAAAAATCTCTTTGCTTTAATTTGTATTCTTCGACTTATTGTGAGGGTGAACACTTTCATAGTATCGTTGCTCACTTGTATTTTTTCTTTTCTGAATCGTCTAAAGAGATTTTTAGGTTTAGGCTGATCATGATGGAACATCTGTGTTTGTGTAAGAACATGACTGAATGGCATCAGCTTTTTATGGCTCACCATAATAGAGTAAGCAGATTGGCCCTGAGCTTGGGTCATTTCTTACATTGCACATATTTTCCCCATTTTTCTCTTTACTTTTGACTCTATGGTGCTCTCTGTGTAAAGGAGTTTTAACTTTTTATGTGGTCAGTTCTGACACTCGTTTTCTTTATGGTCAACTGATGGTATTATTCTTTATGATTTAGGGAAAACAATGCCAGAGTTTCCCTGAACAACAGCTGAATGAGAAGGTAGAAAATAATCGACAATCTGGAAATGTGGCAAAGCATCACTTAAGATTCGGGGGTTCCTATTCCAGCTTTAGAACATAAGCTATAAATAAAATAAGTCCACCTCTCTTGTTTAAATGGATGACTTAACACAACACCGCATCTCTTCGCCCATCTTGTCTGAGAAGCGCCAAGACGCAGAGTGGACGGGGGCAAGTCCCCTTGGTTTTCACGGGATGCAGAGTTGCACAGTGGGATTTTTCTGTTGCTGATTTGTTCTCTTTTCAAACCACTTCGTTTCTGAGATCACCTTGGGAAAGGTCATTTCCCCAAGGAGGGGGCCAAGCCCACCGCGTTAACTCCTGCCCTTGTGCTGGACAACGGCACCTCTCAAAACTCAGCCAAACCCACGGGGCCTGCGCCCCCCGTCACGCTCCATCCCAGCCCACCCCACCAGCTCCTTCTGAGCCTTTCCCAAACAAGTCACGGCAGTTTTCTCGCAGGAGACTGACAATTTCGCAAGGCTGTTAAAAAAGTTGGAGAAATAGAGGGAAAGGAAAAAGTATTTAATTGGAAGCATATTATATGTCTCATCACCCTCATGATTTAGAAATGTCATATGGATGTTATCAGGTCCTACCCAAAGCTTTTGAATCTGAAACAGGAAACCCAAATTTGTTAAAGCAGACAAAGCTGTCTAGCAGTTATATTTATGGAGCCAGTGAATATTTTAAAGCGCTTTAAGATTTTATGGACAATACGGTGCCCCTATTATTGGAGGGAGGTGGATAAGGACACCTGTGTGTGTATGTGTTTGTTGTCTGCCTCCCAAATAAAAACCAGAATCAGAACAGATTTTGAAGAAGTTTGAATCCACAGATCTCAGCACAGAAGGCAGGCAACGCCTTGAATTCTTGGATCAACATATCAGCAACTTGGGAAGCGTTTCTTTAGAGTGACTGCCGAGGCAGGCATCCCTACCCCTCCCGGAGCAATTCCGCTCCTTTCCTGTGACCCCTTCCTGGGCCCTGCCACCCCGGCCTCGGCCACCCCACCACCCACAAACCCCACCCCTAGGGTCCTGGGACGTGGAGGAAGGGAAAGCATCGTAGCTTTTGAGGTTATTGTCGGGATGTGCCACGAGACACAAAAGCCCCTATGATACCATGTCTTGGTTTATAAAGCAATCATTTTATAAATGATTTTTGAGGTTTACATAAAAGAATATTGCAAAAAGGTAGCCTTGAAGGCTTTCATTTCATGTCAATTAGTAATTCTCTAAAACATCCAGATTCCCTGCTGGATTTTAAATAGTCTATTTATTTTTATTCAATTTAGTTATCATCCTCCAGAGTAAAGTCTATAAACTTAGAGTACTAAGAATTTGAAAGAGGACAAACGAAAGGATCCTTTGCAATGAACAGACTTCTGCGCTGGGACAGTAAAAACCTCTGGGTCCTGAAAAGAATGAAGTTGAGGATTAAAACACTCACTCACCGTCACCCACCAGACCTCAGGGCCCTCAGCGCCCCACAAAGAGCGGGATCGTGGGTTGAAGACGTAAGATGCTGCGTGCCGACACGGTGGGGGCAAGGGCTTCTGAGCGAGCCCACCGCAGTCCCGGGCCAGTTCTGCCCCTCCGGCCCAGCCCTGGGGTCCGTCTGACCCGAAAGGAAGGAGGTGGCTGTCCAGAGCAGAGTGCCCAGCCCGGCGCCCTGGAGACCCAGGAAGGCTGCACACAGCCCCAAGCAGCCCGGGTCATGCGGAGACAAGCCACCCCTCAGAAGGCCACTCAGGGTCCCGGGACCACAGGAGGCAGTTCTCACGTGGACCCCAACCCCCCAGCCTTCTCCTAGACTCCCCACACCCCACGCCCTGCCTCCGCCCCAGCAAAGCACAGTCTTCTCTCAGGTCCTTCAGGTTGGGACCTGGCTCCGCTCTCTGTGAGCCTGGAGAGCTTCGTTCTTGTTTAGACCTGCCAGGTAGAGCACGTGCCTCTGGGCAGGTCACCATAACCTCCTCAGCCTGTTTCTTCATCTCTAAAATGGGCACGCATGGTCCTTCCACCTCGAAGATTTCTGATTCTCTGGCTTTTTGAGTCTCCCAAGACCGGTGAGGCCACCAGACCTGACCCATGGCTGCCCGCTGTGCCACCCCTCGTGGGGACAGCTAGCACCTTCGGACGACTCGGGACAGAACAACGGTGGCCTCAGAGTCTTCCTTTCATATCAAACGACCCCCCCATGGCATTATAAAAGGACTTTATAAACGGCACCTTTTCTAAGATTGCCTTCTGGGTTTTGTATAAATGTTTTTGCTCATTTTTTTAACACTGATAAACCCACTCGTCAGTGGTTTTTATGCATTATTTTATGTATTTAGAAAGATTCATAATCTCTAGCCACTGCTTCCCCCGTGTCCAAGTAAAATACATACTGAATAAATGTCGTGGGTAAGGACTCGAGGCGAACTTCCCCAAAAAGCCAATTTAGCCCATTCCCTGTAGAGAGCCTCTTGCACATTAGAAATATCTCTTACCAAATCCTTATTCATTTTTGCACAAAGGTGGAAAATAACAGGAAGAAGAAGGAACATTCACCGCTGGTCCCAGTGGGCCTCGGTCCCCTGGAGGTGCAGCAAATCCAGGCGAGCCAGAATCACCCTGAAGAGGACCGAACCCAAGGCGCGAGCTTCCTGCTCAAGGATTCCAAGGAAATGGCTGCCCAAGGTAAGGAAACCACCAGGTCCACTTTGATACCAAACATCTGTCCCATCTGAGGTCCACTAGGAACCATGGCTCAGTTCACAAACTACACGTCAGCGGAGGGGCAAGCAGAAGAGAAGGAGCGGGCCTCTATATGGGAAAGATCCAAACGCCCCTCCACACCCGACCCCAGCCATGCGCACACACCCATGCACGCACACCCTTAGAGGGTGAGTCAGGACTCAGGCCAGCCTCGAGGGCTCTGCGGAGGGCCTGGCGTAGGAAGACAGAAGCCGTCCTCCACCTCGTTTGGCCCCCGGGGTCTCAGGAGAGCCACACGCCAGCCACGGACTGGCCCGTCTCCCTACCAGTGTTTGCAAGGGCACAGCAAAAGCTGGGGGAGTGGATGCTTTAGCCTTTTCATTCAAAGCCAGAGAAAGGGGAAGTGGACGTGGCAACGGATAGAGCGTCCGCCTACCACATGGGAGGTCCAGGGTTCAAACCCCAGGCCTCCTGACCCCTGTGGAGCTGGCCCACATGCAGTGCTGATGCGCACAAGGAGTGCCCTGCCACGCAGGGGTGTCCCCTGCGTAGGGGAGCCCCGTAAGGAGAGCCGCCCTGCGTGAAAAAAGTGCAGCACACCAGGAGTGGCACCGCACACATGGAGAGCTGAGGCAGCAAGACGACGCAACAAAAAGAGACACAGAGTCCTGGTGCCACCAAGAATACAAGCAGACAAAGAAGAACACAGCGAATGGACACAGAGATCAGACAACTGAGGGGGTGGGGGAGGGGAGACAAATAAATAAAATAAATCTTTAAAAAAAGAGAAAACAGAGAAAGAAGATTAGCTGAGCAGGGCTACATTAGCCAGCAGCAAGCCAAGTTTGGGAGAAGAGCAAATTTTCTTTATGTCCTTGCCAAAGTATGAGAATACCCAATTATTGAGTGTCTGGAAAACACTCGTTCTTTCCTCTTTTTTCCACTGAACAGTAGTCCATATACTGTCGCCCGCAGGCCTTGATCTCTTACAACTCTCCAAACTTCACCAACGAGTTAGGTTCCCACAGGGGAACCTTCCAAAAAGGGCTCCAGGGATTGTGGCTCTGCAAGACTGAGCCCTCAGGACGTGGAGTGACAGATGTCTAAGGGGGACCCCCAAAGCACAGCGAGGGCCAGACTCAAAGCCCACCACGATGCAGCCACGTTCCTGAGCCAGGAGCAGGTGAAGGCCTGGAAGAAATCTGACGACCCAGCAGCGTTTGCAGTTGAAGCGATACCCTCGCAGACGAGGCGTAGACTTACCAAGACAGATGCGCCCCCAAACCTGCTTTGAAAAGGTTAATAGTGCAGTTCTGGGGCTCCAGCGTGGATCGTGGTTCCGCGAGCTGCTCCTGCACTCGGGAGGTAAAGGGGAGGGGGGTTAAGGGGCCAGGAGGTGGGGGGGGCACCCATCGGAGGCGGGGCTTCCTGCCAGGAGGCCGTTCAACCCTGGAGGCATGACCCCGCTGAGCGAGGGGTCGGAGCAGTGGGTCTACATCTTGGGGAGTCCCTCTGGGTCTTCCCCGCGGCCCTTGGACCTCTGCGCCCCTCCCTCTCTGGTGGCCTGGTCACCCTCTTCTCCCTTATTTTCCCGAGAGCAGAAGCTTGAACGGAAAGAGAAAAGTACAGACAGACAGCAAGTGCCCCCACGGGGCTGCGGGCCCCGCCGCTGCCTTCCCCAGGGAAGCCAGGAAATCCAGACTCAGCCTCGACAGAAACGAGGTAAGGTCTGGCCTGATGTCGGGTGATGGCGGGCCTTACCCCTCGGGGAAAAGAGAGAAACTGTAATTTTGAGGAAGTAGACGCAAAACAGACGCCAGGAAAAAATAACTGCAGAAACAGTTGTTATCTTGAGCTGCTCCCCAGGGGCCACACTTCATTTCTCTAATCCAACGTGAAACAAATGATTTTTACGCACTTTCTGTCCTCCTTGATATAACAGCTAACGAAATCTCCTTCTTAGGCATTTTTATCTGTCAGTTTAAGTAGCCTGAGTTCTCCTTCAATGCATCGCCAAACTGGCAGGTGCTAGTTGGCAGAACAAAAGCAATCATCCATTCCACAAGAACTTAACTGCGCACCTACTATGGACCAGGCACCTACTATGGGCCAGGCCCTGGGAATTCAGACACGGCCCCCGCCCTCCTGAGCCTACATGCTAGCGGGGAAATTAGAGAGGGGACCGGGAAACACGTATTGTGCAGGGAGGGTGCCAACGCTGCGCAGAGTAAGGGTCACAGGACTCGAGAGTGGCGTGGGGGAGGAGGGTATCTTACACAGGTGGGCAGGCAAGGCCGTTCTGAAAAGGTGGCATTTGGACAAAAGCCCAGCATGCACCGAGGACGCAGACAGCTGGGAGAAGAGCGCCCGGGCAGAGGAGAGGGCGCGTGCGAGATCCGCGTGGGAAGAGCACGGGCGAGGAGCACCGCAGCAGCACAGGGTGGCCGGGGGGCAGGAGCGAGGGGCCCGGGGTGGCGGCGGCCCGCTGGGCGGGTCTGGTAGGCCACGTTGGCTGCGGGTTTTGTTCTGAAGGGCATGGGAGCCACCGCAGGGCTGTGAGCCCGGCAGTGCCACAACCTGACCAGGCTCGTCCCAGAGGGCTCTGGCGGCTGCTAGAAGGCTGAGTGCGTGGGGCAAGAGCAGGGGACAGGCCAGGTGATGACGGCTGCCTTCCAGGTGAGAAATCCTGCGGGCTCGGCCCGGAGAGCGGCCGCGGCAGTGCTGGGCAGTGATGGACTCGACGTAGGGCCGAGAGGAAGAGAGGAGGGAAGACAACTTCCAGTCGTCTAGAAAGATGGAGCCCCCCGTGCCCGAGACGGGCAAGGCTGGAGAAGGGGCAGGTTCTCAGGGCCCGGATATCTGGCGATATCGAGGACTTCGCGTTAATTCTCACGTGGCATATTTTATATGGTGCTTATGTCCCTTAGGAGCCCCAGTAGAGATACAATTTGAAATATTTATGGATGAGGTGATATGGTATCTTGTTTTGCTTCAGCATTATCTGTGTGTGTGAATGAGTGGGAGCATAAATAAAACAGAACTGGCTGGGAGTTTTCATTGTTGGAGCTGGGTCATCAGTACGCCGGGGGCATTCATTATGCTCGTTATACTTGGCCTTTTCACTTTTATATGTAGTTGAATTTTCCTCTAATAAAAGGTCAACAAACAAAAGAAGGCAAAAGTTGGCTTGCAGCAGGCTAATGTTAAGACGCCCCGGGGAAAACGGAGTGGAAACATGCCTGGAGTTCAGGGGATTGGTCTAAGGTGGAGAAATAAACCAGGGAGCACAGGGCGGGTGGCGTTTGCCGGGATGGGCCTGGAGGAGGTCGGCCAACGAGGGAGCGAGGAGGGG
The DNA here is from genome assembly GCF_030445035.2 of Dasypus novemcinctus. Lineage (NCBI taxonomy): Eukaryota > Metazoa > Chordata > Mammalia > Cingulata > Dasypodidae > Dasypus > Dasypus novemcinctus. The sequence continues at coordinate 43,059,877 of NC_080703.1, read as the reverse complement.
GGGAGCTTGAGGAGTACACTGAGGTCTTCCAGGGTTCACAGATCCAGAACAGAAGGCCCAGCAAAGGAGCCTGAGCAGCAGCAGCCAGCGACAACCAGGACCGCGGGAACGCGGGAAGTCGAGCGAGGACATGTCTCAAAAACAAGCCCAGTCATCTTTGTAAACCACTACTGCGAGATGGAAGAAAGAGCCCAGAGAACTGACCCCTGGACTTAGCAACAGGGGGTTTTAGAGACGTCAGCTGTAGCAGACAGAGTTGTGGGGCGGGCGGGTGCAGACACGACTGACGTAGCTAAAGAGAGAGTCACGGCAAGGAAAACCGAGCTTCTCAGCCTCCGCACTGCGATGTTTTGGACTGGACGGTTCTCTTCTGAGAGTCTGTCCCGAGCATTGGAGGATCCCGAGCAGCAGGAATGCTCTCTACCCCCTTCCCAGCTGGGACAACCAGTGTCTCCAGACACTGCAAAAGCCCCCGGGAGGGCGGGAGGGGGTGCCAGAGCGCCCCTGGTTGGGAACCACTGGCATGGACTACTCCCTCAAGGAGTCTGCCAGAAAGACGTAGATAAACGGGCCATGTCTGGAGGGAGGAAGCAGACAGGTGAGGTGTGGTTTCCTGTAAGATGGGCAATACCCTAGTTGGTATGCCGATGGGAAGGATCAATGGAGAGGGAAGAAAATGTGTCGATGCCGAAGAGAGAGGTGATGCCTTCAGAGCCAGCGTCTCGAGGAAGCAAAGCAGAGCGGAGGCGTCGACGGGAGCAGGTTGCATAGGGAGGAGCACGATGCTCAGGGGCGGGAGAAGAACGGAAGACAGGTCCAGGGGGACCGGGCAAGAGGGTCCACGGGTGCCCAGGAAAGGGGGTCTATAGGTACCCAGGAAAGAGGGTTTATGGGTATCCAGGCAGGAAGGTCTGTGGGACCCAGGAAAGCAGGGTCTATGAGTACCAAGGCAAGTAGGGTGTCCCACTTGGTGGTGGAAATAAGTAGTGGTGCTGTTCTCATTGCATCTATTTCCTTAACAAAATAGAGACGCATCATCTGCTTAGAGTGGGAAGAGAAAGCAGGCTTGGGAGGTTCAAGGAGAAAGGAAAGGGTGTGAGAGAGTCAACTCGGGGACTGGGAGAGTGAGCCGACTAGAAAATGTTCAGCTGGCCAAGCAGCAACAGGGGCCATTTGAAGAGAGACCCCTGTGTCTTGCCAGGAATAATCCACTCCACCGTGGGCTGACTCTGTGTGTTCCAGTATTAGCCGTGTCACAGCCTTGTGCTTGGCGTGGAGCCGGTATGTGGCTCTCAAGATGTACTTGAATTCTACCCAGCATCCTCCTGCTATGCTAACTCTCTTCTAGGGAGTCAATCAGAGAAAAGAATTACTTTATTTGCCAGGATGGGGCTCCAACAGGCTAGTGTCCACCCTTGGCTCTGACTTGAGCTGTGTGACCTAGGCAGGTTACTTCCTTTCCTGAGCCTCAATTTTCTCATCTATAGGTTGACAGGGTTGGATGAGATGATCACAGCGCCACCACTCCACACACATTTACTCTGACTTTGCCATTTTGGGGATGTCTTCCTGCTAGACAGAATGGTCGAGGAGCCTTCTCCCCTGTGGTTGAAAGATGGCAGGAGCATTGCAGAGAAGCCAGCCCAGAGTCCGATACCGTGAAGGAGCTGGGACTTCTCATTGGTGAGGCAATACACATAACTCTCGGTCTACAGCATCCAGAGTAACAGCAACCACTGACAGATGATGTGTACAAATGTCCTGTGGCGTCCATGCATCAAAAACATTTTCAGTGACCCGTTAACCACATGTTAAAACACTGGTTTCATTCATTCAGGTACCTGCCACACATCATTGTCTGTTCCAGCAATATTAAAAAATGGCTAAAATGCAACCCTGCTGGCAAGAGGGTCACAGACTGGAGGCAGACATATGTGCAGGGGTGAATTTTACCACCACCCAGCAGGAATGGGGCGATTGTAGAGATGTGACCACTGTGTTTTAGGAACACAGAGATGGCCAGCCAATTCCATCCAGGAAAGCTGACGAAGCTTTCCTCAAGGAAATGAGTGTGAGTAGTTCTCAGAAAATGATTAAAACTTGCCTATGGGGGGGAGACGGGGAACGGCCTTCCAGACAGATGGAGGAAAAGTGTTTGAAAAGGCAGGGAGTTGGGCAATAGCCTGGCATGGCCAGCACTGGGGTGGGAATATTTAGCGTAAGAGAAGCTGAGGGGTAAGGGATTTGATTTTTAAATAAGGGAGTGATAAGAGAAGGTTTATCTTTTAGGGAGGGAACTCTGGCAGCAGCTACTAGCCTCATAAACAACATATAGGAACCATTCCTTGAGTAATACTCTATTGCAGTAAGATAAAATAAAACTCTAGTCCTGAGTTAAGAATGCCCGCTAGGTGACCATTTGGTCTCATCTTGACTCCTCTCCTTCCTCGATGTCCAGATCCATCTGGACCAGGGAGACCCTAAGGAAATGACAAAGAGTGAATTGTAGAGTCATCAGATCAGCACTTGTTTTTTGGTTTTTGTTTTTGGTTTTGGTTTTTTTTATGTTTTTCTTTTTGTCTTTATTCATTTTTTTAATATTACATTAAAAAAATATGAGGTCCCCATATACCCCCCACCCCCCTCACCCCACTCCTCCCCCCATAGCAACATTCTCCCCCATCATCATGAGACATTCACTGCATTTGGTGAATACATCTCTGAGCACCGTTGCACCTCATGGTCAGTGGTCCACATCATAGCCCACACTCTCCCACGTTCCATCCAGTGGGCCATGGGAGGACCTACAATGTCCGGTAATTGTCCCTGCAGCATCACCCAGGACAACACCAAGTCCTGAAAACGCCTCCACATCTCATCTCTTCCTCCCATTCCCCACACCCAGCAGCCACCATGGCCACTTTCTCCACACCAATGCCACATTTTCTTCAATTACTAATCACAATAGTTCATGAATAGAATATCAGTAAGTCCACTCTAATCCATATTCTATTCCTCCATCCTGTGGACCTTGGATTGGTTGTGTCCACTCCACATCTATATCAAGAGGGGGCTTATATTCCACATGGATGCTGGATGCAATCCTCCTGCTTTCAGTTGTAGGCACTCTTGGCTCCATGGTGTGGTGGTTGACCTTCTTCAACTCCATGTTAGCTGAGTTGGGTAAGTCCAATAAACCAGAGTGTAGGAGTTGAAGTCTGTTGAGGCTCAGGGCCTGGCTATCACATGGTCAGTCCAGAGATTCAGATCCTCTGGGTATACATTAAACCCCAGCACCCACTACAGTTCTGGTAAAGTAACAGGAAAGGCTTGTGAAAAAAGATCACGTCTGAGTCCAGCTCCATCACACAGAAACACAAACTCCAAGGAAGGGCCAACTGACATGGCACTGACCTCCATCTGCCATGACCATAGAACCTGTGGGTCTCTGTAGCCCTCAGAAGAACCAATGCCTGGGGTTGTTTCTACTTTATCTGTCTCTGGGACTCTGCTGAGGTGTGCATAAGGGCAACCCCTCTGATAACCTCCCGGCTCTTTTTTAGAGACTCATAGCCATATAAACTCATGTGTCCTTTCCATTTCCCCCTTGATTCAGGTCAAAAAGCATTTTTAACTCCTGTTATTATATGTAGACTGAGATATTCTGCTGGTCTGAGTTGAACCTTTTATTCAAGGTCCTTTTCTAGTCACATCCTCAGCTGGTACTTGGTAGTGATCCCTCGGCGCCAGGGAGGCTCAACCAGATCAGCACTTGGGTAAACAAGTAAGGCCAGGAGGTGGGGGAGGCATAAAGGGTTTGGAGACCACCTTCATAGGGATATGCTTGGATTAGGAAGGCAAAAGGGTTTAAAAGACCATGAGAGAAGAAGGTTTCTTTGGATATTTTAAAAATTATTTTCCTCCCTCTGCTGTGAGGTTCTTTATATCAGCAAGATCATTGGATAAAGTTCCCCTTGGACTAAATTTGCTTTCCCTGTGGAACAAAGTAACAATGGAAGAAACTCTAGACATGGAGTATTTCCAGGGATAAAGGCAGACTCTGGGAGAAAGGATCGGCATAGAGTCAATGCGAGGTCATGATTAAGTACACCAGATATAAGCCGAGATGGGCCTGAACTTTTAATCCCACGCTCGTTGGAGTGAGTGACCTAGGGCAAGTTCATCGGCCTCTCTCAGCTTCAGCTTCCTCATCTGTAGAATGGAAATGATAATAGCATCTGCATGGTATGATTGTTGGGAATATTCAATGAAATTGTGCATGAAAAGTGCTTAGCATGTTGCAGGCCGAGGAAAGAATTTACTGAATGGTAATTATGCTGCTTCCGATGGTGACAGTGGGAGTGATGTTGGTGGCAGAGGGTGGGATGCCTAGTGATAGTGGTGGTGGAGGTGATGACGTGATGGTGATGGTGGTGGAGGTGGAGGTGGTGGAGGTGGTGGAAGAGGTAGAGGTGGAGAAGGTGGAGGAGGAGGAAGAAGAGGTGGAGGAGGAGGTGGTAGAGGTGGAGGAGGTGAAGGAGGCAGAGGTGGCAGAGGAGGCGGAAGAGGTGGAGGTGGTGGAGGAGGTGGTGGAGGTGGAGGAGGTGGTGGAGGTGGTGGAGGAGGTGGTGGAGGCAGAGGAGGTGGAGGAGGTGGTGGAGGAGGTGGAGGAGGTGGTGGAGGCAGAGGAGGTGGAGGAGGTGTTGGAGGTGGTGCTGGTGAGGTGGAGGAGGAGGTGGAGGAGGCAGTGGAGGAGGTGGAGGCGGAGGTGGAGGTAGAGGAGGGGGAGGAGGAGGGGGAGGAGGAGGTGGAGGAAGTGGAGAAGGCAGAGGTGGTGGAGGAGGCAGAAGAGGTGGAGGTGGTGGAGGAGGAGGAGGTGGAGGAGGAGATGGAGGAGGTGGAGGAGATGGAGGTGAGGGTGGAGGAGGTGGAGGAGGAGGTGGAGGAGGTGGAGGTGGTGGAGGAGGCAGAAGAGGTGGAGGTGGAGGAGATGGAGGTGAGGGTGGAGGAGGTGGAGGAGGAGGTGGAGGAGGTGGAGGTGGTGGAGGAGGCAGAAGAGGTGGAGGTGGTGGAGGTGGTGGAGGAGGAGGAGGCGGAGGAGGTGGAGGAGGTGGTGGAGGTGGTGGAGGAGGAGATGGAGGAGGCAGAAGAGGTGGAGGTGGTGGAGGAGGTGGAGGTGGTGGAGGAGGTGGAGGAGGTGGTGGAGGTGGTGCTGGTGGAGGTGGTGGAGGAGGAGGAGGCGGAGGAGGTGGAGGAGGTGGAGAAGGCAGAGGTGGTGGAGGAGGAGGAGGTGGTGGAGGAGGCAGAAGAGGTGGAGGTGGTGGAGGAGGTGGAGGTGGTGGAGGAGGTGGAGGAGGTGGTGGAGGTGGTGCTGGTGGAGGTGGTGGAGGAGGAGGAGGCGGAGGAGGTGGAGGAGGTGGAGAAGGCAGAGGTGGTGGAGGAGGCAGAAGAGGTGGAGGTGGTGGAGGAGGAGGAGGCGGAGGAGGTGGAGGAGGTGGTGGAGGTGGTGCTGGTGGAGGTGGTGGAGGAGGTGGTGGAGGAGGAGATGGAGGAGGTGGAGGAGATGGAGGTGAGGGTGGAGGAGGTGGAGGTGGTGGAGGAGGTGGAGGAGGTGGTGGAGGTGGTGCTGGTGGAGGTGGTGGAGGAGGAGGAGGCGGAGGAGGTGGAGGAGGTGGAGAAGGCAGAGGTGGTGGAGGAGGCAGAAGAGGTGGAGGTGGTGGAGGAGGAGGAGGCGGAGGAGGTGGAGGAGGTGGTGGAGGTGGTGCTGGTGGAGGTGGTGGAGGAGGTGGTGGAGGAGGAGATGGAGGAGGTGGAGGAGATGGAGGTGAGGGTGGAGGAGGTGGAGGAGGAGGTGGAGGAGGTGGAGGTGGTGGAGGAGGTGGAGGTGGTGGAGGAGGAGGTAGAGAAGGTGGAGGAGGTGGAAGAGGTGAGGAGGTGGAGGAGGTGGTGGAGGCAGAGGAGGTGGAGGAGGTGGTGGAGGTGGTGCTGGTGAGGTGGTGGAGGAGGAGGTGGAGGAGGCAGAGGAGGAGGTGGAGGTGATGGAGGTGGTGGAGGCGGAGGTGGAGGTAGAGGAGGGGGAGGAGGAGGTGGAGGAGGTGGTAGAGGAGGTGGAAGAGAAGGTGGAGGAGGTGGAGAAGGCAGAGGTGGTGGAGGAGGCAGAAGAGGTGGAGGTGGTGGAGGAGGAGGTGGAGGAGGCGGAGGAGGTGGAGGAGATGGAGGTGGGGGTGGAGGAGGTAGAGAAGGTGGAGGAGGTGGAAGAGGTGAGGAGGTGGAGTAGATGGAGGAGGTGGTGGTAGAGATGGTGGTGATGGTGGGCCATGGTGGTGGAGGTGGTGGTGATGATGATAATTATGAAAATGTTGCTAACGCTACTGGGAATCTTAACAACTGAACATCCAGACAGTGAGCTTCGTGTTATAAAGAGTAAATTCAGAACATCGTAAGTGCTTTTTGCTGGATGGACAAAGACTGCACCTATGTGGATCGATTGAGAAGAAATATTAGAAATTTAAGCCACAAACAACATTCTCATTTCCTGAGAAGGAAAGTATGAAAGACAGAAAAGAAAAATAAAGAAAAGAGAATTGGATCATCTAGGACGACTCTGATTTGCTTCGCTAGGAGAGCCAAAAGCGAGTTCTTTGGAAAAAGGACGCGGAGGAGATTCATTTGCTGTTACTCAACCTTCTTGCTGCTGAAAGACTCAGAGTCCCAGCCCCTGCCAGCTCAGAGCCCCCACATGTGGATTTTGGAGATGTCTCCCTCCAACATTCCTGAAGCGACAACTTCAGGAAAGCCATTCCTCCCCCGCATCGTCTGTTCCAGGGAGAGGGCAGTGGGAAGAAGCTGCACATGGTTTCAAAGAAGATTTTCATAATGTCAAACCGATTGTTAACTTCGCCACCTGAATTTTCAGAACGTAGATGCAAAGTATTATTTGACCCATATTCCGTGTGATAATAATGCTATTCTGCTCGTTTCCTTTTCATGGTAAGTTTTAAACTTCTTAGGCCTGCTTTCGTTCTTCACCCTTGCTAAAAAATGCAATTTCAGTGCCGAGTGCAAAAAAATTGTAAGCCCTCCCTAACTGTTGGTGAAAGAAATCCCTGAACTACGAACTGCAGGCAAGACATTATTTAGTATCATAAAGCTGATTCCACTGAAGTGGTGAACTGAAAATACTCATGAAATAACTAATTCGTTCTCATGTTCAAATTGAAGGCTAACATAAAAATGCACAGCCTTGTCCTTGGAAGTGTTATCTGTTGAAGCGACTCTTTCAGGATACTTGGTCTTCAAAGATTATTTCTATGTTCTGGGTTATTAAACCCATACCCTGCAGACTTTTTTAGACTTTTTTCTAAACCGATTGGCTGTCATTTTTGTTGCCATGGGAAAAAACATTTCACTGACCTCTGTGTTCCTGAATACAGTGCTTATAAAATATCTTCGTTAGGCAAAAGAGACTCAGCCGCACATTCCTCTTCAATCTTATGTGAGAAGGCAAAATAAATCCTGAGACATCTTGGGATTCAAACAAGGAGTTTGAGAATCTTTGTCTCGTTTAAACATATACCATCGTCAGCAATCTTGTAATATGTGTAACCCCAAGTTTAATTCATCAAGAATATTCAAATTTAATGTGAAAAAGAAACAAACAATTCAATCAAGAGTCAAACAGTTTAGCGAGACCCATGGGCCACCCTCTCGTCCTCGCTGTCCCGGAGGGCCTGGTCCCCTGCATCACCAAACTCTCCCTTTTATCATAAAGCGCAAAGATGAACGTAAGGCCCTCCTATGAGTCGATGCAGCTTGACATCGTTTTTCTAGAGATCGCACAATCACTCTCTTCAAGTCCTAGAAGCATCAGGGTAAGCATCTTTCCCTAGCTTTTGTTAACTACAGATAACTAACAAACACAGGGTTTTTTTTTTTTTCCAAATTCTACTCAATTTAGTCATTTTTTTAAAAGATATTACATTTAAAAAAATATGAGGTCCCCATTCGCCCCCACCGCCCCCACCCCACCACTCCCCTCCCAATAACACTCTCCCCCATCATCATGTCACATCCATTGCATCTGGTGAGTACATCTCCGGGCATCGCTGCACCCCATGTCCCATGTTCCACACCATAGCCCACACTTTCCCACGTTCCATCCAGTGGGCCATGGGAGGACACACAACATCTGGCAATTGTCCCTGGGGCACCACCCAGGACAACTCCAAGTCCCGAGAATGCCTCCACATCTCTTCTCTTCCTCCCCTTCCCCGCACCCAGCAGCCACCATGGCCACTTTTTCCACATCAATGCCACATTTTCTCGATTATTAACCACAATAGTTCATGAATAGAATATCAGTAAGTCCACTCTGATCCTTACTGTATTCCTCCTTCCTGTGGACCTTGGCTTGGTTGTGTCCATTCCACATCTATGTCAAGAGGGGGTTTAGATTCTACATGGATATTGGATGCAATCCTCCTGCTTTCAGTTGTAGGCACTCTAGGCTCCATGGTGTGGTGGTTGACATTCTTCAACTCCATGTTAGCTGAGTGGAGTAAATCCAATAAATCAGAGTGTAGGAGCTGAAGTCTGTTGAGGTCAGGGCCTGGTTATCATATTGTCAGTCCAGAGATTCAAATCCCCTAGATATATCTTAAGCCCCAGCACTAACTACAATTCCAGTAAAGTAGCATGAAAGGCTTGTGAAAAGAGATCCTATCTGAGTCCAGCTCCATCACGCAGAAACACCAGCTCCAAAGAAGGGCCAACTGACATGGCAGTGAACCCCATCTGCCATGACCATAGAACCTGTGGGTCTCTTTAGCCCTCAAAAGGACCAATACCTGGGGTTGTATCTACTTTATCTGTCTCTGAGACTCTGCTCAAGTGTGCATAAGGGCAATCCTTCTGACAACCTCCAGACTCTTTTTTAGAGACTCATAGCCATATAAACTCATTTGTCCTTTCCATTTCCCCCTTACTTTAGGTCAAACAGCATTTTTTACTCCTGTTGTTATATGTAGACAGGGGTATTCTGCTGGTCCACGTTGAACCTTTAATTCAAGGTCATTTTCTAGTTGCATCTTCAGCTGGTACTTGGTAGTGATCCCTCAGTGCCAGGGAGGCTCATCCCCGGGTGTCATGTCCCACACTGGGGGGAAGGCATTGCATTTACATGCTGAGTTTGGCTTCGAGACTGGCCACATTTGAGTAACACAGAGGCTTTCAGGAGGGAACTCCTAGGCACAGTGCTGCTCTAGGCCTTGTTCTTATTTCAGGCGTATAGGCTCACAAGCATACTCATTAGTATCAGGGGCTCACTGTTGGACCCTCATTCCTTCCTGATCCTTACCGTTGCACCTGGGGGACTGCTGCTGCTCCCCTAGGGACCATGACAGAGCCCCCCCAGCCAGTAACCCAGTACCCCCCCCAGCTGTTGTTTTTAATTGTTTCCCACAGTAGGTTTTGACCCTTAAAATGAGCAAAACCAGGTATGCAGCACTGGTGATAGAATTTTATATTACCAGGTCTTTCTAGGTCTCGTGTGTGTGTGGTGAGTCTATGCTACACCTGTCGATCTACTGACCTTTGCCTACCATATCCATGGCAGTGCATGGCTCATCCGTCCATCTCTCTAGTGTCTGTGTGTCTTTTCCTCTCTGTGTCCGTCCGTGCCGCTGTAATGTAATGGGCGGCCAATGTCATCACCGGCCACTTCAGAAGCATATTGGAAATGGTCACGCAAGCAGAGGTTCCCACGAAGAATCCCAAATCGCAGGCTCTGAGGCCTCAGAATGTGCATTTTCAGTGCACTTCTGCATTGAATCTCTCCCCCTGAATCTGATGAACACTCAAGTTTGCTTTTATGTTTTAATTCACCCAACGATTTTTAGGTCCTAAAAGGATATCGATCTCCTTGGCAAAATCAACCCCTTCCTCAGCTGAATAAACCATACAAGGGCTGAATAAAAGCGACTGTGTTCGCAATTTTATCAAGAACCGAAGGGCTGTTTATGTGCTCTCAGCGCACTGGGCACGTGGTGGCTCATTTCCTCCCCAGCCCCTTCGGCTGTACTGACTTTGACACTTTGCTGTGAAATGCTTTCCTGCTGGAAGCATTGATCGTGGCTTCTCTTCTCCTGGTGAGGGTGGTGCCCGGCCTGTCCTAATAGACCATTGTGCGTGTCGCAGTGGGAAGGCCAGTCAAGGAGAAGCTGTATCGACTCTCCTGCTCGTGATTTCCAAAAGTGACCCGTAAAGTGGGTGTACAGGGGAAGGCAGGTCCACCACCGCTGTGGGTTTCCAAGTTTGAATTGAGCCAATAACAAAAAAAGGGGGAAATACATATCTTTCAATTGTTTCCTCTTGAATTCAGAGGCTATTTTCTATCACGAAGTCAAGGCAATCTCTAATTACACATTGATTGCTCCTTTCTTTCCTCAGTTCTTTGTCAGGTCTGAAAACAGCAGGGACTTTCTCAAATCCTCGTCTGATACTCATGGGATTTTAAAGTTATAAAGAATGACTCAATGTGTTGTAAAATGTATTGTTTTAAAGTTCTTCCACTTGAGGATACTTGCCAACATTTTGGCTTTTAAAAGAAAGATGCATGAGGTGTTCCAGAAGGGCTTACCAAATGACAGATTTAGATGCTGCGTAGAGGAGTCCAGGAGGACTGGCTGTAAGTTTAAATTTCAGTTATCACAGGCAGTTTGCAATCGCCCATTAGGCTGAACTCCCTTAGGGCAAGCCCTGTGCTCAAGTACAATTTTAATTAATTAAATACCATTTGAACTACGTGACTACTCAGCCTCAAGGCAGTAATTAAGAAGCAACGATTTTATCCCAACACTCTCCCTGACTAGCTGTGTGATCTTGGGCACCTGATTTCTCCATCCCTCCATTTCTCCCCTCCACAACGAGGATAAAAGAATCTCCTGCCTCGTAGAGCTGTTCAAGGATTAAATGAGTTATTACAAGGAAACTGCTTAGATCAGGGGCATGGTCATAGCTCAATAAACCCTAGCCACCGTAGCTCACACCTGCCCAGGAAAGCAGCTAGACGTTTTGTTTCGGGAGGCCCTGGCAAAGAGGTAGCCCAGGCCACTGTGACTTACGGTAAGTCCCTATCAAAATACGACCTGGAAGAATCTAAGTTAAAATATCAAACAAAACTCCTGAGCTAAAGCCAAGTTCAGGCATACAACCTGCAGGCCTGCATGTCCCAGCCCTCCTTGGTGACCCCATTCGCCGGCTTTTCCTCACACACCCTGCCAAAATGCAGGCGCTTTCTTAGTCCACCAGGCATCTTAGCGCTCTTACTTTCCTTCAGTAAGAGCGCTGGAGAGCCAGGAGGCAGCCGTGCCCAGTCCTCCCGGGAGGGAGCCAGCGAGGATACGATGAGTTTCTCTTTTATGATGGGAAAATATTAGGCCAGATTCTTGTTATCTTTCCCAGTCTTTGCACATGTCCTTCCAAAGCGATAAGAAGCAAAAATACTTTCCGATCACCCTAACCCCATGGTCCGATGTTGTATCATGTCTGGTTCCTAAAATCCCACAGAAATATTTCAAAAAAAAATTTTCCAGAAATAAAGGAAATGACTATTCATTCAGCACAAGGAATAATAAAAGACCACTGCTCAGGCACACCAGCGTGACATTCCAGAACATCAGGGGTAAGGAGAAGTGTCTAGAGAAATGAGATGACGTAGAAAGGGTCTGAACCACAATGGCACTAAATTCCTCAAGAGAATCACTAGGGAGTTAGAAGACATGAGGGTAAGGCCGTGCAAATTGTGAGGGAACGTGTACTCCCACCGTAACTCTATAACCAGACAAACGATCAATTACGCGTGAGGGGGAAAAGGAGACGTTTTCAGACACGCAAGTTCTCGAATAAACATGGCTCCTTGCAAGTGAGTTTTGAGGGAATTCCTGGAGGATGTGCTGTCCCGGAACATGGGAACAAACCAAGAACGAGGATGACAGGAACAGGAGGCAAGGAGCCGAGCGTGAGAGAGAAGGAGCGTCTAGGAGGACGCGTGCTGCTCCCAACCGCCTCCGAGGAGACCAGTTCAGAGCCCAGAGAACCCACAGTCTCTGCAGAGAGGCAGAGGCCCAGGGAGGGGAAGCGGAGAGAAAACCGCCCTTCGCTGTCGGTGATCAGCTCCAGCTTTGGGATGAAATAGTAATGGGCGCATTGAATGCAAAGCACCTGCGGACAAGGAGATTCACGGGAAACCAAAGCTGTACAGCTGTGAGTGATAATTACCCAGTCGTCACGTGACCAACAAAGCTAATGTGGCCAAAAGAGGAGAAAATAAGTGTACGGTGAGGATGGGTTGAAGGCAAGTATGTGGAGAAGGGTGGACGGGTTAGGGAAGTGAAACCTTTACCCTCACAGTAAGAAATCCATTGAAAACGTCCAAAACTGAAAGGCAAGAAATAGCAGCACTGGCATATTGTTTAGAAATATGGCAAAATATACTAGAAGGAACAGCCCGAAGAGATGAAAGTGAGGGTCTGGGAATAAGAACAGGGGAAAGAATGAGCAAAGAAACATAAATACTGTTTTCCGTTATAAACTTGTTAGGACCATTTGACTTTTAAGCTTATGCACAGGCATCCTTCCGATGAAAATGAAAACTGAAAAACAAGGCATAAAGGATGGAATGACATGTGGAGTCAAAAATAATCAAGACCAATTCAGCAAAGAACCCACTGTTAACGGATGTTTGGATTACACAGCACACAGCATCACAAAAAAGTTAAATAATTCAAGAAGAAGAATTCCCCTCCACTGCCCAGAGCCAACTAATTTCTCCAAAGCTTAGCCAGGGGTCAACTTGCATTCTATTTCTTTTCTGCCCTTTTGTATGGACAAAAAAACAATAGGATAAAATGATAGTTCAAGATCTTATTTCACAAGTAAAATTGTATTAATGGCCCAAGAAATTATTTATCTGAGAAAGGATTTCAAATCCTAACTTTTTATTAGAAATAATGTTTTATTTGGTGTTAACCAACAAAACCTTCTTGGATTTGGGGGACTTGGGACTTCTCAACGTGCGTGCTCTCACGCGTGTGGCCTGAAGACAAAGGCGTCCGCCGTCTTCTGTGCCTGGGAGGGCTTCTCCACCCTCCCTGCTCCCACTGTTTCCAGGCTTAGGTACAGGTCAGTCGCTGACCTCTCCTGCATCCCTAAGTCATGAGGATGCTGGAGACAGTAACAGCAGCAGAGCATGAGCCAACTACGGCAGAGGGAGGCTGACTCTGTACAAGACATCGAAAAGCATCACCATCATTCAGGATGAGATATTGGATTTGAATCCTGTCTCCACCAATTATTAGTATGTGGCTTCTGACAAGTTACTGCGCTTTTCTAAGCCTATATTTTCTCTCTTATCCATAAAGATTGACCGAAATACTCAAAACCCATGGGGTGATAGAAAGGTTTACATGAAGTGATATAAATAAACGTCTAGGGCCTGGTACTACATAAATGCTCAATAAAATGTGATTTCTCCTGAAGAAATAGCCTCTCCCACCCTTAAGCCAACCACTCCTCCTTAGGAAATGACAAAAACTCAATTTTTCCCTTCATCGAGTGACTGTGCACCTGTAGGAGATACCACTTCTTCAAATGGAAAAAAATTATATCAGGTTGTAGCAGTTTGATATAATGGATGAATTCCAAAAATAGAGATTGGACTATGTTTGTATTACTGGTGTAGTACTGGGCATGACTGAGTCATGACTAGGGCTTTGATTGGGCCGCGTCATTAGGGTGAGTGGTGGGGACTCACAGGTGAAAGGCGTGGCAAAGGACAGAGCTGGAGCTGTTGATGCGAGGGTTTCTGATGTTGGAGTTTTGATGTTGGAGCTTGATGCTGAAGACTTAAGCTAGAGCCCCAGGAAGTCAGCACACAGAGGAAAGAGAAGCAAGCCCCAGGAAGGAAGGAACCTTGAAGCCAGAGTAAAGCAAGCCCCAGGAATGTAGGAACCCAGGAAGCCTGAGCCCTCGCGGACGTCGGCAGCCGTCTTGCTCCAAATAGACTTTGATGAGGGAAGTGACTCATGCTTTATGGCCTGGTATCTGTAAGCTCCTACCCCAAGTAAATACCCTCTATAAAAACTAACCAATTTTGGTATTTTGTATCAGCACCCCTTTGGTTGACTAATACAGAGGTTAAAGGGCAATAAATGTTCTCTAAGATGTTAGCTTCTTTTCAAGAAATAAAATAATATAGCCAAGTGCTATGGGAGGGAGATATAGAGTAAAATCATATATACTTTTCTGCTTCAAGGTCGCCATGGAAACTTCCCAGGGATGCTCAGTCCACCGTGGATGGCCTGGCCAGCACTCCCTTCACAGCAGAGCACACGGTACCACCTAGAGTAGCAGCACTTCCAGAAAGCACTGACCTTCACCCTGGGCAGGCCTTGTCTTCCTCTTGGCTCCTAAGAATAGCAGGGAAGCAGAGACCTCAGGGAAGGAAATAAGGATTTCCCCAGCCTACCACCCTCTTCCACGAAGGCAGGAGGATGCTTCTCACCAGCTGTTGTTACTTACACTACGGCTAAGGTTTCTGGTTTCTCCCTGAGGGCCATCAAAGCCAGAACTTCCCTGAAGGGCAAGAGAAAAGAAAGGTCAGCTTAGATGGCTACACACTTCCGGGCTTGTCCTCTGGACCTGTGATGTCCAACACAGAAGCCACTGGGGCAGTGGCTACTAAATTTCAATTAATTAAAAATAAATAATTGAAATCTAGTTCCTATTGGGGATTAAATCATGTCCCCCCACAAAAGACATGTTCAAATCTTAATCCACATTCCTGTGGGTGTAAACCCATTGATAAATCAGACCTTTTGAAGATATTAGTTAAGGTGTAACCAAATTGAATCTATATGAGTGGAACTTACAAAGAGAGGAAATTCAGAAGAAGATGCTGGAATTCAGAAGAAGCCAGAGAGGAGCAAGAGGTCACCAAGTAACAGAGGACTGTCATTACCACAATGCTACCAATGCCAGGTGAAAGCCTGGCCTTGCTGGTATCTCAGTCTTAGACCTCAAGCCTTCAAAACCATGAGAACATAAATGCTTGTTGTTGAAGCTAGTCCACCACGTGGTGTTTGTCACAGCAGCTCTGGCCAACTAGCACAGGTCCTCAGTTGCAATAGCCACATTGCCAGTGCTTGGTATCTACTTGTGGCCAGTGGTTTCTATATTGGAGAGCCATATATGGAATGTTTCCACGATCTCAGAAATTTTTATTGTTCAGTGTGGATCTAGATGCTAATGGCAGTAAATTTGGCATTTCGAAATATCAGTATTGTAGACACCTTTCCCAAAAGTTTTCCTTTGACCTCTTCTCATGGTTCACCAGGCTAGAGCAGCAGTTACAAATGTTCTCCAAGAAGGCATGCCTAATATTTGAAAATATTGGCACTTCCTTCCTGCCTGGGCCATGTATGGTTCAGAGTGGCTGATGGGACCAGAAGGTAGAAGGGTGTAACTGATTACATGGGGTGGTTAATAAATACAGATGATGGTAGAGGGAAAGGTTATGCACTGTCATGAGGAGAAAACTCTCTAGGGCTTTCACCTCTTTAGTCAGAAGTGGAAAAACAAGTGGTGTCCAGATGGAAAATGAGTCCGTCCTTCAGAAGAAATGGAAACCACATTGGATCTCAACTGGGAATATTTTAGATAATTACTTAGTGAAATCATATGCTAGCCCAATAAAAAAGAAAACAAATTGGGAGCTAATTTTTGCAATAAGAAACAAAAATTACTTTACATGCAAAGTTATTCATCCAATGGTTATTGTTAATAAATTCTGAAACAATTTAACTATCCCTCAATTTGTGGGCAGTGTTAAGGAAATTACAGAAAAACTTGTTGGAATAGCATGCAACAAATAAAATTATGTTTACAAAAAATTTCTAAAGTGGAAAAAAGTCTGTGCTATAATGTTGCTCTTATAAAGGATGTTAAATTGTGTGAAAGAATACTTTACCCCAAATATGGAAAAAAGGCAAAATGATGATTCACCATCTTTGTATCGTACTAGAACATTTTTTAATAAGCCTATGGGCCCCTCATCTGGCTTTCTCAGGAAAAATAACTTTGCCATCACATTTGAAAAGCTCAGAAAACTGGTGGTTTTCTTAGCTACTAGAATTATTAATGATTTATTTCCTTTCCATTTTACTTTCCTGAATTCCCAAAAAATTTTAGGTAGGATTTATATGGGATAAGATCATAGATAAAGTACTTTCATAAGGGATCTCAATACAATAAAGATTCTTTCTTAAAATTTTTATAATTTCCTCATTTTAAAAATAAATACTGGGGTGGGTTTGGCTATCCATAGAGCTGGGGAGGAACAGGTGAACTCTGGGGAGGTAGAGGACTGTGGTTGAGAACACAATTTGGGGAGTGTTCTTTTGGCAACTATGGCTGAGAAGGGTCACTGGTGCAGGGTGTTGGTGGGGGGGATGTGTGGTGAGGGGTGCACCTGGCCATGCCTCTATGGAAAATGAGTGTGTTCATGTGACCATAGGATATTATCTCAGTGGGTGGGGACCCACACAATAACCAACAAAATACTAAAGTCCCATCCTGGGGAGTCCTGCTACATTCTCTAATAGAGTGGCAAGGATCTCTAGAGTATATAGGCAGTGCCTAATAAAAGAAAACAGAACAATATGCCAAGTCTTCCATAATAATGTTCTTACTTATGAATCTTACTTTTGTAAAATTGAAATTTAGCCTAGTAATATATATTGGCTAAGAGTTAACCCCCAAAAACCTCCTTGTTACTCAAATATGGCCTCTCTTTAAGCCAAACTCAGAAAATAAACTTACTACCCTACCTGCCCCACCAGCATGGGACATGACTCCCAGGGATTAGCCTCCCTGGCACCAAGAAATTATTACCAAGCACCAACCAGTGATGCATTTGGAAAAAGACCTTTTCCAAAAGGGGAAGAAATTAAATACAAAAGAGTTCATATAGCTAAGAGATTTCAAAGTGAGTCAGGAGATCATTGCAGAGGTTACACTTATGCACATTTCTAGAGGATCTCACTTATGACCACAGTAAACAGAGCCTCAAACAAGAGGGCTCCCAAATGTTCTAGAGACATCTGAACATTGTAGACAAGGCACACAACCCCATGAAATCAGCACCTCATCATGAGCCTTACCTTGTAATATATGATCACCTATTTCACAACTGTAGCAGAGTTAGGCTCATTTATAATTTCCCTACATGTGATTCTTCTACCCCTTTTATTTGAACCTATAATTAGTACTATGACTTAAATATCTGGTCTGTACATGTGCCAGTTGAGCCCTGAATCTCAGCACAGTTGGAGCCAATACCTACTCTCCAGTTCATTAGACTCACAGAGGACAATGAACAAAATGATGATGATGGACAACCCTCATCCCAAAAAGCAAAGAGTATCTATAATTGCAAGCAAAACAGTTCCTTCTATCTGTCCCATAAGATCTAAGCCCCCTCTCAATCTGAAGCAGAGCAGGCATCACTATCCAAAAATCCTCAAGACTGAGGAAAGAACAAACATAAGGGAGGAATGCAACCATGGACAAAAGTAGACTTATTATTATTGTAGTAATGGAAGAAATTGTGACATTGAAATAAAGATGGTGGTCACCAGATGTTCTGAGGATGGGGACAGAAGAATAGGTGTAACATAAGGAATTGGGATTGTCCTGCATGACATTGCAATGGCAAATACAGGTCATTATACTTGTTGTCAAAACTTAAAAATTGTGCAGTGCGAAGTGTAAGCCATGATGTAAACTATAGACCATGGTTAGTAGCAATGCTTCGGTATTTGTTCATCAATTGTAACAAAAGTAGCACACTAATGTACCACACTAATATAAGAGGTTATTAATAGAGGAAAATGTAAGGGGGGGTGGGGTATATGGGAATCCCCTATGTTTTCAATGTAACTTTTCTGTAATCTAAAACTTCTTTAAAAATAGTTAAAACAAAAAACAAAAAAGCGAATAGCATTTGGCAGCCAGTGTAGTAAATGAATTATTTGGGTAGATGCTGGACCCAAAGGCTAAAAGATTGTTGGCAAACAGGAAATTTGCACTTTCAGTATATCATTCCCCAGGTTACTTATTCATTAGAAAGGGGAACAAATACATTCATAATGGAGCAATCTCAAGACCCCTGCCTTAAGGGGTCAAACTTAATGCCACCAATAATGGGACAGAATGACAGTGTGCTTCCTGGTGATGGACAGGACACAGCTTTACTGAATCTCCTGCTAAAATGATTTAGCCTGAATCTAATCACAAGGAAGTAATAAGACAAGAGCAAATAGAGGGACTGAGCCAAGTGATGAGCACTGCTGATGCCATGAAAACTAACACACGGAACGTCCTGATCAAAGGCTCCTCAAGAGACAGGCACACAATGCAAATCCTTGGCTGGAACAACAGAAGTAGCTCTAAAGGCCATCACTGGGCACAGGGGGAAACCTGAATCTGGACTGCACATTCGGCAGTCTGTGTGTCAGCATTTAATTGAGTGTGATGATTACATTGTGCTTATACAGAGAATGCCCTTATACGTTGCTGAAGGCAGGGAGAGGGGAAAGAGGGGGGATAAGGGCATTTTTGGGACTTGGAGTTGTCCTGAATGATATAGGAGGGACAGGACATTATATATCCTGCCATAACCCACTGGATGGACTGGGAGAGAGTGTCAACTACAACGTAAACTATAATCCACACTGTGCAGCAGTGCTCCAAAATGTGTTCATCAAATGCAATGACTGTGCCACAATGACGAAAGAGGTTTTTGATGTGGGAAAAGTGGGGGGTGTGGGGAGTGGGGCATATGGGAACCTCCTATATTTTTTAATGCAACGTTTTGTGTATCTTTTAAAAATAAATTAAAAATATATTTTTAAAATATTTTAAATGACAGTTGTGGAAGTATTTAGAGGCAAAGTACCCTAATGCCTTCAACTGATCCTCAAGGGATCCGGTGAAGTGTATTAAAAAAGGTAAAAAGCAAATGAGGCTAAGTGATAACAATTGGTGTTTATTGTACTATTGCTGCAACTACAACTTTTTCCTGTTGATCTACAACTTTTTTCTGTTGATCTGAATATTTTCAAAATGACTAGCTGGGGTAAAAAGTGATCTGAGCTAACCATGGAATATTTCAACAATTCAGGAAATAAAGTTAAAGAAAAGAAATGTATAATTTTGGGGTAGAGATAGCCACAATTAACATTTTAGTGCATATCCACCCAGAACAAATAAATATGGATATAGTTAGATGATATAGATTTAGAATTTCTACAACTTTGGGCTCATGCTGAATATAGGGTTTGACAATCTTGCATCATGGATGTTTTCTGTGTCTTGAAATCAGTTTTCCACATTATTTTTAATGACCTAATACTACTCTGCTGTGTGGCTGTCCCATTGTTTATATTAAAATATCTCTTAATACTGAACATTTAAGCAGTTCCAATTTTTTTGCAATGACCATCCTTGGAGCTAAACCATGTTCCTTCAGGACTAGCTTCTGGATAAATTTCTTGAATCGACAAGGCTCGATGAAAGGATATGTGCATCTTAAACTGACAAGCACAGCTTGACATGAGATCCCCTACCCCTCTACCTTGCTAAGGAAACCGCAGTTTTGTTTAAAGAAGCACCACGCCCAGCGCTGAGGGAGGAAGCACAGCAGGTCTAAGCCAGTGGGCCTGAGTCTATTTCCTTCGGTCACAGACTTGCTTTCTCTGGCTCTCTTGAAATGGAGCAAGGGCAGGTGAGGAGGCAGTGAGCTACAGGAGAATACAGCTGGGAGCGGGCTGCTGAAAGCAAAGCTCCTTTCCCCTGGCATTTTCTCTAAGGGCGGAGACAAAATGCTCAGAGATGCTACGCCTCAGGCCCAAAAGCCGACAGAGAAGACGACAAAGGGCTGGGTCCTCGATGACATCACTGAGTCTCAATGACATCACCGAGTCTCGAAGACATCACTGAGTCTCGATGACATCACGGAGCTGGTGGAGCAAACCTGGGGCCCCCTACCCTGCATTATCAAACATGTCCATTGCCTAACTAGGTTTTTCTGCCACTGGTATATATAAATTTTTTAAAAAAGCAAAAACCAAGGCAAACGAAAAAAAAAAAAAAAAAACCCAGCAGGCCTCGCTGTTACAACTTGCCTGGTTATCTTCCAAAAAGGTTATACTGTGGAAAGCACACAGGTTTACTGCCCCAGCACTGGTTATATAACCACGGTTCTTGGCTCGGTTTGGAAGGCTACCTCATCAGGGCAGCATCCTCAAATTGCAACACTAAATCTGATCTTGGTTCAACGTAGAATACCAAGAAAAGACTTCTCCCTAGAGGGCTATCGTCTAAACCACCCACCAGGCTGGAATTCCAGCACCAACCAGCTGCCGGCCTGTGCAGCTGAGTCGATTCTGTGACACTCGGCCGGTGGAGAGACCCCGGCCGGCACCTTCTCTGAGCCCGGCATGGGAGTAGAGATGACGGAGAACACAAGCGCAGGGGACACCAACTGCCCGAGAGGGCTACGGTTTCCTTCTGCACAGACACCTCAGGGTTAGCCGTGGCTAATAGGCGGTGGGTGAAGCTGGCTAATAAGATAGGAGTAATAGAAGGATCTGGACCCTGGCAAGAAGTCCAGCGACCCCAGGACGGCTGCTGGGAGACCCTCCCCAGGATTCTGCCCCTCAGAAGAAGACTTCCTCCAGAAGCCAGGAGCAGCCCGGGTATTCCTCAAGGACTTGATCATGGGGCCCTCCTGGGACTGACAGGGAAATAAGCAGTCGAACAGTGAGCAGCTGGAGTCCTCCCCTGCTGTTAGCAAAGGGTGGGATAATCAACAGCTGAAAAGGCAGGCGGAGGCCTGAGCTCGCTCTCTTGCCTGTGGACCCGTTCCTGCGCTCTGCGCCCCGCTCTCACAGCTTTTCCTCTGCCACATGGCCACACAAGTAAAACCTGGGCACTTATAACCTCTCATGGGGAGTTGTAGTCTATAAATCAGCCCCTTTTATCATGTTTCAGCCCCTTCCTCTCTACCTGGGACCCCTGCTCTATTATTTTCTCCCATTTCTCTTCCCTCCCTACCTGAATAAATTACTGGCCTAACTCACCCGCTGTGCTCTTGAAATTCGTTTCTGCGGCACAGCCAAGAACCTAGACAAAATCCAGTAACAGAAGGGACGTCTGAAAGCTGTGGACACAAGGCCCTCCCTGCAGCCGTGTGGACACAGTAGTGGCCACGAGGCTCTCCCTGCGGTTGTGTGGACACGGCAGTGACCACGAGGCCCTCCCTGCGGCCGTGTGGACATGGCGGTGGACATGAGGCTCTCCCTGCGGCCGTGTGGACACGGCGGTGGCCACGAGGCCCTCCCTGCGGCCGTGTGGGCACGGCGGTGGCCACGAGGCCCTCCCTGCGGCCGTGTGGGCACGGCGGTGGCCACGAGGCCCTCCCTGCGGCCGTGTGGGCACGGCGGTGGCCACGAGGCCCTCCCTGCGGCCGTGTGGGCACGGCGGTGGCCACGAGGCCCTCCCTGCGGCCGTGTGGGCACGGCGGTGGCCACGAGGCCCTCCCTGCGGCCGTGTGGGCACGGCGGTGGCCACGAGGCCCTCCCTGCGGCCGTGTGGGCACGGCGGTGGCCACGAGGCCCTCCCTGCGGCCGTGTGGGCACGGCGGTGGCCACGAGGCCCTCCCTGCGGCCGTGTGGGCACGGCGGTGGCCACGAGGCCCTCCCTGCGGCCGTGTGGGCACGGCGGTGGCCACGAGGCCCTCCCTGCGGCCGTGTGGGCATGGCAGTGGACACGAGGCTCTCCCTGTGGCTCGAGCCAGCTGCTCCCTGCTCTCCAGGTTGTCCTGGGGCCTCGTCCAGCCCTGAATCAAAAGGAAGAAATGTGTCGATGTTTAAATCGCCTACTGCCCAAAGGAAGGGGGATGAGAGCATCAGTCTAAGAGCAGCTCAGCACGTGAACCTGAAGAGGAGGCTCGAGCCCCAGGCAGGACATGCCTTCAGGGGAAGTTTCCCCCCGCCTGGCCCAGATGCGGGGCCCCGGCGGACCTCACAGCTCAGGGGCGAGCCCACCTGCACGCCAGGGCCCTGCGCAGGGTGACACGCCGACCCTGCCGCCACCCCTGACCCCGCCGCCCTCTGACCCCGCTGCCACCCCCAACTCTGCCATCACCTCCTGACCCTGCTGTCACCCCTGACCCTGCGGTCACCCCTGACCCGCCATCACCCCCACCCACCGCTCCTCCCTGCAGCTCCCCCACAGGTGTGAGGAGGGGGCTCTCTAGGGGTCACGGGTGGCCCCCGTGGCAGCGGGTGGGGATGCAGAGGAAGGGGGGGTCAGCTCAGGAGCGGGCGCTGCGGGGGGCCGAGGGGAGGGGCCCTGGGGGCGGCCCTGACAAGGACAGCCACACTGCCACCTCAGGGGTGGCTCCCGAGTCCAGGGAAGGGGGGGCAAGGATGCCCCTCAGGCCAGGCCAGCGCCTGTGTGGGGAGGACACTGTCCACGCCCCAGGAGTATGAGCGACCTGAGAAGGGCGAGGCACCCTCCTGAGGGGAGCCCCAGCACCTACCTGAGGCCAGGCGCACCTGAGAAGGGCGAGGCACCCTCCTGAGGGGAGCCCCAGCACCTACCTGAGGCCAGGCGCACCTGAGAAGGGCGAGGCACCCTCTGAGGGGAGCCCCAGCACCTACCTGAGGCCAGGCGCACCTGAGAAGGGCGAGGCACCCTCTGAGGGGAGCCCCAGCACCTACCTGAGTCCCTGCACCCCTTAGAAGGGCGAGGCACCCTCCTGAGGGGAGCCCCAGCACCTACCTGAGGCCAGGCGCACCTGAGAAGGGCGAGGCACCCTCTGAGGGGAGCCCCAGTACCTACCTGAGGCCGGGCACACCTGAGAAGGGCGAGGCATCCTCCTGAGGGGAGCCCCAGCACCTACCTGAGGCCAGGCGCACCTGAGAAGGGCGAGGCACCCTCTGAGGGGAGCCCCAGCACCTACCTGAGGCCAGGCGCACCTGAGAAGGGCGAGGCACCCTCTGAGGGGAGCCCCAGCACCTACCTGAGTCCCTGCACCCCTTAGAAGGGCGAGGCACCCTCCTGAGGGGAGCCCCAGCACCTACCTGAGGCCGGGCACACCTGAGAAGGGCGAGGCACCCTCTGAGGGGAGCCCCAGCACCTACCTGAGGCCAGGCGCACCTGAGAAGGGCGAGGCACCCTCTGAGGGGAGCCCCAGCACCTACCTGAGTCCCTGCACCCCTTAGAAGGGCGAGGCACCCTCCTGAGGGGAGCCCCAGCACCTACCTGAGGCCGGGCACACCTGAGAAGGGCGAGGCACCCTCCTGAGGGGAGCCCCAGCACCTACCTGAGGCCGGGCACACCTGAGAAGGGCAAGGCACCCTCCTGAGGGGAGCCCCAGCACCTACCTGAGGCCGGGCACACCTGAGAAGGGCGAGGCACCCTCCTGAGGGGAGCCCAGCACCTACCTGAGGCCGGGCACACCTGAGAAGGGCGAGGCACCCTCCTGAGGGGAGCCCCAGCACCTACCTGAGGCCAGGCGTACCTGAGAAGGGCGAGGCACCCTCCTGAGGGGAGCCCCAGCACCTACCTGAGGCCGGGCACACCTGAGAAGGGCGAGGCACCCTCCTGAGGGGAGCCCCAGCACCTACCTGAGGCCAGGCGCACCTGAGAAGGGCGAGGCACCCTCCTGAGGGGAGCCC
The DNA here is from genome assembly GCF_030445035.2 of Dasypus novemcinctus. Taxonomy (NCBI): domain Eukaryota; kingdom Metazoa; phylum Chordata; class Mammalia; order Cingulata; family Dasypodidae; genus Dasypus; species Dasypus novemcinctus. The sequence continues at coordinate 43,036,076 of NC_080703.1, read as the reverse complement.
CAGCACCTACCTGAGGCCAGGCGCACCTGAGAAGGGCGAGGCACCCTCTGAGGGGAGCCCCAGCACCTACCTGAGGCCAGGCGCACCTGAGAAGGGCGAGGCACCCTCTGAGGGGAGCCCCAGCACCTACCTGAGGCCAGGCGCACCTGAGAAGGGCGAGGCACCCTCTGAGGGGAGCCCCAGCACCTACCTGAGTCCCTGCACCCCTTAGAAGGGCGAGGCACCCTCCTGAGGGGAGCCCCAGCACCTACCTGAGGCCGGGCACACCTGAGAAGGGTGAGGCACCCTCCTGAGGGGAGCCCCAGCACCTACCTGAGGCCAGGCGCACCTGAGAAGGGCGAGGCACCCTCCTGAGGGGAGCCCCAGCACCTACCTGAGGCCAGGCGTACCTGAGAAGGGCGAGGCACCCTCCTGAGGGGAGCCCCAGCACCTACCTGAGGCCCGGCACACCTGAGAAGGGCGAGGCACCCTCCTGAGGGGAGCCCCAGCACCTACCTGAGGCCCAGCGCACCTGGGAGGAGGGGAAGGGCGCCGTAACGCCAGCTCTGGCCCCGCTCTAATGCGCCAGCTGCAGCTGTCTTCCCCGAGGCCCCGCTTCCTCACGCATGAAATGGATGCGCCAGTCGCGCAGGGTGTGTGGGGTTAAACAGGAAGGGGGAATGCTGGAAACTGGTCCACGGTCAGTGGCCACGCTGCAGTACAGGATATGGGTCGTAACAAATGGGCCACGCGAATGAGGGGTGCGGGAAAGCGTGGGGGGTGGGATATGGGAATCGCTTACATTTTTATGTAGCATTTGTGTAATCCAAAGCTTCTTTGAAAATTAATTTTCAAAAATCAAGGCACGTAGACCTTGCGTATGGGGCCCACCACGATTTGCTCGGCCTCTGGGTCTTGCCTCTTCCAACCCAGCGCTTGGCTTCCAGAGGTGCTCCAAGCCCGCAGCCACCGTGGCCACGTCCCTCCCTACCTGGAGGCCTTCACTAGCTCACATTGCCAGGAGGGGAGAAGCCTCCTGCCACGGCAGAACGCGAGTCCACGCTCCACCTTCTTCAGGCTGCTTATTTCACTCTCCTCCTGCTGAGCTGGAGTCCTTGTCTCCCTAACCATCCCGCGTTCTCCCAACTGTGAGCCTGCTCGCTCGGCTGGAATGCCCCGCGTCTCCCTCCTGCTCCCTCTGAGAGACAACGTCTTGCTCTCCTGGAACACCGGGGTCCTCTGCCCCTGTGGCTCCTTGCTCAGGGCCTCAGGGCCTAGAACGGAGGGTGCCCTCCGCCCCCTTCTCCTCCCCTCTGGGGAAAAGAGTTTAGATTTATTTGAACTTGTATGACCTATTCCTTATTGTAGATGTTGCAGCTGTTCCTTATTGTGGATGTTGCAGTTGTTCCTTATTGTGGATGTTGCAGTTGTTCCTTATTGTAGATGTTGCAGCTGTTCCTTATTGTAGATGTTGCAGTTGTTCCTTATTGTGGATGTTGCAGCTGTTCCTTATTGTGGATGTTGCAGTTGTTCCCTATTATTGTAGATGATGTTGCAATTCTGATAGCAAATAGCTGCTCGGTAGTTTCCAAGAAATATGAGGTGGAAACTAGGGTTGAGGCTCTCAGTTCCAGAAGCTGGGAGTCCCCTGGTCCCATCTTTATCTCCTCTCTTGTGTGTCTCTCTCTGCCCTTTATTTCATAAAGTTCTGCGTTGCCTTCCCTCCCTTCGAGCCAACCTGCTGCTGAGCTGATCTCAGCACTCCCCCACCACCTGATTGATGCTGTCCCTTAAATGTCGGCCCCTCCACTGCCTCAGTGAAGCCATCCTGCAGAATGGACCAAGCCACCTGTCACTTACCTCTTCCCTCTCCTTCAGGCACTTACCTCAGTGGTCATCCTACGTCTATTTGCATGATTATTTCATCAATGCCTGTATCTCTCTATACAGGCCAGTCCTGAAATACAGAACGAAATGGCTGTTTTGTTTCCCATTCTAGAATCCTGCCTGGATTATAATAGATGCTCAATAAATGTTTGATGTCTGAGCAGATGAAGAAGAGCCACGCTATTTACTTAGTTCCCTCTTCAAGTCACTGTGCTCTATTGATTCTTTCTCTGCACCATTTTTAGAGCCCTTACCCTGTCCTATCTTGCATTATGGTGTTCTCATACAAATACTATCTACTGTACCAAATAATAAGCTCCCTGTTGCTCACAGGCATGTCTCATTTACCTGGGAACGCCCCTTTGTATCAAACAAAAGGACCTCAGGTAGAAGACCAGTGGCAGATCTTGATTTAATTCACCTGAATTTAACTGAACATGAAGGCTGTTCAGTCTTGAAGGTGTGGTGGCTCCTACTGCCTCCAAAATCTTATCCAGAAACTGCAAGCTGGAAACTGACCTTCACCAAGGAGTCACGTCTTCTGACTCTTCCTGTTTCACGTATCAGTGAAACCGCAAGATTCTGTGCATCCTTGGGGTGAAAAACATCACTTTCATTCCATGAGGGCTACAAAGAAACATAGGGAAGTGTAGCAGTTCAATATAATTGATGAATTCCAAAAAGAAATATTGGGTTATGTTTGTAATCTGATCTGTACCTGGGCATGATTGAGTTAGGATGAGGGCGTTCAGTCCCCACCCAGTCCCCACTCTTTGGTGGGTGGGGACTCACAGATAAAAGGCATGGCAAAGGACAGAGTTGGAGCTTTTGATGCTGGGATTTCTGATGTTAGAGTTTGATGCTGAAGACCTGGGAAGTCAGCACCCAGAGGAAAGAGAAGCAGCCCCAGGAAGGAAGGAACCTTGAACCCAGAGAAAAGCAAGTCCCAGGAACGTGGGAACCCAGGAAGCCTGAGCCCTCGCAGACGTCGGCAGCCATCTTGCTCCAAATGGACTTGGGTGAGGGAAGGAACCTATGCTTTATGGCCTGGCATCTGTAAGCAACTACCCCAAGTAAATACCCTTTATAAAAACCAACCCGTTTCTGGTATTTTGCATCGGCACCCCTTCGGCTAATACAGGAAGTAATCCATTCAGCCAGCGGGAGCCGACTGCAGTGCTGTGTTAAGACGGTTCAGTGGGGTCAGGGGCTCTGTCCTCAGCAACGCCTGCCACGGGGACAGCGAGGGGGCCGCAGTACTAAACCAGGTGTCTGCCTCGCCTTACGCAGAAGCATAGCTATCAGCGTGAGGGGGTGTGGAATCCTGTCAGCGGATATGACAAACAACGTTCATTGTAAGGATGCGGAGAAGGGAGAGCTCATGCCATACTGACACGGTCAAGAGAGACATAAACAGGAAAAAAGGAGCTGGAAGAAAAGGTGGCATCCAAATAAGATGGCGGCCGGGGGAAGGCGTTCCAAGATGGAGACCCTGGCGTGAGCGCCACACACTTGGGCTGGAAGGATACTTCCTGACTGGGATCCGTGAAGGACGTGGTGAAAGGGTTTTAGATGTGAAACCAAATCATCGGTGACAGGGAGTCAAGAAAAGTTTGTGAGATGGGGAGTGACACAATTACTCTAAAGCAGAAAATGTTAAGTAACTTCATTTACTCAATCGCACTATTGGCAGGCTTTGAGTAAAGGTTCGAAATAATCACCTAATATTTATTGCCCTTTAACTCCCAATTGAGTACTAGATGATTTTTATCAGAACTTTATACTATCAACATCAATTTATGCCATAGAAATATGAGAGAAGATTATCCTCATATCTTACCTGATCTCCTCTACTTCCTTTTTCTCCAGATGTCCCTGGGTCTCCAGGCTTGTCCTATAAAAGGGAAATGGAAAAATAAATATACAAAGAACCTTTGTTATTTTAGTCGCACTATGAAGTTTTCAAATGTGATTTCACATTCTAGCCAAGAGTAAAAAAATTCTTTACCATTCTGACATTAAGACAGACTAGATGCCCTGAAAATCTCTCCCACTGAAAAATAACTTTAAATAACATATAACAAATAAAAATAGAGTTTACATACAATAATGATCTGATGAGGAAATAGAGAAATACTCTGAGTCCAAAATTAAGAGAAAGCAGGAATCCAGAGAGGCAACAGCCGTTGGCTATCCTACGGGTTTCTTCTGTGCATGTGAGTGTGTGTGTGACGTGAGAAATCTCAAGGTGATAGAACATTTTAAAGTGGCTCCAGAAGGTAGTCCCACCAGGTAGGCACATGTCAAAATATTTTTTTTTTAAATCAGGTCTCTAGAAGGCCCTCATCAAAAATGAGTTTAAATCAAACATCACAACACACATGAGGAAATAAGACACCAAGAGAAAGAGCCAGCAGAAACAATAGAAAACAGAATCAAACCTGCATTGATTATGAATAATAAAATTATAATTTACAAAGTATAAAATAAGTATACTTCTGTTTAAATAAAAAAGAATGTGTAAAAAACTAGCAACCTATAAAAATACTTAAAAAGGATCAAATAGAACTTCTTGAAGTGAAAAGTATAATAATTGAAATTTAAAATTCCATTGACAGATTAAATAGTACATTTAACACAAGTGAGGTGAGAATTAGTGAACTAGAAAATAGGAACAGAAGAAATTCAGAATGCAGTGCAGAGAAACATAAATTTTAAAATACATGAAAGAAAGGTTAAAAGACATGGAGGATAGAATGAGAAGATCTAACAAATTTCTAATTAGACTTCCATAAACAGATGAGAGAGAAAAGGGGAAAGATGTTTAAAAATTGAAATAATTTACTGAGTATTTTCTAAAACTTATGGAAGAAAAATAAGTAAATAAAACCTATGGAAGGCACAAATACTGCCCAGGAGTGGCGCCGCACACACACAGAGCTGATGCAGCAAGATGACACAACAAAAAGAGACACAGATTCCCAGTGCCACTGACAAGAGTAGAAGCAGTCAGAGGAACACACAGTGAATGGACACAGAGAGCAGACAACTGGGGGGGTGGGGGGATGGGAAGGGGAGAGAAATTTAAAAAATAAATCTTAAAAAAAAACACAAAAAACCACAACTAGACATATTACACTGATACTGTAGAAAAATAAAATGGGGAAACTTTAAAGAAGTCCAATTTTTTTTTAAGAATGCTTACAAAGGGACAACAATTATTTTTACAAATGACTTCTAATAGTAATAATAAAAGCTAGCAGACAATAGAAGCCCAAAGAACATGAAATTACATTTTCAAAGAAAATAACAATCAACAGAGAGTTGTTTACTCAAAAAACTATCTTTCAAGAAAGAGGGTAAAATAAAGACATTTTCAGAGAAGCAGAAACCAAGGGCATTTACAACGAACTGACCCTCATTCAGGGAAATTCTACAAGTTGTACCTCAGGCAAAGGAAACACGATTGCGAGGGAAGGCAACAATGATACTAGTAAACATGGGCATAAATCTAAACAAGCATTGATTGTATAAAACAACAATAAACAAAGTCTAATTGGTGGGATTTAACAAAAAAAAAACAGTAAGGTGGAAATAAAATACTGGACAATAATATATAATACGAGAGGAGGTTGATCAGAGCTAAGTTTCTAAGGTCTTTGTATTTTGGGCAAAGATTATAGACTATCTTTATACATTGTTGAGTATTCATGTTAAAATTTCTAGACTAATCCTGAAAAATATAGAGTATAACTGCAAAACTAGTAAAGAGGAAAACACAGCATGAGAAACTTTCTTTACCTGGTTGCCATTCAATCCATCAACGCCTTCGTCACCAGGTACCCTGTGGAAGCGAGAGGGCGGTGCATGTGGGTATTTCTTTGATGTTAATTAATACTAGCAAATTTTTAGTTGACAGATGAGTGTTGAAATAGCATTTAGATACTGCATGCAATCATTAAAAAGCAATGATTATTTCCTTGCTGAATCGGTCATTAGGGTAATAGGCTGTTTTTCATGATAGTTTCAGGTGCTAAAGAAAAAGGGAAAAACCCTGCGGTTTTGAATGGAGACAAAGACTTCTTTTTACACGTTTGCACTGAGAACAAGTTACTCTTTCACGAGACTGCGTGAAACATTTCCCTCTGGTGCACTGTGTGCTAACTGTGGTCCTTTTTCCATTGATTTTCTTTAATTTAACCTTCTTAAAGGGTTCTTGGAAAATCACAGATAAAGGAGGAATTCAAAGTGAGGGTAGATGCATGCATTTTGGGAGACATAAATTTTTTTAAAAATCTCCTTAAGGAAAGATCTGAAAAAATGAGGCTACAGGGGTGATAAGATAAAAACGGGCAGCTGCATGGTGACAGCTCATCAAATATTCCATCATTCTCAAATTATGGGCCCTTCACTTTGCTCTCTCAGATAGGCAGTTAAGGGAAGCAGACTTGGCTCAGTGGTTAGGGCATCCTTCTACCACATGGGAGGTCCGCAGTTCAAACCCCGGGCCTCCTTGACCCGTGTGGAGCTGGCCCATGCACAGTGCTGATGTGCGCAAGGAGTGCCCTGCCACGCAGGGGTGTCCCCGCGTAGGGGAGCCCCACGCGCAAGGAGTGCGCCCCGTAAGGAGAGCCGCCCAGCGCGAAAGAAAGTGCAGCCTGCCCAGGAACGGCGCCACCCACACGGAGAGCTGACACAGCAAGATGATGCAACAAAAAGAGACACAGATTCCTGGTGCTGCTGACAACAACAGAAGGGATACAGAAGAATACACAGCAAATGGACACAGAGAACAGACAACTGGGGATGGGGGGAGAAATAAATACAAAATAAATAAATCCTTTAAAAATTCAGCAGTTAATATATTCATTTTAAAGCATCTTTTGAAGAAGAAATCCTTCGTTTTAAAAGCAGAATAAAATGCATTCTGAATATGTGACAGAGGAGATTTATTCTGTCCACACAAGGAAGTCACATTTCAGGCAATTTTTTTAACCAAACACAGCTCGTTCATGAAACTAATCACACCGAACCCTTAGACAAGGATCGCACGAGGCATTTGTCATATGGGGGGTGTCAGTGGTCCCAGAAAACGCGGAGTAAGGTGCACCACGGGCCCCGTCTGTCTTGGTCATCACCCCACAAATGCTCCGAGGATAATGCAGGGATGAAGTGGGTACCTACTAAGTACTTGCTGAATGAATGAATAAATGAATGAATGAATGAATGAATGAATGGACGAATGGACGAATGGACAAACGAACAGGGGAAGGTACTGTGGTTCCGAATCTGAGGGTGAGGCCACCTCCTCCTTGTGCCAGGCCCTCCCCCATCGGCTTTACCCAGCGCCCCTCTCTCCCTTGACACTTACCCTCACCAGACCCCCCAGCTCACCTTGGATTCAGGATCACGTCTTCCAGACCATCACAGGATAAGTTTCGCAGCTCGAAGACCACAGAAAAAACATTTCACTTGGTTGTCCAGAGCATATTGTGTTCACTTCAGACTAAGTTTCTTAAGATAAACTTGATGATGTTTATCGCTGCAAATTTATTTCCTGTTTGCAAAAAGTGGCTCCAGTAAGGATGAAGAAACTGATGCTGAACCACAGAGGACGAATATTTAACAAAACAGTTTGAAAGAATAGCAGAGAACGAAAAACAGTATTTGGAATTTAAAGTTATTTTACATAATGAAAGACTTCCAATGTTTATGTGTAACTAAATAAAATAAAGTAAATATAAGTAAAATAAAGTAAAAATTGTCTATTTCACCTACATCTCTACAAGTTCATACAGTCTAACTGGTTAAAACTTTTCTTTAGGAAAGGGGAAGCAGATGTGGCTACAGCGATTGAGCTCTCATCTACCACATGGGAGGTCCCGGGTTTGTTCCCAGGGCCTCCTGGAGAAGACAAGCCAACACAACAAGACGACACAATAGAGAGACACAAAAAAGAAAGACAAGAGACACACAACAAAGCAGGTCGCTGAGGTGGCTCAGGTGACGGAGTGCCTCTCTCCCACTGGGAGGTCCCGGGTTCGGTTCCCGGTGCCTCCTAAAGAAGATGCGCAGACACAGAGAGCACACAGCAAATGGACTCAATGAGCAGACAGCAAAGGGACTGAGAGCAGACGGTGAGCAAACAATTGGGGGAGTGATAACTAAATAATAAAATCTTTAAAGTAATAATAATAAAACAATGCACAACGAGAATGCTAAGGCTTGGATATACCAGCAAATCACAAGTGGGGTCCCAGGACCCCCGGTGTCTACCTCCAGGGGTTTCTCAAGGCTAAAACTAGGTTCCAATAGCAGTAAAATTTTATTTCTTTTTCACTCTTACTCTCTCCCAATCATACATAGAATATTCCAGAGGCCACAGAGCTTCTGATATCACATAATCTTCATACAAAAGCAAGGACAAGTTTTGCTTTGGACAATATAGTTGTTTTTCATAAAGATGCATGGCATTTGTGTTAACATGTAAGGGGTTTATTTTTGTTATTTTTAAATAAAATAACATATTCTCCGTTGTAATTTGTAATATGGTAAATATTGATAGATAGAGCTCACAATAATCTTTAAGAGTGTAAAGATATCCTGGGACCACAAAGTTTGAGAACCAGTGGTATTTACACAAATCAACTTTAAAATAGACACCTGTGACAACGTGGTTTTCTATAACTCAGACCTCATTGAAAACTACGCTTCTGAGATTTTCCAATCCTTCAGATATCTATATGATGTAATAAATATGGTCCCTTAGCTCAGAGATTTTCTCCATAAATATATATATTTTCCCACAGCCGTCACATAATAGATAACTTCCTGTTTCCCAGCATTTTCCTGCGGGTGTACCCAGGATTATACGTCAGCCTTCGGGGGGCAGCTGTAACATCCCCCTGCTCGGGCCACTGAGGGAGGCATCGGCGTGACCTTGTCATAAGAATGGCCTTGGGTCCTCTTCAAGTCATTTTGTTAAACTACTTACAGACAGGAATACCTTATTAATAGCCACAAATTTTCTGCAATTCAGCTCACAAATAACTACTACTTGCATGCACATTAAACACAGACCACATTTTTTAGTTACCTCAAGTTCTCTGATTAAAAAAACAAAATGACCATCCTGCATCATTAAACACCATCTAGAAACTCTATCTTAAAAAAGGCTGCTCACCTGAAATTTGTTACAATAAATAGCTTGTGTGTATATATATATATATATATAATTTTTTAAATCGCCGTAGACAGTGTAGATGAAAAAACTTGCAAGACTTAGGTGCAGTTAAGCATTGCTAATATCGGACTCACTTTACATAGCCCTTCAAGTCAAAACAAATTAAGGTTCAGTACTCACAGGTCCCCCGTCTTCACCAGCATGGCCCAGTATTCCATCAGGACCCTTCTGTCCCTGGGAAGAAAAGCAGTGGCAATAAATAACGGCGCTCCAAAGTCTCCATTTCTCAACTCTCTGTGAACTAAAAATTGTTTCTCACTGAGCCGACATGTCATTGATTTTTGATTGAAAATCGTGCTGCTGGGGGCTCAGGCTGCAGTGACCCATAGAAACATAAACATGTAAGTGCAAACTTGAATGCCTATTTGTCTTCACAGTTGGTACGTCAGCCTATTTTAATTTTTCCTAAATAGTTTGCTACTGTGAAACTCCACACCAAGATTAGTTTCTAGCTGAAACCCTAAGGAAAATCCTCACTTTTGAAGAGTTTTAAACACATCAGTAAACAAAGGTGCCCTCTCGGCATGACTCACGAGATGTGGTGGCTGATTTCTGTTAAGACTCAGCTGTTTAGTCTCTTTTCTACCTGCCTTTAACATACCTAAACACAAAAACCCTTTCCTCTCGAAGTTTGACTTGACATTTCGCAGCCGGGTATTTTTATTTAGTCCGACACTTTGCCCTTGTGATAAACGGGGAGAGGGAAGTCAGGGCAAACAACTGCTGAATTAAAATAAAAAGCGCACGGCATTCAAAAACTCAAAACACCTGTCTTTGACCTTGTCCCTGGGTTGCAGAGAAATTTTGCCAGTGGTCCCCAAGCTTGATTTTCTGATTCTCTAATCTTATCTCAAAAAACAACACGGGCAGAAAAATCTAAAGCAAATTTACGTTTCAAAAACTAATTCTACACTTTCCACAGTCCTAAATTTGAAAGGCTGATCTTCAAAGCCAGGAAGGGCTCGCTCAACAGCCTCAGGGAGATCCTTCCAAAAAAAGCCGGTGAAGAGGTCAGGCTGCTGGGCAAGACACAGGCGCAAATGTGCTCGAGAGAAGGAAGCGGAGGAGCAGAAGAGAGTTTTGCTGGCCTGGCTGGTTTGCGTTGGTTATTATTATTATCACTGAAATAATGATGTGGACCATTGACCATGAGGTGCAGAGATGCCCAGATATGTACTTGCCGGGTGCAATGGATGTGTCATGATGAGGGGAGTGAGTGTTGCGGGGGGGGAGTGGTGGGGTGGGGGTGGTGGGGCTGAATGGGACCTCATATATATATATATATATTTTTTTTAATGTAACATTTTTACAAAATCAATTTTTAAAAAAATTAAAAAATATATATATCACAAAAAAAAAGAAATAATGAAAACACTGGGTGGGTGCAGGTACGAGGGCGCCGCGCCCCCCTCCCGCCTCCCCGCGCACTGCAGCTCAGGGTGTCTTAAAGCAAGCTCACCCGTGCCGCGCCCGCCACCCGCCCCTGCCGTCCCCACTGCCCCCCACTGCCCCCCACCGCCCCCTGCCGTCCTCACCGCCCCCCACTGCCCCCTGCCATCCCCACCACCCCCCACCGCCCCCTGCCGTCCCCACCGCCCCCCACCGCCCCCTGCCGTCCCCACCGCCCCCCACTGCCCCCGCCGTCCCCACTGCCCCCCACCGCCCCCCACTGCCCCCCGCCGTCCCCACTGCCCCCCACTGCCCCCCACCGCCCCCTGCCGTCCCCACCGCCCCCCACCGCCCCCTGCCGTCCCCACCGCCCCCCACCGCCCCCGCCGTCCCCACTGCCCCCCACCACCCCCCACCGCCCCCGCCGTCCCGTCTCCTCCAGGCGGTCCCTTGGCTGCACCCCGGGACCTGCAGCAGGCTCGCTGCGCTGAGCCTTGGGGGGAGCTGGCAGGCGACCTGCCCTGGCCAGAGGTGACCGAGGAGTCGTCAGGGACACTGGCCGGGGCTTGGGGACGGATGCCCGTCCAGCCCCAGCTGCACAGCCTGCATCTCCCCGTCCCGATGAAACTCTGGATTCAGAGCTGTTTGTTTCTCTCCGTCTCCCTCTCACGAACTCACAAACGTTAGGATTGAGAAAAGATTTTGCAGTTGATGAGGACTTGTGTTTTAAGTTAGTGAGCAGTTTTTTAATTCTCTTAAGCACTGATTTTTTAAATGCATAGAGAAGTCACCTATCTTACATCACACTTACACCTGTCACCAGGATACCAGTGTCTCCCTTTAATCTCCGTGGCACACATTGATGCCACCTCAGTTGCTCTCTGTCCTTGTCAGCGAACACAGCTCTAAGGTTCTGTTAAATCCCGACAGCGCGCTGTCCTCCGTGCGGTGCCCACGAGATTCCACTTAACGCACCTTCTGTTTTCCATAAGCATTTGCGTGACTATTCGTGCTTACAAGTCAGTGAAAAAGTGCACAAGTTATAACTACGGAAGAAAGGACCCCCCAGTGTCCACGCTGAAACTGTACATTTCAGTTCTGTTTCCTGTAAGTTGATCAAAATGCCTGGAAAAAGCGACTAACACTGTTTGCGTCTTTGCACGTATTTATGACGTGATAGAATAAAGTTTGTTTTCGTTAATGGAAAACCAGGTGGCACCAAGCCCCGGGGTTTTGCCGGAGGCTGCCCTGTCAGTGTGGGATTCCACGCCGTGCCCTGGGAGAGCAGTCATGCCAGCCCCGCATATCGGACAATCATCTCTGATGAGAAACGCTCCTTCAAAAGTGTTGTGTAGTAACTTTCCAATCACTAAGGAAGAGAGGCAAATGAACCACACTGTCACTGTGCCTCCTCTCAGAGGCTAATGCTGCAGGAAGGACGTTAGACTGGAGGGAAAGGGGCGTTTATGACTATAAAGAAAACTGGTGGTACACAGGTGAAAATGTCCGTGCAGCGGTGGAACATGTAAAACTATCTGTCAAATACACACGAGTAGGCAGCATAGTAAAGCGGGAAGAATGCGAGGCGTAGAGTCAGGTAAACTGAGGTAAGGGCTTAGATCCCAATTTGCCTCTCCAAAATTGTGCAACTTTGCAAAAGTCATGTCCCTTTTCTAAGTCTCAATTCTGCACCTGTAAAATACATCTACGCCGAAGTTTAGTCAGGAGAACAAAATGAGACAAGCCTTGTTAAGTACGTAATGTGGGGTCGGGGCGCCGTGGACGTTGGCTGCTGTCTCTCTCTGTCCCCTCATCCACACACAACAGCTTCCCACTTCCTCCCTGGATCCCACCAGCACCTTTGCACTCATCTTCTCCGTAACACCCCACGCATATCGCAGCACGTTCTTTCTACAATTGTGTCCTGAGAGATAGAATCTGTAAAGCATGATTTTTCCCCCCCTGGGCTAGCCTAAATTATGTTACACACTAAAAGAATTCCCTCAAGGTTTTAAAATTCATGTAATTAGTAGGACCTCGTGGAGGATGGTGTTTAAAAAATACTTGCAAGTTGCTTCAGTAAGGCGCTTGAGAGGGGTGGCAGCGTGACGCTCAGGGGTTGCTTATGTGCAAATCCTCTCCCAAGCCCTCGCTCCTGGAGCTCTTCCAGGTTATGCTCGCCTTCCAGCCAAGGCTTAGAAGTCCGGAGAAGCCTTCAGAACAGCAGCGGGCGGGTGAGCCACTCGGCCGGCTTCGCAGTGCTCTGTCTTTGCCTCAGTGCAGACCTCATGGCCATCCATCCCACCTCTCCCACAGCCTTCACCTGCCTTCTCTTGAAACGGAATTTGTATTAAAATCAAAACTATGGGAAGCGGACATGGCTCAACTGATAGAGCGTCCACCTACCATATGGAGGGTCCAGGGTTCAATCCCAGGGCCTCCTGACCTGTGTGGAGCTGGCCCACACGCAGTGTTGCCACATGCAAGGAGTGCCGTGCCACGCAGGGGTGTCCCCCACGTAGGGGAGCCCCACGTGGAAGGAGTGTACCCGCAAGGAGAGCCACCCCAAGTGAAAAAAATGCAGCCTACCCAGGAGTGTCAACACGTACACAGAGAGTTGATGCAGCAAGATGACACTGCAAGAAGAGACACAGATGCCCAGTGCTGCTGGATAATGCAGGTGAACACAGAAGAACACACAGCAAATGGACCCAGAGAACGGACAACAGGGGGTAAGGAGAGAGAAATAAATAAAAAATAAATCTTTAAAAAAAAAAACTAGTTCATGGCATACACTCCTCAAGCATTGGCCTGATGTCTTTAAGCCCTTCCAGCGAAGGTGAAGCAGATAAAAAGAGTCACAAGGGACTCCGTAGCTCCCCGACAGCCCCCAGTCTTGATTTCATAGAGGATTCAGCCCCCATTGCATAAAGCTCCGCCGCCTGAGCCCATTCCTGGAGCCGTCGTGGTTTACTCTCGGAAACCGTGGCCATCCTTGGGGCTGTTGAGAGACATTCTGGATTCTCTTCCGGGGTGCAGGACAGGCCTGCATTTCTTTTGGGAAAGTTATGGTCTCTCATGGGGCCACAGTTGCTCCCTGAAAAACATGACCTAGCTCACGAAAGCTGTCAGACGTCGTGCCCCAGCCAACAAAACGTGAGCGGGAAGAAGAGATGAGATGTGGGGGAATTTTCAGGACTGGGAGTTGTCCTGGGTGGTGCTGCAGGGACAGATGCTGGACGTTGTGTGTCCTGCCATGGCCCACTGGGTGGACTGGGGGAGAGTGTGGACTACAATGTAAACCACTATCCATGCGGTGCAAAACATATTCACCAAATGCAACGAGTGTGCCACCATGATGGAAGAGGTTGTTGATGTGGGAAGAGTGGGGTGAAGGGTGTGGGGGGTATATGGGGACCTCATATTTTTTTAACATAACATTTAAAAGAAAATAAAGAAGAAGAAAAAAGTGAGCGAAAGTGGTCGTGTGTCACCATGGTAGAAACTGTAAAAGCCAGGGCAGTTTACCCCATTTCCTGTCTCCCGTCACAGCAATTGCAAAAGCACCTGCTGGATGGACCCCCCAGCCCCCGGGTCCCCAGGTGATGGGCTCGAGGTGTGAGAGACAAGTGCCTTTTCAGTCCTTTAAGCCACGGGGTCGTGGAGGCTGCCTGCTGATTGAGGGTGGCTCAGCCGGTCCCATCGACCTGGCCGGTAGAGGGTCGTCTGGATTTGTCCATGTAACAGAGATCAGATGGGCAAGGGCACACGGGAATTCTGTCCTTGCAGGAATTCAGGACAGACGCCACTGTGACTATTAGCATTTCGAATGATAAATTCTCAGCACACACAAAGAAGCCTTTGGCTGCTGTAAAACAGCTGCATGATGTGCGTGTTGTTAATTAATTCTTGAAAATAAACTCCTGGGAATGGGATCTCAGGCCCAGCACCTGGGCAAGGTCTGCCGTCTTTCATCACGTGCTCCCAGGTCCCTTCCAGAAAATTCACAGCAACTGAAACCTCCAGGGCACGCTGCGTGGAAAAGTCAGCTGGGGGCCAGGTGTCCTAAGAAATACCCCAGCCCATTGCTAACACGTGGAAAACACCGTCCCGGAGGAGGGAGAAGCGGAAGAGCGGGGCGGGTCAAGCCGCTTTAGAGCTTTCACGCGGCACAAAACGGGGGCACCGGGACCCCACGCGGCCGGGCAGGCTGCGCTTCCCGGGACGGCCGGCAGAGGGCGCCGCGAGCCGCAGCACCTATGCGGCAGGTGCAGGTGCAGGTGCACCTGCCCGGGAAGGGGCGACGTGGGCCGCTCTTCCAGGCCCCGCGGACGGGCAGCAGCCCTTGGGGACAGGGAGGAAAAAGAATTGGAGAGCAAAAGGAGGAAGGCAGTGGGAAGAGTGAGGCAGCGCCTTAGGCTCCCAGATCCCTGGGATCCTAAAGGAGAGGGCAGCGCCCACTCCCGAGGGGCGGGGGGCAGGCTGGGAACGTGGGACCCCGGCTCGGAGCAGCCCCGGGCTCTACCCAGAGGGGAACTACCCGAGGCCCAGGAGGCTTCTGGAAATCTGAGCGGAAAATGTGCCTCTTCCCACCGGGCCCTGTGCTCTCACTGCTGCTGCAGGGAAGCTGCGATGTTTCCATCAGTCTCTAAATCACCATCCAGCTCACCTGTGAAGACCAGAAGGCCCTGCTGCTTAGAGGAGAGAGCGAGAAGGAGAGTGAGCACAGGAAGGCGGCAAGGAAGAAGGCAGGGGAGGCAGAGAGGGCCGGAGAAGGGCGCTGTCATTGCACGGTCCTTGAAAATGCAAGCGTGTGTTCCTGCTGATGGCTGCCTTCACTGGCTCCTTTTGACCAATTCATTTATGATTCATTCACGTGCAGTTCAGACCCTCTTCTCCCCCTCCACCTGTAGGCATCAAAAAAAAAATACCTCCAAGCATTGTCTTACAACATCCATTGGTATCAATGCATTACAACAGTGTTAAAAAGGGTTTCAGGTGTGCGTGTTTGCGCGTGCACGCGCCTGCAGCAAGAGAGGGATATGGGCGTGGATTATTTTTCTGTTACATGCTTTTCAGGCTTTTTTTATATTTTTATTTTGTTATGTTGCATGTTTTTAATATATTTTCTACTATTAAAACCGCTACTTTTACTCCTAGAAATGTTGAATTTTAGAAGTGAATTATATTAATCAAGAAGTAAATTGATTGAATGATGATTGAAGGAGAAATTAATGGTAACGTCCAAACTTTGGGGGAGTCATTTCCTAATAGTGTAACATGAGATCTTTCGTCTCTGTGGACTTTGTTGAAATAAAGTTCACGTGGCAGGGAGGAGGAGGGGGCTCGAGGGGGGGACTGACTGGCGAGCCATTGGTTGTCACTTAGGACAGTCCAACGAGCTGACTGGAAACATGACTCTAGGTGGCAGTGAGTGGCTCGAGCGACTGAAGCACTTTCAGACGTCTCCCAAGTTGTCTGTGGAATGAATGTCTGGCGTGCAAGGCTCTAGATCACTAAACTGCATGCCCTTGAAGGAGGGACTTGAACCCTCTGTCCCTGGTGGCGTCACTCAGCCAGAGCCACCAGAGCTTGGTAAACGAATGAGAACACCTCTCTCGTTGGTTCTTACCCACTATGGCTCTCCTCCTTGTAGGACCCCCAGTAAAGAACAGTTCAGTGGGCCTTGTAACAAAAGCCTTGCCCTCCTGCCCTGCAGGGGGGGGTGGGCTCCACAGCTGGGCCCTCGTCAGGTACCACCTCCACTTTAGCGAGAGCCGGGCAGGAAGCATCCTCTTCCCAGGGGCTGGAAAGATGTCACATCCCGTGGTAGTTCCCGCAGCCTGTGAGCCAGGACCTTCCAGAACACCTCGTCGCTGCACTCGCCCAAGCCGGAGGCGAAGGTGGGCTGGCCGCGGGGGCCAGGCGCCGAGGGGCGGAACTCGTGCTGCTGTGACCAGGACCTCTTCGCCGAGGCTGGACGGCACGGCCGGCTGCTGCCCCAGCGCCGCATGGCCCTGCCGCCCCTGCCGAGCTTGTGCCGGTGGAGAGATCCATCCCACAGACACATCCCCGCTGCGTCCTCTAAGGGGAAGAGAAGAAAACCAAATCGGTCGTCCACAGATACACGAGCGGGAAGCGGTCCAAACCCCGGGCCTCCTTGACCCGTGTGGAGCTGGCCCACATGCAGTGCTGATGCGCGCAAGGAGTGCCCTGCCATGCAGGGGTGTCCCCCACGTAGGGGAGCCCCACGCGCAAGGAGTGCACCCCGTAAGGAGAGTCGCCCAGCGTGAAAGTGCAGCCTGCCCAGGAATGGTGCCGCACACACGGAGAGCTGATGCAACAAGATGATGCAACAAAGAGAAACACAGACTCCCAGTGCCACTGATAAGGATAGAAGCGGCCACAGAAGAACACACAGCGAATGGACACAGAGAGCAGACAGCTGGGGGGGAGGGAATAAATAAAAATAAATCTTTAAAAAAAAAGATACATGAGCAAGCTCAGAAGACGTCCGCTGTGCTGGCCCCAACGAGGACGCCCCAGCCAGCTGGCAGCACGAGCTCAACAGGGGTGGAGTTTTGGGCATTGAGATGGTGTCGTACGTGGCGAAATCTAGGTGATACAATAAATACCGCTTCATCCCTCTGTCCTCTGCAGCTCCTCCCACCTCTGCCCGAAGTGTCCGCTCCCACCCAAATCTGGTTAACGCACACACGTCCTGTAAGTGGCCGTTCAAGGGCCGCCTCCCTCTGGAGTCCTCTCTGACTCATGTCCCACCTCCTCAAGCTGAGATCTTAAATTCCCCTGCATGCCCACTGGCCCTTAGCTGGACCTTCTCTCCTAGGCAAGGTCTCCTCGCCGAGGGGCTAAGTCATCTTATTTTTCCAGTGCCTGACACAGTGTCCAGGACATAGTAGATGCTCAGGAAATGTTGACCAATGAATGAAGGGCAGATGAATGAGCGCTGAGTGTCTTTCTGCATTAACCGTGCTTTTTCCTTCCCTGGCCATGTTCTTCCTGACTCACGCCTCATGCATCGATCCTGTTTCAAGGGTGGGAGCATATAAGGAAAAGTCAGGACTGTCAGTTACCCCCAATATCGGTTCCCTCTGCCTGGAGGCTTTTAAGCCCTCTTGAGAAGGGTGTGTCTAGAAGGTGAAGAGTCTCTGATCTTTCAGACTAAACTCACGCACTCACAAGTGAATAATGAGACCGCCCACTAATGCCACTGCAAAAGTTGGTGGTCCTGGGAGCGGATGTGGCTCGAGCAGCTGAGCGCCCGCCTTCCACATTGAAGGTCCCAGGTTCAGTTCCCGGTGCCTCCTGAAAAAAAACAAGAACAAACAGCAAGCAAAGCAAACGATAAAACCAACTCAGAGAAGCCGATGTGGCTCAGTGGTTGAGTGCCAGCTTCTCACATACAAGGTCCTGGGTTCAATCCCAGCCCCAGTTCCTAAAAAAAAAAAAAAAAAAAAAAAAGTTAATGGTCATAAATACCTGGACTAGAATCTGGATAAATGAAATTTTTAAATAAATGTGAAAATAAAAGGGACACTTTTATTCCTTACTCCTGGACAACAAGGATGAATCTGGACTGTCCAAGGTCAGCCAGGACACATAGGCATCTTCTCCTTAGACCTTCACGTGCGGAAGAGTTTGGCTCAGAAGCAGTAAAAGTCAAACTGCAGGTAACAATTTTGGGGAAACAAATAGGCACCTGACCTGCAGTCAGAGCTGAGCCATGAGTTTTCAATCCCCTAAATGTCATCCTCCATGCCCACTAGCCAGAGAGGTTTCTAAAATAGCCAAAACAGAAGTCTTCCTCCCCTCTCTTGGAAAATAGCTTGTTTTTGTTTTGTTGTTTTTTTAATCTCTAATTTAAATTCACCAAAAGGAAGCTTTCAGATGTAAATCCCATTTCTATATCACATCTAATTTCAGAGTAAAGGGATTTTCTTTTTGCAGTATGCTATATTATTCCAACATTTCTAATTTACATTTTCCCCAGGAACATTTTCAGCTGGCTTTGTTCTACAACTGACACTTTGTTATTGTAGCATGTTATTGTAATTCCCTGCTAATGGAAGGACTTGAACTTGCCAGATAGCCTCTAAGGTCTTTTTCAGCTTTATGATTTGAGAATTCTATAATTAATTAGGTTCCAGGCAATATAAGAGCATCTAGCTAATTGCATCTAAAAGTTACAATGCAAAGTTGAAGATAAACATAAATCCTAATTTACTACATTGGTGCAACATGAACTGAAACAAAAAGCTAGACTCCCATCTCTCTTACCTTCCCCAGGATAATGCCCATCTAAATAATAATAATAAAATAGGCCTGAAGGGGAAGCAGATGTGGCTCAAGTGATTGCACTCCTGCCTACCACATGGGAGGTCCGTGGTTCAGTTCCCAGTGTCTCTTAAAGAAGACAGCAAGCTGGCACAACAAGCAGGCATGGCGAGCTGACACAACAAGAGACACAAGAAGGAAAATATAATGAGAGACACAACAAAGCAGGGAGCAGAGGTTCCCAGTGCCTCCTAAAGAGGATGAGCAGGCCAGCAAGCTGGCATGATGGGCAGGCGTGATGAGCTGACACGAAAAGATGACACAATAAGAGACACAACATACAAGAGACAACAAAGCAGGGAACAGGTGGCTCAAGGGCTTATGCTCCTCTCTCCCACATATGGGAGGACCTGGGTTCAGTTCCTGGTGCCTCCTAAAGTAACAAGGAAGACGAACAGACACAGCAAGTGCAAACAACGAGAGGATGGGGAGAAATAAAAAAAATAAATCTTTTAAAAAAATGGGCCTGAAGGACCTGAAGTGCTCAATGCGAGACAATCCACAGCCCATGCTTATTTTTTTAATTGTACACATGGATTCTTTTCAAATGATTTCCCAATCCATATAGGCCACTGCGAAATAGTGATGTTCTTTAGACAGAATAAGCACAAGCATATATTAATTAATCAACACTGGAGAAAATCTGACTTCGAAGGTCTGGTGGGATGTAGGATCTCATCCTACTCCTCCAAAGGCTCAAGTACGGCCAATGGGGCCCCGATTCTCACCAAGAGGCGCTGAGCGCGGGAGGGGCATAACCCCTCAGGCTCTGGCCCCAGACTTCCGGCCGTGAGGCCCTTGTCCCGGGCCCCGCCTTGCCTCTCAGCCTCCCAGCCCCGTTCTCCTCATCCAGAAATCGACGTCCTACCGACGGCGTGGACTCCACGCGGGGCTGCAGTGAATTAGGGGTGGGTTCCCGCTAGCCCGCTAGGAACGGGGCCGCGGGCATAACGGGAGAACCACGGCGGGCTCGTGCCTGCGCGCCCTGCCCCGAGGGTCCCGCTTGTTCATGGCAAGCCCTTCTTGCTTGAGCTTTCTGTCACTTGTAAGCAAAACACTGCTTGTTTCTCAGGTTTGTGAGGAGCCCAGTAGGAAGACGGGACGGTGCTGTGTCAGTGCAGGCGCCCGCGCATCGCCCCCGCAGGTGCACCGCAAGGCAGCAGGGCCTGGTCGAGAGGCAGCTAGTTAAGTAAGCAGAGAGGCGGGCGGAATTGCATCTCCTTCTTCTCAGCATAAACTGCTAAACTTCCAGATCCAATTGGACCCGCCTGTATTTAAGGGAATCACAAGGTGACGGCCTTCGTGGCTCTCTGGCAGGAACACTGGGCTTCACGGGGTTCGTTCTTGCCCTTCTGCCCCGCACACACTGTAGCAGCTCTCCTGGGCTGGGCTGCGCTGTCCCCAGCACTGCCACGCTGTGTCGTTCCTGACGCCCCATGCCACACGAGTGTCCCCGCGCCCGGCTCTGCCACGCCATGTCATTCCTGACGCTCCATGCCACACGAGTGTCCCCGCGCCCGGCTCTGCCACGCCGTGTCGTTCCTGACGCTCCGTGCCACACGACTGTCCCCGTGCCCGGATCTGCCACGCCGTGTCGTTCCTGACGCTCCGTGCCACACGAGTGTCCCCGCGCCCGGCTCTGCCACGCCGTGTCGTTCCTGACGCTCCGTGCCACACGAGTGTCCCCGCGCCCGGCTCTGCCACGCCGTGTCGTTCCTGACGCTCCGTGCCACACGAGTGTCCCCGTGCCCGGCTCTGCCACGCCGTGTCGTTCCTGACGCCCCATGCCACACGAGTGTCCCCGCGCCCGGCTCTGCCACGCCGTGTCGTTCCTGACGCCCCGTGCCACACGAGTTGTCCCCGCGCCTGGCTCTGCCACGCCGTGTCATTCCTGACGCTCCGTGCCACACGAGTGTCCCCGCGCCCGGCTCTGCCACGCCGTGTCGTTCCTGACGCTCCGTGCCACACGAGCGTCCCCGCGCCCGGCTCTGCCACGCCGTGTCGTTCCTGACGCTCCGTGCCACACGAGCGTCCCCGTGCCCGGCTCTGCCACGCCGTGTCGTTCCTGACGCTCCGTGCCACACGAGTGTCCCAGCGCCCGGCTCTGCCACGCCGTGTCGTTCCTGACGCTCCGTGCCACAGAAGTGTCCCCGCGCCCGGCTCTGCCACGCCGTGTCGTTCCTGACGCTCCGTGCCACACGAGTGTCCCCGCGCCCGGCTCTGCCACGCCGTGTCGTTCCTGACGCTCCATGCCACACGAGTGTCCCCGCGCCCGGCTCTGCCACGCCGTGTCGTTCCTGACACTCCGTGCCACAGTGTGGCCCCACGCCCAGCTCGGCCACGCCGTGTCGTTCCTGACGCTCCGTGCCACAGTGTGGCCCCACGCCCGGCTCTGCTGCGTTGTCGTTCTCTGATGCTCCACGCCACCCTGTGGCCCCCACGCCCAGCTCTGCCACGTGTCCTCTGCCCGCCTCTCTAAGCTGGACCGTGCTCCCGTCCACCTCCAGGTGTGCTCCGAGGGTGGGGTCCGGGCTGCAGCGCCCCACCTGCATGCCCTGACTCAGAGCCTACCTCGTGACAGGACCCCTGGCCATCGGAGGGGCGAGAGGCTCTGTTTGCCCTCCAGTCCCGCCCGGGGGGCAGAGGAGCGCGGCACTGGATACAGAGCCGGGACCCCGACTCCGTTCAAGCCTCGGTTCAAGCCTCGGCTCTGACCTGTGGGTTCACAGGCTGCCCTTGCCGTGCCTCGTGTCCTCCTCGGGGGTTAAATGTGTCATGCGTAGTGCCCGGCCTGCAGCGAGCGCCACGTGGAGGCTCCTGTTCCCACGGTAACGCGACTGTGCCATGGATGCTCAGGAGCTTAGCACGGGGTGCGGGGGTCTCCTCCAAAGACCTTCCTGGGCCGGCTGCCCCCTGAAAGGCGAGTCTTGGGAAGAGAGAGGAGACCAGCCCTGCAGACCAGGCTGCCGTGAGAAGGAGCCCTGGGCCCGGGCCCTGCTGTTCGGGTGAAAACTAAAGAGACCAAAAGGTCTGGCGGCTGCTCCGGGAGCCAGGAACGACGGCATCCCTGGGCGAGTCCCCGCCCGCTTCCCAGGCTGTCCGCAGGTGCTGTCCCCCGCCTCTGCTGACCGCCCGACGCGCCCGCCCCTTCTGCAGAGCTGCAGCCGATCTCCTCGGGGCGCCGGGGACCCAGAGCCTTCTGCGCGGGGGGGGTGGGGGCAGCGTCTGGCCAGAGGGACCTGGAGTGGCCCCAGGAGGGACCCAAGGAAGCCCAAGGGAGCAGGACCTCAGGGTCCCAGGCCAGCCCCGCTGTCCTCCCCAGAGCCACCTCCCACCTCCCTGCCCACTGGAGGAACCAAGATTTATTTTACTGGAACCTTCCAATGGTTTAAATTTATTTTACTTAAAATAAATAAAAACCATTCATTTTACTGTGAACGAAGGAGCAAAGCCTCTGCCGCTCTCCTCGAGGGCTGCAGACCTTATAAGGGATTTCCTTCTCCAAGTTCTGAAGGCGCTCAGAGTGCTCTTCATGGTACACTGTGTCCCGGTCACCAGCAATCTCCAAAAGCTGACCGCTCCCGGCGTCCCCCACCCAGTGGCAAAAACGACGATGTCTCTGTGCCGAGGACCCAGCAGGCGCTGTCGCGTCACCCAGGGCCACCCGCGTGGTCATGACTGAATGCGGAGGATCGCCGCGCTGCCCTCCCCACGCGCCGTCCGAGTAAGGTGGCATGGACCTCGGGGCTGGCCCGGCCGGGGGCCGGCGGACATCTGCTGGACTCCGGGGGTGGCCCCGCGCATGTCCGCCGTGGAGGACTGGCTGAACCTGAAGCCCTCCCGGGGGCTCTGGCTGCAAGGGGCCGGTGGACTTCATCAGCACCAGCGTTAGGTGTGTTCACCGTCCCCTCTATGAACCGCTTCATCTTCCCAAATCCCCGGAGGAGATGCTCTCTGAACCGTCATTCGGGAAGGTAACGTCAGCTTCCCTGTCTTCGCGGCTGGGAGGGGCATGGAGCGAAGAGAACATTCATTCAGAGGCCGAATCCAATCGATGGCAATCCCTGGGCAAGCTGGGGGCACATACGGCAATGTGAGGAGGTCAAAGGGTGGGAGAACCCCAGAGTCCCAGGATGGGGAGGGAACGAGGGGCGTGAGTGGACTGCCGGTATTCTACCATGGACTTCCTGTGACTCCTGTGATTCTACCATGGACTTTCTGTGACTCTGCCATAGACTTCCTGTGACTCTACCATGGACTTCCTGTGACTCTGCCATGGACTTCCTGTGACTCTGCCATGGACTTCCTGTGACTCTGCCATGGACTTCCTGTGACTCTGCCATGGACTTCCTGTGACTCTGCCATGGACTTCCTATGACTCTACCATGGACGTCCTGTGACTCTACCACGGACTTCCTGTGACTCTACCATGGACTTCCTGTGACTCTACCATGGACTTCCTGTGACTCCTGTGACTCTACCATGGACTTCCTGTGACTCTGCCATGGACTTCCTGTGACTCTACCATGGACTTCCTGTGACTCTGCCATGGACTTCCTGTGACTCTACCATGGACTTCCTGTGACTCTGCCATGGACTTCCTGTGACTCTACCATGGACTTCCTGTGACTCTACCATGGACTTCCTGTGTCTCTACCATGGACGTCCTGTGACTCTACCACGGACTTCTTGTGACTCTACCATGGACTTCCTGTGCCTCTACCATGGACTTTCTGTGACTCTACCATGGACTTCCTGTGACTCTACCATGGACTTCCTGTGACTCTACCATGGACTTCCTGTGACTCTACCATGGACTTCCTGTGACTCTGCCATGGACTTCCTGTGACTCTACCATGGACTTCCTGTGACTCTACCATGGACTTCCTGTGTCTCTACCATGGACGTCCTGTGACTCTACCACGGACTTCTTGTGACTCTACCATGGACTTCCTGTGCCTCTACCATGGACTTTCTGTGACTCTACCATGGACTTCCTGTGACTCCTGTGACTCTACCATGGACTTCCTGTGACTCCTGTGACTCTACCATGGACTTCCTGTGACTCTGCCATAGACTTCCTGTGACTCTACCATGGACTTCCTGTGACTCTGCCACGGACTTCCTGTGACTCTACCATGGACTTCCTGTGCCTCTACCATGGACTTTCTGTGACTCTACCATGGACTTCCTGTGACTCTGCCATGGACTTCCTGTGACTCTGCCATAGACTTCCTATGACTCTACCATGGACGTCCTGTGACTCTGCCACGGACTTCCTGTGACTCCACCACAGACTTCCTGTGACTCTACCTTGGATTTCCTGTGACTCTACCACGGACTTCCTGTGACTCCACCTTGGACTTCCTGTGACTCTACCTTGGATTTCCTGTGATGCCAGCAAAGGAAGAGCATTTATCACTGATGTGGAGGCAGTGGCCACCAGAGGTTCTGACGGGAAGGAGAGGGGAAAATAGGTGTAATATGGGGGCATTTCTGGGACTTGGGAACTGTCCTAAATGGCATTGCAATGACAGATACAGGCCATTATATATCTTGCCATAACTTACAAAAATGTGCAGGAGAGAGTGCAAACTACGATGTAAACTATAATCCACGCTTAGTGACAACACTCCAAAATGTGTCCACCCATTGTAACAAATGTACCACACTAACGAAGGATGTCCTTGATGCGGGAAAGTGTGGGAGGGGGAGGGGAGGCATATGGGAATCCCCTACATTTTTTATGTCACATTTATGTAATCTAGGTATCTTTTGAAAAAATAAAAATCTGTATTATAAAGGGGGGGAAAGGTGGAAGAGAAAGGCAGATAAACTCTCTGTGATCCAGCAGAGGCCATCACAAAAGAGGACACAGCTGCATAGGGAGCATGTAAAATTTGACTGGTGTGGTGCATTCTAGGTCGTGGTCACTCTGCGTCCAATACTTGTTGACGAGTGAGTCCACGCCTCTAGAACGAGGCCTGTTCAAACACCTTACACGCACATCATCAGAGACAGAGAACAGCTGAAGAGGAGCCTTGCCCTCCCTCCGTAGAGCAGATGTCCCATGCCACTGCTTGTTGGACGGTCTTCGAGAAGTCAGACTCACGCAAAGAACCCCTTGTCCTTAGCCATCTCATGAAGCTCCTCCGCATTAGCGTCTCCAACTCCACTGGCATAAATCTGCCCTCGGTGTGGCCACTGCCTCAGCCACAGGGTCGTGGGACGCACCGTCAGTGATGACTTCGAGGAACCGAGGCGCGTGGCTGCAGGCCATGTCGGCGAAAACCTGCTCCACACTCTCTAGGCATGGCCTGTCCTGGGGCCACCCCCCAGTGCCAGATGCCATCCCCGGCCACCCTCAGTGCTGCCACACCAGGATGCTGGCAGAGGGTAAACTGAGTCTCAGATCCTCTGAGTACTGAATGAGTCCAAACTACCCGGCCAGACCCGACATGGGAAGCTTTGTCACCTCAGTCATGAATATCTTCATTTCGAGGAACCCCGGGGGTGATGCTGCAGGACCACCAATGAAGAAGTACCTGCCTTCTTGATCTGCACAAGTCCAGCCAGGAAGGAGCGGGAACCAGCAATGGGTGCATTGGAGCATGTCTGCGGGCGCAGCCTCCACCTGCCACCCCAGCCTCCACCCTGAGGGTCGGCAGCGCTCCACTGCGGGGCCTGAGTGCTGGTCTGGGAGCGCCCACCCACTGACAGTGCGGGAGCCTGTGGAGGGGACCCAGCTCCCTGACTGGGCAGCTGTGGCCTCTGCCCCAATGGTGCTGTGGCCGCCACCTCATACTGCCTCCCCATTTGCCCCTCTCCCCTCGCACTCCCCCATCAGGGCTTCATTTGGGGCCACCTCCCAAATAAATCATTCGCACCCCAATCCTGGTCTCCGAGGCTCTTT